>NW_011494773.1:2630624-2634027 GCF_000754665.1 Bison bison bison | reverse complement strand
TGGTCAACACTGAAATCAGACTGATTATATTCTTTGCAGCCAAAGACGGAGAAGCTCTATACAGTCAGCAAAAACAAGACCGGGAGCTGACTGTGGCTCAGACCATGAACTCCTTATTGTCAAATTCAGACTTAAATTGAAGAAAGTAGGGAAAACCACTAGACCATTCAGGTATGACCTAAATCAAAAATAACAATGAACACACACAAATGGTTCACAGAAGGAAGAAGTGAAAGGTGATCTTAAGGACCATTGTATGAAGGCCTGGAGTTTCCAGGCTAAGAAGAAAGGACTTGATCTTGCAGCTGATGGGAGACACCGACGGCTCACGGGCAGGAGAATGCCCTTGGGAAAATGACGTTGGGGAAGATCGTGTTGGCAATGGTGTGGACAGGATGGATTAGAGGGGAAAGAGAGAGAGGCACAGAGACCTGTCATAGGCAGAGGGCCGAAATTAGTATCGAGGCAGCAGGAAGGAAAAGGCAAAAAGGATTCAACAGGCTTTGGGTGACCGATGAGATGCTTCAGGGGACGAATGGATGGCAGACTGAGTGAGGCGCAGTCAGAGACAGGAAGGTGGGATGGAGTTGGGAGATGGATCTGGAATGAGGGTGATAATGAATTCTGTTTTAGGCATGATAAGCTGGAGAAACAGAAGAATCACTGAAGCAAAAAGTCTAAGGTGCATTTAACATTACAGGAATAATTCTGCAAGAGAGTCAGGACAAATGTAAAAGTGTATCATCTCCCCTTCTTGAAAGAGAAGAGTCTGTGCCCATATAAGTGAATGAAGCCTCAAATAAAAAGGGGCCAGAGCCCTGAGTCTTAATCTGGGAGGGATGGGGATTATTAAAGTACCCCAGAGTTTCTTTTTTTTCATGCATATTCCAACATTAAAGTAAAACTTTACATTCAAAAAGAAAAAGGAACTATATGGCTTTCCAATATAGATACAGAAAAATAATGCTCAAAAAAAAAAAAAAAAAAAGCCTTCACTGAGGATATAATTAACAAGGAAGGAAAAGCAATCTATGCTAGCTGTGTGATATGTGTGTGGCTGATGAGAAAAAGAGGAGGGGGGCTTCTTGTTAATCTCAGAGACAGAAGGTCAGCAGCAGCCCCTCAGACCACACATCAGGCCCTGGCACTAGCACCTAGCTGGACTTGGAGCTCAGCATTTAATCTGAGCCTGATATTCAAGGGATGCTGAAAGACAAGACATGGGTTGGAACGGGGGGCTCAGGGAAGCAAAGGAAAACCCACCACGTTTGTCCAAAACAATCCCACCATGGGTTGTGGATTTCAAAAGACCTTCAGTAAAGCTTCGAAAGCCAATTCCATAAAATCTCATCTAAGGAGGGCAAGGAATAGGGACTGGCCTAGGACGAGCCTTTGATCATCAGAATATGGAGAATTTTCTATACAGAGTTCTTATGGAACTACAATGCCTTTAAAAAAAATTATTATAAAAATTAGAAAGCAACTGAAATGTCTCCTAGCTAGATGTCACACTCTGTCAAAGTGCTACCTAGTTGGGTTCAGGGACCATTCTGGATCCCATGAAGATGTCTGATATTTTTCATTCTTTCTTTCACTCTTTCTCCCTGGAGGAGGACATGGCAATTTCTAGTGCTGTCTACCTCACTTTCTGTGCCTATCTATCTGTGGTTCATGGGCTTCCCAGGTGGCGCTAGTGGTAAAGAACTTGCCTGCCAATGCAGAAGACATGGGTTCGATCCCTGGGTCAGGAAGATCCCCTGGAGGAGGGCACGGCAACCCACTCCAGTATTCTTGCCTGGAGAAGCCCATGGACAGAGGAGTCCCATGGATCATGGTCCACAGGGTCAAGAACAAGAAGAGAAAAAGACTGCCAATAGGTAAGACATACGAAGTAGAAAGTACCTTAGAACAGGCTGCAAATCCTATGTAGATTATATGCAAAATACACATATGGCCCTCTAAACTATGTTACACCTTTTGGGAAAATCCCTGTGGAGGTAGTTGCAGCTGGAGAGAATGGAATGGCTACAAAAGCAGTCATCTGTAAGCGGCTGTGGCCATTATGAAGCCTGTCATGAAAATGACTAATATAGAGAATAGAGACCATTTACTGGAACAGGCGAAGAAGATGCACTGTTCAGGAGGCAGGCCAGAAGTGGAAGGCCTCCATCACTGAAGCTAATACTGTCTCCCCCTTAAACCTATAATAACCCACTCCCCTCTGATGGTTTTTAATCCTTCTTCCTTCCTTCATTCTGGCTGAGTAATTGGAGAAAGTATTTCAGGGGAGGGAGGAAGTCATTCATGGGGGAGGAGAAAAGATGCGGGAAGGAAAAAAAGCAAGTTATCTCTGCCAAGACTTCTCTCTCATTCACTTGCAGGATAACTTTTCTCCCCCTGTAAAATCCACACATATCATCTCTTTTTCCATACTGAAGTGGAGAAATGAAATGTCACTAATTGCTGTAAGTGCCAAGTGCCAACGTTGAATTTTTATGAAGTGACAAGGACTTTTAAAAAGAGTAATTACATAAAATCAGAAGGTAATGGAAACATCCACCCCAATATTTCCGGAGGAGCTAAGGAGATGGTGAAGGTAGCAAGGAGTGGGGCTTGACAAAAAGAGAAGCCCTCAGTGACCCTGTGTCTGTGGAGTGACCGTGAATTTGGAAAAGAGGGAAGGGGATAGAAAAAAATACGCATTGTAGCATGTTAAGCACTTAAAAGAGAGGAAATTCAGTTAGCTTGGTAAAAGGACAGAACTGTAACAGTGGCTAGTATTTGTTGACTGTTTAACATATACCAGACATGCTAAGTGTCACGTAACATTAAATACATCTCTGTGGGAAAGGCATTGTTGTAATGTAGATTTTACAGGTAAGGAAGCTAAGACCTAGAGCCAAAATCCCACTACTTAGGAAGCGGTGAAATGCAGATGCTAAACCAGCAGATGGATTCTCCAGGCTGCATGATAACTGTGATAACTACTAGCTACCCTGTCTTAATTCAGTGCTGGTGGAGAAGCAAGAAGACACATCTTGAACAATTCAGGACCAGAAAATAGTGCCTGGACATGAATTCAACTTCATTTATGATCCTGGTACAGCATGACTGAAGGAGCCCCCAGGGCAACTGTTTTAAATAACTGGTCACCGTCTCCCTCTCCTCCATCTCCATCCCCAGCTTCTACTAAAATATGAAGCTCTTCCCTTCCTGGGTCCTTTCTGGGGGTTACTAAGCCATTAAGAGATATTTATTCCTTGGAAGGAAAGTTATGACCAATCTAGATAGCATATTCAAAAGCAGAGACATTACTTTGCCAACAAAGGTCCGTCTAGTCAAGGCTATGGTTTTTCCTGTGGTCATGTATGGATGTGAGAGTTGGACTGTGAAGAAAGCTGAG
>NW_011494773.1:2623152-2630397 GCF_000754665.1 Bison bison bison | reverse complement strand
AACAGAGGATGAGGATGGCTGGATGGCATCACTGACTGGATGGACATGAGTCTGAGTGAACTCCGGGAGTTGGTGATGGACAGGGAGGCCTGGCGTGTTGCGATTCATGGGGTCGCAAAGAGTCAGACATGACTGAGCGACTGAACTGAACTGAACTGAAGCCACTTCCCTCATTAAAATTCAACTCTGAACACAAACTGCACTCAGGCCCCTGTCATTGCACTGCCTTGTTCCTGAGGCCATCAGGAAGCCAAGCTTAAGATCTTTCTTTAGAGACAGGAATGGCACAAGGACGTGTGAGAAGGAAGGATGGAGACACGCAGCCACAGGCTGAGGATGTCTACTGCCCCGGGGCAGGAGGGAGAAGCTTAAAAGGAAGGATGCGGGGCCTGAAGGAAAACTCCACCCACCTCCACAGCTGTGTCTCAGACCAGCCCTTCCCCAGGCAATTCCCTGACCGGCATCATGACCTTCATCATGGACTTCAGTTTCCTTGTCCTACCTGGGGTTCTCCGGTGGCTTACAGAGGAGCCTTGACCTGCTTAGCATTTTGACAAATGACTTGGCTGAGAACAACCATGACATGCTGTCTGGATGTTGTAATGAACCAGAGCAGAAAGAAATATCTAACCCGTTAGCCTTGAGAATCAGGGTCCAAAAGATGTGAGTAGACAAAAGCAAAATTTAATTTTAAGGGGGTAAATAGAAATTGTGGCCCTTAAGCACAACCTCCCACACTCCCCACAAACCCTCAAAAAAATCACAAGTAAAAAGAAGGCACCAGTTCCACTTCTTCTTAGCACTGACTACCAAAGTTAGGGTCTGGGTTCAGAGAACATTGCCATATATTAGGAGGGGCATTAAGGAGGTGGGAAGGTCCATGGGAGAAGAATCGGATGGTGGGAGTTCCAAAAGCACGTCACATGCAGAATGGCTGAAGGAACAGCTGTGTACAGCCCAAACATGAGAGCTAGATAAGGACATGAGTGCTGCCTTCAAACATTTTTAAAGTTGCACATGCAAGTTAAAAGAGCACGTACATTCAGCAAGATGAGGGTGGAATGACAGGGGACGCGTCACTTGCCAGAATGCCGTAGAAGAGAGTCACAGTGAGGTTTTAGAAGATAACTAACAACTATTCCAACTCCAAGACATAGAGTTTCTATGAACCAAGCTGACCTCTGAAGAGGCCAAGCAACTCCTTACTGAGATGAACCATATGAACCTGCTGATATGTGACTGGTTTTGACCTACAAAAATGACAATTTTCAATGGTCCAAACTGATATCCAGAGAACACCACCCCTAATCAAAAAGGTAGTCATGAAACAAGGCTTTGCCGAATCACCCAACAGCAGTCGTGAACTGACACTGACACTTGGGAAGTTCAACCGTTTGCATTCACGATGTTGGCTTTTCCACAAGCCCTGCACAATACTAGGGACAGAGTGAATAGTTGGGCTGATGATCGTGATGGCATCCAGAGGAACACCTGTTGCTAGTTCTCTAGGGCAAGTGCTTCTGGATTGGTCCCTCCATGATGCCACCACACTCCATCCTCGGCACTAAGCCCTGTGCAGGATGTTACTGTATTAGCTCACTCAGTATTTGCCTCTAGACCAACTCTGTTCTTACAGCATGGTGCCTGGACTGAACAGAAAATATTTCTTCGGAGGCATCCATGAGTCACCCATGGCATCTATATGGCATAGCCACAGGGAAGAAGAAAGAATGTCTGCAGCCACCTTCTCAATCTGGCCTACCTGGGAGGGTGGGGAGGCAGGGTGATGGAGGTGGGGTGGGGTTTCTTTTTCATGAATATCATGAAAGAAAGAGAGAGAAAGTCAAGCATGTCACTCCAAGGGTTAAAAGTGAAGTCGCTCAGTCATGTCTGACTCTTTGCCACCCCAAGGACTGTATCTTACCAGGCTCGTCCATCCATGGGATTTTCCAGACGAGAGTATTGGAGTGGGTTGCCATTGCCTTCTCCAGGGGATCTTCCCAACCCAGGGATAGAACCTGGGTCTCCTGCATGGCAGGCAGATGCTTTACCATCTAAGCCACCAAGGAAGCCCCTAAGGGGTAAAGAATCATCAATTATGGCTTCTAGAAAAGACTCTTCCCAAAGAAGAGAAAGTCCTTGCTCTCCAAATGTTATGAACTTCTCTAAAATAGCTCTTTATTCAAGAGTGACATGAAGCTGGAAAGGACTTCGGATATGTTACATGAAATAATTGTGTCCAACTAGGCCATGGTGTGCTGGATTTTAAAAATCCAGGGATGAATTTGACAAAATCAAAGCATGGCCCCACGTCAAAGACACCAATTGCACACATACAAAAGGGAAAGAAATGGCTTAGCAGCAGTACACGTGAAACAGTAGAAGTTCTCAGTGATGTTAAGTTCAATTTAATACTGTAGTCATTATATAAAAGTAAGGTCATTAATAGATGTAGGAAGTCTAGAAAAAAGGAGCAGTGTAACATGAACCGGTTGCAACGTGTCCATGAACCTGTATGTGGTGTGGGCAAGGATGCAAAGAAAACTGTCATTTTTCAGAGAACAATGACCTGGATGAAAGAACTTAAAACCCTTGTATGAGAATGCCCAAAGAAACTAGAGATGTTTTGGCCTTTAGAAAAGAAAATCCTTAAAGACAAAAGCCCTGTCTTCAAACACTGGGAGTGTAATTAGATCTATTCTGTGCGTCTCCAAGGGCTGGAAGCAATACAGGTGGTGAAAGCTATAGTGACTCAGAATAAAGAAGAGCTTGTGAACATTCAGTGCTGCTAAAACGGAATGGCTAAAGGAGCAACGAGTTCCTCATCATTGCAGGGGTTTAGGTCTGAATAAGCTCATATGGAAGAGATTCAAAACTTAGGTGCACAGAGAGCTCAGCAACTTTGGGTCCTTTCCATGTCTGAAATGCTGATTCTAATAACAAAGCTTATGAGCGCATACAGGATGCCAGGTAGTGGGGTGCAGGCATACTCTGTTCTCAAGAGTATGGCTCTCCCTGTCCTTCTAGCCCACAGTGGCCAGTGTGGACACATGGGGGACAATAAACAGCTGGCTATTGAATAGGGTATTATGAGGCAGGCTCCACTAGCTCTGTGATCTAAGGTGCCATGGGAACTCAGGCGAAGTGGGGATCATTCATCCCATCCTCCCTTCCATCATGGGAGGTATACAATAGTGGTTAATACTGCTGCTTTCAAGTCCCTTCACTTTCCTTGAAAACATGGTTTTCAAACTTTGGTCCTATCAGATTACCTAGGAGCAACGTCTTACTTCAGTTAGACTGGATCGCATTCATTAGCTTTCCAGGTGACTTTAACTCTTTTATTATTTATTTGGCTACACAGGGTCTTCGTTGCAGCAGGCAAACTCTTAGCTGCAGGGATCTAGTTCCCTGACGAAAGATGGAACCAGGGCACTCCACATTGGGAGTGCGGAGTCTTAGCCAATGGACCACCAGGGAAGTCCCCGGGTAATTTTCATGTTTACCATTGCTCTAAATAATCCAAAATCTGAATTCAAATCCCAGCCCTGTCTCTTGCTAACTGGGATATTAAGCAAGTTAACTATTCTGTGCCTTTTCCTGTAAAATATCTGCATGTCACATGTAAAGTATCTTAGGATCACTGTGACAGTCACACGCAACCACACACAAAGAGCACTTCTGAGAGCTCATGGCACACAGGAAGGGCTGGGAAGCTTGTAGCCACTGCTGTTATTCAGGAGACTGGCATATCTAGGCCCTGTCTCCTCCACACCCCCACCCTCCCGTCTCTTGCCAACAGCACTTCTCCAGGAAGCCGGCAGCTCTAGGAGACCACCTGCCCAGGCATCCTCAGCTGCCTGCCTCCACGGTCACGGTCGGCTAAGTGACCCCACAAGGGCACCCACTGTCCTCAACACTCAGCTGCTAGTTCCTGAGGCCCAGCCCCACACACTGACTAGCTTAGCCCAAGTCCTTTCTAGACTTCTCGAGGCAGGTCGTCAGAATGAGAGGGTCTCCGAGGCTGCCATAAATAGGCTGGTGACTCAGCTGAGTTACATGGATGTTCTGGGGCCTCCATTTTCTCTCCTACACAAGGAAGAACTGGTCCAGAATAGTTTCTCTTTGGTCTCACCAATGGCATTTTGAGCAGCACAGTCTTCAAGTGAGACTCTCCCATATATTGCAGCACATTTAGCGTTGATTGGTCCTTCCTCCTAAATGCAACCAATAGCTCCTTATCACTGGCACAGCAAATATCCATACCACACCCATGGCAGGGACAGTACTAACCCACTGAGACTATAGGATCGCTTCCAGGCCTTTTCCAGCTCTGACCTTGCCCTCCAGAACAGAGAAAAAAGTGGACCACAGCCAGCATGCTGGTGAGTCGGACTTGCCACGACAGTAAAGGAGGCAACTTTAAAAGGCTCTACAAAGAGGCACCAGGGCCAAGTGATCTGCTTCTTCGAGTTAGCCAAAGCTGGAGGCACGCTGGGACGTGGCTCCTTACTCACACTTACTCATCAAGAACGGCCACGGGAGCCAAGGGGGTCTTCCCGGGCCCCAGCTGGGCAATTGGCTGGGAGCTGAGTGCTGTTAGCCCAGCCAAGGGCCCCTTTCCAATCCAATTACGCACAGCAGTGCTGGATTTCCTACAGCCTGCAGCCTCCACTGAGCTGAGCCCAAGAGATGGGCACTGAATGAACACAGAAGGCTGAGTTACCTTCTGTCTCGGGTAAGCCCCAATAAAAAGCAGCCTGTCTTTCAAAGGAACGTGGGGTAAAGTGAAAAGCTGATTCTGGAGCACTTTCACTGAACAAGCATTTACTCCATGCCTATGGTGTACTGGCATTGTTCCAGGCCGAGACCATACAGTAGGGGAGTGTACCTTCGTGGAGCAGATGCTCTAGATGGAACTCCGTATGAGACATCCCCAGGGCCAGACACATCAACATTTGCATCCTGCTCCACCACTTTTTACTGGGTGGAGCTGATGAGTTAGCATTCCTGAGAGTTTGTTCTTGAGTGAAGTGGGTCTAATAACAGGATCTTGGACACGTCAAAAGAATTAACTGGTAGACATGAAAACTTAGTACTTTAGTGCCCTGCTCAAAATACAAGCTCAATAAATGTCAGATGTTTTTCCTAATAAGTAAGAGAGAAAAGCAAATGGGACTGTTGCCCAAAGGAACAGGAAAGAAAAGACAAAAAATATACCGGGCAGCACTGGAGTTGGGAACCGCCAGTCTCTGGCAATGGAAGATATGACATTTTCCTGAGTCCTTCTTCCCAAGGGGGCTTAGTTACTGGCCTAATCACAGATCCTCAGAATGGAAGAAGCCTGAGAGGGCATTTGATTTAAATAAACCTGATACCCAGAGAGGCTTATGATTTACCTAAGGCCACACAACTCCTGGGGAAAGTGAGAGGCAAAGAGAGTCAGAAGGACAAAGCAGAGATCCCAGACTGCATTTAAATCCTGATGCCTGCCATACTTGCTTCTGGCCTGGGGCAAAGGATATAATGTTTTAAAGACCAATATTTATCATCTGTGAAGTGGTGGAGGCCTGGCACGTGAGGGGCCCTCTGTACATATCAGTCCACTTTCTACCCTCTTACTGGGATGTCTTGGCCTCACTTGAAAGCGGTGCTTGCCAGGATCCAAGCTGGCGGGACCTCTTTAGGGACCTCTTTACTGAAAGCATAAAGAACAGGATGGATGCGAGAAAGTGTGAGATGAGAAGACAGCAGTTTAGAGGGGTCTACAGCAGAGGAGAAGGGGGTGGCCGAGGATGAAATGGTTAGATAGCATCACTGACTCAGTGGACATGAGTTTGAGCAAACTCTGGAGATAGTGAAGGACAGGAAAGCCTGGCGTGCTGCAGTTATGGGGTCACAAAGAGTCAGACACGACTGAGTGACTGAACACCACCACAGCTGAGGAAGCATGCCTCTGAACAGTGAGGGGCAGCAAGACACAGGCAAAAGAATGTTTTATTTTGCTTTTAAACTTCTCTAAGTATTTTCAGTTGTAAAATGGAAACACATGTGGAAAGAACCAAATGCGATAACTTACAATAGTAGCTAATTAATACATTGCTTACTCTGTGCCAGGCACTGCTCTAAAGACTTGACTTGCTTGAGCTTATTTAATCTTCACAATAGTCCCATGAGATAGGTATTTGTTGTCCCCATTTTACAGATGAGGAATGTAGGGTCCACAAACGAAAAGTTACCTGAACAGGCCATGCTGTGCTGGGATAGAGACAGGGTGTCAACCTGCCTCTGGCTCCAAGCCTATGCCCTAAGCCAGAGGTGACAAACCTCCTCTGTAAAGGGCCAGATGGTAAATCTTTTAGGTTCTGCAGCTCAGAGAGCTGTGTCTACATCATAGCAGCTCCCCTCTGCTTTTGCAAAGCAGCTACAGACAATACAGAAATGAACAAGTGGGCCTATGTTCCAAAAAACTTTGTAAACACTGACAGTCGAATTTTATAAAAGTTTTGCATCATTAACTCTTCTTCTTCTGATTGCTTCCAACTATTTAAAAAGTGAAAAATCGCCCTCAACTCAAAGGCCATATGAAAGCAGGGAGCTATCTTGCCTCACATACATGAGAAGGGCCCAAACAGTGACCTGTGCAGACCACGTGGTGGATCAGCGTCCATTCTCTTTTCTTTCCCTAACCTTCTTCTTCTTAGCTCCTATCAACCCAGAAAGTGGATATTTTGCTCTGTCCCCAGCAGATGAAACCAGGAATAGGGCTTTAGCAAAAAGAGTACTGCACTCTCCTTAATAAATACGGCCCTGTTGGTCCCAAGGAGACTGGGGATTTTAGGTCAGTGTCTCTCCAGCGCTAACAGGCAGACCCCAGGGACCTTGGTCAAACGCAGAGGTCTAGGGAGAGGCCTGAGATCCTGCCTTTCTAATGGGCTCCTGGGTGAGGCTAATGCTACTGGGTCTGTGGGTCAGGTCTCCTCTAGGAGCAGCCAGCTTTGAGAGCAAACCCTCTGTGTCCATAAACACAAGTCAGCTGTGTCAGGCACTGTCTTCTGTGAACAGCGCCCCTCAGGCCAGATGAGGGACTCCCTGGAGACATAGCAGGGTTCAGGACAAGTCAGCAGATTCCCTCTCCAAGGGCAGCAGTGAGATGACTTAAATGGGAGGAGGAAGACAAGGAGGGGCAGAGATCCAGAGCATGCACAGGGAGGCCTGAGCACAAGCCGTCAGCTGCTTCCGGCC
>NW_011494773.1:2615782-2623052 GCF_000754665.1 Bison bison bison | reverse complement strand
AGCTGACCACGGTCCCCCCGGCCCCAGGCAGACAGGTGCCCCTCCTCCCGCACCTGCCAGGGTTCTGATGGACCGAGGCAAGAGGCCTATTTCCCTCATCAGGCCTCTGAATAACTAGGGCACTTCCACAAGGTCACCGTCATTCATTTAAATTCCAGCTCTAATCAGCAGGCTGAGCTGGAGAAATTATCCCTTCGGAGCAGAGATGCTGTCAGTGAAGCACTATAAACAGCGGCCCCCCCGCCAGAGCCCCCCGCCTGCCCCAGAGAGGGAGAGGACCCGAGGGGGTCTCCCATCCACAGGCCCCAGCCCTGCTTCCTGCCTCCGAGGTCCTCCGTCCACCCCGTCTTCTTCCTCGCCTCCAAAGCACTTCCTCTCCCCTTGGCAGAGAGTTCTGGAACACACAGGAGGCGGGGAGAGGACTGAGAGTTTGGCAGAGCTGGGAGGGCAGCTCAAAAACAAACCCTATCAGCCAGGAGCATGGGATCAGCATCTGATAGGAATCCCTTCAGGGCCCCAGATGGGGTACGTGGCCTCGGAGATGTCCCCTTCCCCTCCCTGGGCCTGCGTCTCCTCCTCTGAAAAGTGAGAGTTGCAGTCCTTAGACAGGATGCCCTTGGAGCTCCAACGTGTCTCGAGACCCTGCAGACCCACAATGCCCCTGGTGCTTGTGGCCATACTTTCTGCTCGAGAAATATTTCCAAGGCCCTCCTATGGTGCCATGCTCCACCGAGCAGAGTTGGGAATGCAAAAACACCCAAGATGCACACAGCTCTGCCTTGAAAATACCAGAGTTTTTAAAGAAGAAGGCGCAGGCTTTGGAGACAGACAGATCTGAGATCCTGGTTGGTCCCGGCAACTGGCGACTGTGACCAGTTACTGGACCTCTCTGCGTCTCCTTGTCCTCTTCTGGAGTGTGGATCCCGACCCAGAGGGGCTGATGTGAAGAGTCAACCAGAGAATGCATGGCAGGCATCAGAGCTGCGGGTCCCTCCCCTCCTTCCGGTCAGCGCACCACAAGCACCTCTTGCCACTTCGTTATCTTGAACCTCCCTCCCAAGGACTAGGAGGAGGGGCTGTGCATTTTCCCATATGGAAGTCCATCTGAATACTGCCTGCCTCTTTCTCCTACCAGGACACTATCGCTGAGTCCCCAGCCCATCTCCCAGACCTTAGGAGAAGTGCCAGGCCCCTTCTCCAGCTGTATTTTACAGGAGGGTTACTTCTGACCAATCTCCTCATCATGTAGAATTAATCAATTAATCAATCGTCCCTTTACAGTCTTCCAGCGGCCCCTGGATAAATAGTTACATTAGGTCATAAAATCCCCAATTTGTCTTCCTGAGGGGAAGGGGAAAAAAAAAAAAAGAAACTCAGAGAACCACTAAAGGCCTCTCGTTTGAGAGCCGCAGCCCCACTGGCTCCAGATTGCTTGGCCGGGAGCGCCGAGAGGCGGGAGGCGGCCCGCTGACCTCAGCCAGGGCTGGGCAGTGCAGGTTGCCTCCTGCCACCTCAAGGGCCGCAGGGAAGTTTCTGGACCGGCGATTTGCTTCAGGCTCAGAAACCACACATACACACACACAAGGCCAAAGGTCAGTGAGGAGACAAAATGGGCAATCCGCTCTTGATGCCTCAAGGGCAGAATGGAGAAGGGTCAGAATTAGGCTGGAATCCCCCACTTGGCCAAGGGACTCGGCTCAGGACCTCACCTCCTGGCCTCAACTCCCTCAACAGAAAAACGGGGCTCAGGCAGTGTGCCTCGGAGGGTTTTCAAGAGAGCAAGACGAGATAGTGGCCGTGAGGCTGAGATAGTGCGGTGTTGTGCTGGCGATCGCCGCTATTTCTAAGGTAGGCTCATGGGTGACCTCTGCCCCTTTGGAGAGATGGAGGGGGCACCTATGGGTCCACGGCATTTCACCCCACCAGGGCCAGTGTGGCACCTCCTGTGAGAATTAGGGAAAGGTGCCCCTGGGTCAGAGGCTGCCCTCTGGGTGCACGCGTGGCAAAACGCAGGTTGGGGTTTGGCCTCCACGCATTACCTGAGCAGGGAGCCGCTACACAGGACATAAGACACACAGGTCTAGGTGAAGACCCTGGGTCATCTCTGCCGTGAACCCGGAAGAGAAGGGGTTCAGCCAAATGGCACTCAAAAAATTTTGGTGTTGGGCTTACTCCCTCATTTGAAGTATCCTAGAAAACATCAGCTTAGCAGAGAGACAGACCTCCCTGGACCCCCCTCTTTAAATTAGCAACTTCATTTTTACCTGCTTCATTTTTTTTCCACAGCGCTTATTACCCACCACGTGATACAATAGATATGCTGATATATATATATATATACATGTACATATATACTATACACACACATATTTTTAGTTGCCTGTGCTGTGCTGTGCTTAGTCGCTTCAGTCGTGTCCAACTCTTTGCAACCCCATGGACTCCAGCCTGCCAGGCTCCTCTGTCCGTGGGGATTCTCCAGGCAAGAATACTGGAGTGGGTTGCCATGCCCTCCTCCAGGGGATCTTTCCAACCCAGGGATGGAACCCAGGTTTCCCTCAATGCAGGTGGATTCTTTACCATCTGACCCACTAGGGAAGCCCATGAGTACTGGAGTGGGTAGCCTATCCCTTCTCCAGGGGATCCTCTGGACCCAGGAATTGAACCGGAGTCTCTTGCATTGCAGGCAGATTCTTTACCAGCTGAGCTACCAGGGAAGCCTTTCAGTTCTTTGTCTTCCCCTATCTATAGATACTTTTACTATAGTATCTATAGTAAAAGATATATGAGGACAGGGATGAGCTTCTGTTTTGCTCACTTTTTCATCTCTAGTGCCTAGAACAGTGCCTGGTACATTGTAGGTTCTTGATAAATATTAGCTCAGTGAATGGCTGAATTACAATATTATTATATAGAATAAATTAAATGATATCTTCCTAGAAAATTCTGTCCTGCGCTCTGGTTCAAACTCTGCTTATTTTCAAAGGTGAGTGACAGGCAGACGACAACAGAGGCAGGGAAGCCCTGTGTATTTGCTAGGGATGACAGTATTACCCTTTTATGTTGTGTAAGATGGCATGGAGACCAATGGTCAGAAACTCCACTTAAGTCTGGGTGATTCTTTTACATATTCAAAATCAATAAAGGATAAAGTCCTTTGGAAAGGGTGCTACAGATAAAGTCACATTACCTCTGAGCAAAAATAAATGATAGTCCTATTAGGAAGTACTTACGAGATCTTCAAGTGAAGAAATTCAGGGATGAGACCCCACATGTTCCAATGGAGTATGCATGGCTTTGCAGTCTGAAAGCCCCAAGTTCAAACTCCAGTCCTCTGACAAGCCCTATGATCTTGGACAAGCTGCTTAACCTATCAGGCCCTATATTTCCTTCACATTAAAATGTATTTAACAATACTCCTCCTCTATTGATGCTATGAGAATTAAATGTTAAAAAGATTAAATAAGAAAATATATGTGAAAATACCTAAGAAAGATGATACCTGCTTCTTATTTGGTAGGGTTATTCTTCTTAACCCAAAGTTCTATACCATTTAGTGTGGTGGGAAACCATCAGAAGTCACCTGACCATCTATCATCTACAGATAGATATTTATAGATATCACCTGATATCTATCATCTATCTATAAATGGTTGTTCCTCTCCTATGAGTCTATGTTTGTGTGTACATATACATCTGTCTATAAACACACATTGCCTACAATTAGGACTCTGGATGAATATTCATTTGTCCATTGACGAAAATGACAAGAATCATTATTCTTTCTTCTATTTTTCATTCATTTATTCTTTTTTTTTTAAACAGGGAACATGTACTAGTTATATAACCATTAGAAAAAAATATTGCTTTTTCCATTGTGGAAAAGTAAAGTCAATTCTTAGAATATAAAGAAAGAAACCTTCTTTTACCCACATTGTATTTTCCATGCTACGTATGTCATATTTTCAACCTTTAACCACTTAAAGCTATAAGATAGTAGCTTAAAGATAAGTAGATTTTTGAAGACAAGGCAAAAATGCTTACTAAATTGGAGAATACATATCCTAATAATATATTTTTAAAATATTTTCAAAAAATGCTCAATTTCCACTTCTTTTCTTCACCCAGAAATATTAATCAGAAGATAGTAATTGTATAAGTATGGGAACCACATTCCTTTGGTTTGAAAATGGTTCTTCAAAGCCAATACAAATTCATCAATTTGTAGCCAATACAAATTCATCAAGACGTGAAGGCACGTCTCATAAACCTAAATCAATGAAAATGCAACGTGTTCAGATTTTTGCTCTGTGTAGAGTCCCTAGAAAAAGGTCTCACTCAGAGTCAAACCATGCACAATCTGGCAGAGGGGAAATTTCCACAGCAGCTGTGCAAACACAAAGACTCACCTGGACCTTGACTGACATCTGTGGCAGCATTTTCAAAGGGAGGGAAACAGAGAGGCGAGAAAGAGGGAGAAAAAGAAGAGTGTTAGCAACACGCACACACAATGCAACGTGCCCTTGCATGACCATCAAGTTCATGCAAGACCCCAAAGATGCTCAGACTCTGAGCATTTAGCTCTACCTTCACCCAAAAGCCACCCATGCAAGCCGAGGGGCCAAGCTCCCTTTCCACTATGCATGTAGCAAGAGAGCTGAACTTCACATCTGTCCGGAAAGACATCCTCCAGGAATCAGATAGGGCCACAAAGAGCCAAGCAGACCGGGATCCTGCAAGAATATTGGTTAAAATATTCCGGTTGATTTCTGCATACCCACACCCAAACAGTTTTCCTCCCCTCCAGATGCAGAACACTGGACAAGAAGTCAAGCAAGGTTTCTGCACAGAGAGAAAAACAGTGATAAACCACTCCCTTAAGGAACAAAGGAAAAGAGGTATAAGAGTTAACAGCAAGTTGCAGCGTCATTCAGCTCATAGTACTGAAGGACACAAGGTCACAAAACATTTATAATTCCCTCCCGACCCAGGATTCCCAGTGACCATTCTTCATCACAGACAGCGGTGTGTGTGTATGAGATTGCGTGTGAGTAGGTCATTTGCCACACAAATTGAAATTCTTCCTCGCCCTTTCATTTTTCTCCTTGCTTTTCACCCCATCATTAATGACAGAAATTGCCATTGGAAATCACTTCTGACAACTACAAATAAACATCCAGCTCTGGAAAGGTTGACATTTGAATTAAACCAATGAGCTTTCAAAAAATGAAGAACGGGTTCATGCCCACGATCTCCATGTACACAATCTCCTCCTCCTCCCCTCAAATGTAAAATAGAATTATGCTGGGGAAGCCCAACCCAGAGCAGCCAAAGCCTTGTTGTTAATAGAATCCCTAGACCTGACCTGGTAAGATAGCCTACTTACGGGGCTACTTTAGGAAACCACTGGCCATCCAGGCCAACCTGGGTGACCCCCTTAAAATCACTGACAACGGTGGGTCTGGGACATCCATGGATGTTGTCTAGTTTAATTCTTTTTCATTAAGATGGAGGATGGAATACGCTGAGAGTCTTGTCCAAGGTCACACAGCTAGTTCAGGAAACAGATCCTAGGAGAGGCCCTGGATCCCGTGAATCCCACCCAATCCATACTTCATTCGATTGAAATCCAGGTCCCTCTAGGCTGCATGTGACATCAATTCAGTTTGCAAGCTCAAGTGAGCCCCTGAACCCACAGGGAAGGCAGTGAGAGATTGACTCCCAGATAACCCTACAAGGGGGTCATGGATTATCCCGTGTACCTCTAACCTGTGGCTAACAGATTTGCTAAATTCCAGCAGGTTCTTTGGGCAACAGGTTCTTCAGGGCTTTTGCCCCCAGGAAAATCCAGGCACTGACCTAACCCACAGCAACAGCTGGGCATTTCTCCAGCCCACACTCTGCATTTCCTGAAGACTGTATATTCCCAATGAGACTATAGAGAGCTCTGAATCATTCCTCAGCCACACCCCCTTCCAGGTTTTCTGGTGAGTTGTTAGATTCAGGGGTGGAGTAGCAGCAAAGAGGAAGAGCCAAAATAGAAGAGGTGGGAAGGGAAACATGCTGCATAAATAACTAAGCAAGGTCATTAACTATGACTGATGGACTGCCTAGAACACTGGTCATTAGAATACCCCGTCATTAAACAGGATATCGAACTATTTCAATGTGGTAGAGTTCAGTGGGGAAAGGGTCAGCACTGTTATTCATAGAAACACACTCTCTGGGGACACCAAGACCCAAGGGAGATAGGATACCTTGGAGCCCCAAAGTTCATTCAACACTAAATTGCCTATTTGGGCACTACAGTTACAACCCTAAATTACAGAGACAGATAGTCCAAGTTCAGATCCTGACCCACTCGATGACCTTGGGTCAATCATTGAACTTCTGAGTTGTTTTCTTCAGTTATAAAATGGGAAGATAACACAGCCTCCCCATGTAAGTGTTACTAGAATTAAAAGAGATTAAATACTTGTAAACCACTTAACTCAGGACAAGGCAAACATTGCATAAATGTTAGCTGCGCTGATTGTTTTCAGTTTGAATTACCAGGGACAGAATTACCCAAAAATGTTGACCAGATGGTTCCCTGGAAACATCAAGAGACCACAGGAATTAAGGTGTATTTTGTTTAGTGATTTGGGTTCAACTTATGCTTGTGAATGAAGACCTTGCCGCAGCCCTCCCCTCCTGGATCTCTTTCCTCCCTCCCAACCCCCAGCAAGTAGTGGGTCAAAGGGGATTTCAAAAATTCTAGGTGAGAATAAGCAGGGATCAAAACAAATGCCTTTGTTACTTCGTTTTCCCTTGTGAAGCCTTAATACGGCACACTTCTAGTCCTGCATAAAAAATACAGCATCCCTTCTTGCAAAAGAGGAGCGACAAGGCCACCAAGAAAAACCCCTTTAGCTGGAGGGGGGGGGGCGGTCAGGGTCCAAGCTCAGTTCTTGGCCGTGACACCACACTGCAGGCAGCTCTAAGAATTTATGTCCAACTTGAAGAAAAGAGAGATATCGTGTCACCTGGCACCTGTTTCAAGAAGCAATGAGTGACCTGAATTTCTGCATTCGATTCAGACCAACAGAATGAAACAGCAAAGGTTTGGGCAGGCAGGGGTGCTGGCGGGAGAGGGGAATAGGGGGTGATTTTAAAGCTCAACATTCAGAAAACCAAGATCATGGCATCCGGTCCCATCACTTGATGGGAAATAGATGGGGAAACAGTGGAAACAGTGTCAGACTTTATTTTTCTGAATGTTGAGCTTTAAAAT
>NW_011494773.1:2606152-2615525 GCF_000754665.1 Bison bison bison | reverse complement strand
TGAAGAGTTGACTCATTGGAAAAGACTGATGCTGGGAGGGATTGGGGGCAGGAGGAGAAGGGGATGACAGAGGATGAGATGGCTGGATGGCATCACTGACTCAATGGACGTGAGTCTCAGTGAACTCCGGGAGTTTTTGTTGGACAGGGAGGCCTGGCGTGCTGCGATTCATGGGGTTGCAAAGAGTCGGGCACAACTGAGTGACTGAACTGAACTGAACTGAGAACCTCAACAGTATCCATCTGTTACATGGTCCACCCAGCATCCTTTCCTCCTCCTTTTTGTAACAAGTCCCAACTGTCTTCTGGGAAACCTCGTTTCCCACCCTTAATCCCTGTGATTTGGTAAAAGATGACCCCCACCCCCACCCAAGGGTAGGCATGCCATTCAGGCCAGATCATAGGAATCAGCAGAGGGAGAAGGGATCCACAGCTGAGTTACTGGGATTCAGGCTCAGGCTCTTCAGGTGGCGTGGACTTTGTGCCAGTTAGAGCTTTCTGCGCTTGTTCCTTATCTGTAAAGTGGGTGTGACGATAGTTCCTACTTCCCAGGATTGTGATGAGCAGCTCAGATCAGCGCTTAGCCTGCAGAAAGCCCTCAGTCAGTGTCAGCTGGTAATACTACTACCTTCAAGGGTATTTTATTTTCAAAGCAACAAACTTTTCTGTGGACACACAGCAAGGAAGGTTGACCTTGGACACAGCTGGGGCATCAAATTCCATGCCTTGCTCCTGCCCCACTTCCAAGGTGATCATCACCAAAGCCCCGCTGTCCGTCATTGCTGTGGGTCACAGCCTGGAGTCTGCGTGTGAAGGAGTAACATGGGGCCCCGGGACAAATCAGAGGAAATATACATATATGTAAATATGTGTATCTCAGTTTTTTTGGTAGATAAAAAGTGGGGGCAAATGGCTGCAGAGAAGACAGCTGACAACCAGATGAGATCGCTCTAGGAAAGGTGGCATCCTCTCCTATCCCAGTACCTCCTCGGTTGCCTCCTGCTGTTTTATTTCCTCACACTGCTGGGCCTGTAGTTTTCCAGAGCACTACTGCATTTAAATCTATATTCTATTTTCTCTTCTAGAAAATAGGTCAGACCCAAGGCAGAGTTCACCAGGTGGGGTCCCAGGAGGTTTGGCTGGGCCACGCCTCCAGGAACCTGGCTGGGCAGTCTGCCCCATGCTCCCCAAAGCTCCTCCAGGGGCCTGGGGTGGGAGGTTGGGAGGTATAAAAGCAGCAAGTGGGGGAATCTTGGACTTTCACTCTTGAAATGACCTAGCCCAAATGAGAGGTGAGGTGGGAGGGCTCCCCCCACCCCCATCGAGCTATTTTCTGCAACAGCAGCAGATGGAGGGTCCTTTCATTCCCCTACCTGGTTACAAGAACCTGAGCTCCCCAAACTGCAGGAAATTGTTTCCTTTGAACTTTAAAATAACCATGCTGAGCATATGCACTCGTAGCTGAGATTATTGTTGAATACGCAATAAGCGTCCGTGGGGGCACTGAGTAGAGGTGGGCCTGGCCTCATTTATTTCTTCCCTGGTTGTGATGCCAAAGAGAGTGGGTGAAGGGCAGCGGTGGCTTTCAAATCCTTCCTCTCCTGTGCCTCGCCCATCCCTGGTTTGAGCATGGCACCCCAAACAGAGGTGGCCCCAGGCTGGAACAGGATCCTTTTCATCAAGATCCCCTGCCCCCAATTATTTCTCAAGCACCTGCTACCCACCAAAGTCAGTTTGAGTGCTAAAGCTTGGAAGACAGGAGACAGGCCAACCTTCAGCGCTCTTGTCAAACAGCAGAAGTAACTAACATGAATTGAGGCGGTCCTGCCTACAGCCTATGAATTTGTTATTCTTCTGCCTGCCTGAACAGTCTTTGTCAGACATGGGTAAGACTATTCCTCACTTTCTTCAGATATCAGTTCAAATGTTACTTCTTAGAAGGATTTTCTTTAACCACCTTCTCTAAAATAGGAAGCCTCCTCTTCCATTTATGTTTTTCTTTTTTTTATGGCACTAATCACCAGCCGAGTGCCAAAGAATTGATGCTTTTGAACTGTAGTGCTGGAGAAGACTCTTGAGAGTCCCCTGGACTGCAAGGAGACCAAACCACTCAATCCCAAAGGAAATAAGCCCTGAATATTCATTGAAAGGACTGATGCTGAAGCTCCAATACTTTGGCCACCTGATGCGAAGAGCTGACTAATTGGAACAGACCCTGATGCTGGGAAAGATTGAGGGCAGGAGAAGGGGATGACAGGATAAGATAGTTGGATGACATCATTGACTCACTGGACACGAGTTTGAGCAAACTCAGGGAGATAGTTAAAGATAGGGAAGCCTGGCGTGCTGCAGTCCATGGTGTCGCAAAGAGTTGGACACAACTTAGCAACTGAACAACAACAACAACTATTTGACATTATAGGATGGGTCTGTTTTTATTGTTTATATCTCCCTTAAGATATAAGCTTCATGAGAGCTATATTATCTATTTCATTCACTACTTATGTCCCAAGTGTTTAAGGAGGATCTGATCTACAATACGTGCTTGCAATATGCCTTGAATGGTGACTGCTGCTACTGCTGCTAAGTCACTCCAGTCATGTCTGACTCTGTGCGACCCCATAGAGAGCAGCCCACCAGGCTCTGCCGTCCCTGGGATTCTCCAGGCAAGAACACTGGAGTGGGTTGCCATTTCCTTCTCCAATGCATGAAAGTGAAAAGTCAAAGTAGAGTCGCTCAGTCGTGTCCGACTCTAGCGACCCCATGGACTGCAGCCTACTGGGCTCCTCCGTCCATGGGATTTTCTAGGCAAAAGTACTGGAGTGGGGTGCCATTGCCTTCTCCATGAATGGTGACTAGATCATCTCAATTGATACAACTCACTGAGATAGATACTATTGGTATCTTCATTTACACTTGAGAAAATTGAGGCTCAGAGAAGTTAAGGTATGTGGCTATGGATAAAAAGACAGAGCAGGGACTGGACTCTGGTTCTGTTTTAATGCTCTTACACTGTTAAGAGCACTGTTTTCTTCCATATTGGCCTCATTATCAGGTGAATTGTCTCCATATAGTAACAAAGATGGAACTTGGCAATTCTAGAGAAAAGAGAGCAGCCTATTTCCTGGTGCATGTGTGCTCAGTCACTTCAGTCGTGTCTGACTCTTTGTGACCCCACAGACTGTAGCCCGCCAGGCTCCTCTGCCCATGGGGACTCTCCAGGCGAGAATACTGGAGTGGGTTGTCATGCTTTCCTCCAGGGGATCTTCTCAACCCAGGGATCAAAATGGCATCTCTTCTGTCTCCTGCATTGGCAAGCAGGTTCTTTACCACTAGCGCCACCTGGGAATCTATTTCCTGGTAATTCTAGTAAAATTCCCTGGGAAGACTGTCATTGATTTGGTTTAGGTCACATGTCCATTCCTGAGCCAATTGCTGTGTCCAGCGTCACACGTCAGAGGATGAATTTCAGGATAAAATGGGATAATGCCTGTCTGTCCCTGGCACAAAGCAATACTAATCATAATAAAGTTCACATTCATTGAGGATTCTCTGTATACTGGGTTGTGTCCTAAGTGCTTGATACACATCTTATGTTCCAACCCTAACAGGTAGGAACATTATTCATCCCATTTTACAGATAAGGAAACTAAGACCCAGTGAAGAGGCTCCATCATTTATTCATATCTCTCATACTCAGAGTGCCACATCAGAAGAGAGTCAACCTCTATTTCTGAATACAAGAACAAACCAGGATAGGTACCATCTAACCTATCAAGGTATAAATTAGGGATAAGAGTATTGGGCATCTCACAAGAGTGAGCAAAAGGCATAGCCCAGGTAGAAGGAAGGGTCAAGTGCAGTATGACCACAGGCCTGGACAGCTGGAGTTCCTGCCGGGGCTGCACACTTTATAGGGGCCTGCTCTGGCCCTTCTGCAGCCACAGCCCACCCCAGAACTGAGACATCTACAGGGCCAGCTGGACTCCCTGCCTCTGGAACCAGCAACACCTGCCGTGAGCCTCCTTGTAGAGAACACTCAGGTACTCTGAACCCTTTGCCCAAATTGCCCCAAATCCACGTGGGCCTCTTTTCTGGGTCCATTCTCCCAAAAGCAGAGCTATTCACAGATGCATATACTCTCATGTCAAGAAACAGCCAATGGGAAGCCATCTGCAGAAGCTGCGGACTTCTATTGGCTGGGGCACCCACATAGTGCACAAGGGTCTTTGCAGTGCTGGCAGTGGAGAGAAGGGAGGCTGACCACTGGGTGTCCATGTGTATTCTTATCCCAGGCCCACCAATATTGGGCAGGGTTTCAACTCAGGATTACAACCAACTTAACATTAGGATAAAAAAAAAATTGTTAAGGTAAAGACAGCATCTCCCCAATAGCCTATCTTTTCTCGCCCCTGGAGAGAATGAGCATAAGCGTCTTCCCTCCGTTTCAGGAATAAATATACAGAAGGTTTTTTTGTTTTTTGTGTTTTTTTAGGTTGAGAGCTAAAGCAAACTTCCAGCAGCGAAGAGGCTGGGTTTCCTGCGTCCTGGGGCTCTTTCTGGCTCTCAGTGTCTGAGCTCTTCAAACACAGGAAGAGTTGTCTTTCCACAAAAGGCCAGGTGGTGTTAGCTTCATCCCCGACACAGTGCCCACTTATCCGCCTTTGTAGAAGACGGAGCCCTGGTGCTGTTTGCTTTTGTTCTTTGCTGCTAATAACTCCAGATTGCAAGATGGAGCGCAGGGGTAGCTGCTGTGTCCGGTGCTAGCCTGCCTGGGAAGGCAGAGGCAGGAAGAGGAGGAGGATGCGAGGCAGGAAGGAAGAAGGAGGGCCCTCCCCTGGGCCAGGTCACGGCTGCGCCCCGTAGGGGCTGCCACACCTTGTAGAGGCTGCGGCTTGAGGAGCCCGAGCTTGACTGACAGGTGGGAAGAGAGGGAATTTCCTCGTTATAGAGACAACGGGAGATCAAACAGAGGTTTGTTCTTTATGCGTGTGTGTGTGTGTGTGTGTGTGTGTGTGTTTTAATGCTTTAAAGGTTCTGAGTGCAGACATGGGGGTAAAGCCATCTGGGGTTTAAATCCTGTCTTTGCTATCTGTTATTCCAAATATTTTTGTTCAGGATCTTACTGTACCTTCCTCTTCAGCCACGTGGGAATAATGGCAGTCAACTCAGTTCTGCTAGAAGCACCCATGCATGCCTAAAAGTCATGTGCTATGCAATATCACGCAGTTAGGAACCACAGGGCTTATAGGAAAAATAGGATTAGGGCCCAGTGCCCCCAAACTTCATCAGCGACACCTAAGGAAGGATAGGAACCCGCTTTACATGTGTTAAATGGTTAAGGAATGCGTAAATAATACAGTGAGTATAGCACTTGGAAAACACCTGGGGTTGCTTCTGGAAATGGGAAGCTTGAAAGTCGCTTTGAAGTAATGCCAGAAGGGTCACCGCAGATTGGACAGGAAGTTGTAACCCCAGATGTGGAGGGGCGTGGCTCATAACACCCCTGGTAACTGAAGCAGCTGGCACAGGTTGAGGTGTTTGCATTCATACACAACTCAGATCAGCGGGCTGCAGTTTTCTGCCTTCACCTCGAGTTTCTCATGGGCAAAATCATGCATAAGCAAAAGCAAAATTATTATGCTCAAATCGTTCCCTAATATATCAATCGCGTTGGAACAAATTTGCATTTTCAAAACAAGCATTATAGCAGAACTGACTGTACTTAATTTAAATGACTGTTATGAAGACCAAATGAGATGATCCATACAAAATGCTCAGCACAACAGCACAATGCCAGGCACAGGGTAAACATCAATAAACACTTACTGACACTACGGTTACTCTTGTCCCTGCTGGCTTGTTGATACCTCCCCTGGTAAACTGATAGTATCAGACTGAGCGTCTATCCAGTCAGCCTTGCAACAAAGGGCATCTCTAGCTAACTCCTACTCCCCACCTGAGATCAAGAGGTTGTAGGCTCCCACCTAACAAGACATGCATTTTAGAAAAGTCCTCATATCAGATGGACACTGCTAGAGACAGGATTCAAATGCCAGCTACTTAGGTAAAGAAACAGTTGCTGTCCTCCCCAAATGAGCAAGACCCACAGGGAGAAGAATACCCACTTGGGTCTCTGAGAACACCAGGAAATCAAAGGAGTAACTGACCCACATGAGAGGACAGCCCATCATCTGGCAGGACAGAGAAGAGTGCATCCAGGAGGGGAAGAAATAAGTCAATTCTCATGTGAGAAAAACAACCTAGGTGCAGACATTTTCAATCTCCCTGCCTCCTGCAGAGAGGAGAGTGGTTCAAAGGCAGGTTCTAGAGCAAGGGGTGGAGAAGGCAATGGCACCCCACTCCAGTACTCTTGCCTGGAAAATCCCATGGATGGAGGAGCCTGGTAGGCTGCAGTCCATGGGGTTGGACAGAGTCAGACACAACTGAGCAACTTCACTTTCACTTTTCACTTTCATGCACTGGAGAAGGCAATGGCAACCCACTCCAGTTTCTTGCCTGGAGAATCTCAGGGACGGGGGAGCCTGGTGGGCTGCCGTCTATGGGGTCGCACAGAGTCGGACACGACTGAAGCAACTTAGCAGCAGCAGCAGCAGAACCAGAGGGCTTTCCAGGTGGCTCAGACAGTAAAGAATCTGCCTGCAGTGCAGGAGAGCCAGGTTTGATCCCTGGGCCGGGAAGTTCCCCTGGAGAAGGGAATGGTAGCCCATTCCAGCATTCTTGCCTGGAGAACTCCGTGGACAGAGGAGCCTGGTGGGCTACAGTCCATGGGGTCGCAAAGAGTCAGACACAACTGAGTGACTAACACTTTCACTTTTCTAGTGCCAGAAAGACTTGATTGAAAATCTTGGCTCCTCCACACACCATGTATATGAGGTCAAGCATGTTAACTAAACCTGAGCCTCAATTTCCCTACCTATCAAATGGGAAGAACCTATTTATCTTGTAGGACTGATGTTAGGGTTGATGGGGTGTCTGGCACTGAGGAAATACTAATCAGCGCTGGTTAATCACAATTACTACATTTCTTCACAATGGCAATTTCCATGAGACAGGATTTGCCCTCTTTCTCAGAATTCCTTGCTCTCTGGAAAGACTAACTTCTTGGGGCATATGCCAAACTGAAGAAACTGTCTAGAAGAAGCAAGGGTTTCGGTGGAGGTGAGTTCTGCAAACTCTGCAATTCAAAGACCCTTGCAAGGGGGCTCTGTAAGCTCTTGTAGGGGTCGCTGTGTAGAATGTGGGAAAGAGCCCTGTGTTTAGAATCAGCAGTCTTGGATTTTTTTTTTGTTTTCCTAATTTTTTATTGTGATAAAATACACATAAGTTACCAACTTAACCATTTTTAAGTGCAAAGTTCAGGGGCATAAGGTGCATTCATACTGTGTAACCGTCTCCCATTTCCAGACCTTGTCATCTTGCAGAACTGAAAGCTTTTATCCATTAAACAATTGTCAATTCCTCCTACCCCATCCCCTGGCAACGCCATTCTACTTTCTGTCTTTAGGAATCTGACTATCCTAGTAACTTCATATGAGCGGAACCATGCAGTATTTGTTCTCTTATCACTGGGTTATTTCACTTGGTACTCTGTCCTCAAGCTTCATCCATGTGTGGCATGTGTCAGAATCTCCTTCCTTTCAAGATTGAAGAATACCCCACTGTTTACGCAGTTCCCCCCTTATCAATGTGGGCAACTATCAAGAACCCCGAGAGGATGCTCAAAACTGCAAATAGTACTAAACCCTATATATACTATGTTTTTTTCCTATACGTAAATACATACCTATGATAAAGTTTAATGTATAAATTAGGCACAGTAAGAGATTAACAATAAGTAATAATAAAATAGGAAAATTATATTGTGATAAAAGTCATGTGACTGTGATGTTTCTCTTTCTCCCAAAATCTTACTGGTTATGGTGTAAGATGATAAAATGCCCACATGATGAGCTGAAGTGAGGTGGATGATATAGGCACTGTGATGCACCATTGGGCTACCTCTGACCCTCTGGTGATGTGTCAGAAGAAGGATCATCTGCTTAGGATGATCCTAGATCATTGATGACGCCGATGGCTGGATGTCAGGATCAGATGATATCAATGGTTGGGGATTACAGGTGGGACAGAGCAGGATGGCAGATACTACTCAGAACAACATACAATTTAACCCTTATGGAATTGTCTGTTTTATGAATTTTCCATTTCATATTTTTTGACCATGGTTGATTACGAGCAACTAAAACCATGGAAAGCAAAACTATGGGTAAGGGGGGACAACTTACTGTACACTATATTTTGTTTAGAAGCCCTGGTTTTGAGCCCTGAGTTTCCAGCCTACTACCAGCTGTTATGATCTTGGGCAGCTCACAGCCTCTCCAAGCCTCAGCTTTCCCATCTATAACATGCAGAAATAATGACACCAATTATGTGACTAGGTTGCAGTGAGGTTGACCTAATGTGACCTAAATGGGGAAGCATTTTGTACACAATAAAGTGCTATGCCATTCATCTAGTCTCTCCAGAAACATTAATTAAACGGCAATTCCTTACTAGCCCCTAATCTAGATTCTGGTATCGAAAAGATTAAGTAGAGTCCCTGTTCACAGTGATATTACACCAGACATTTTAAAAGAAGACAAACGCAGGGATCGTCATTCATTATGATGACGAAATGAAATGATGAAAGTCGCTCAGCTGTGTCCAACCCTCTGCGACCCCATGGGCTGTAGCCCACCAGGCTCCTCTGTCCATGGAATTCTCCAGACAAGAATACTGGAGTGGGTAGCCATTCCCTCCTCCAGGGGATCTTCTGGACCCAGGGATCGAAGCTGGGTCTCTCATTATAATCCTTGCTATTTACTGAAGGCCTCCTACGTATCAGGTACCTGCAGCAGAGTTGTAGCTATATGACTTCATTTAGTCCTACTGCGGATCCTGTTGTTATTCCCACTTACAGACAAGGAAATCAAAGCTCAGAGAAGTTAATATCCCCAAGTTCACTTAAGCCATCAGTTGTAGCCATGATGTGAACTCAGATTTCTCTGAATTTAAAGCCCTTTTTCTCCCCACAGTACCACTCATCCATCCCCCATTATTTCTTCCCTCACTGATCTGACCACTCAAATCTATCACCCTATAAGACACAGGGGCAAATTTCAAGAAATTAGTGTGGAAAAATGATGGAAACTGCTGACTATACCCAATATCTGTTGCTGGGCAGGATCTCAGGACCCATATTTCAGAGAAAGAAATATGAATTGGGGCAATATATCCAAAACTGAATTCCATAAAAATACAACAACCAGTGAGATGTGAATAGGAGTTCCTTGCCAAAAAAAAAAAAAAAAAAA
>NW_011494773.1:2595089-2606052 GCF_000754665.1 Bison bison bison | reverse complement strand
ACAAACCAATCTGTGGTTAAATAAATTTAGAAAACAGTGAGATAAAGAAAGGTAATCAAATATCTGAACACCAAGACTTCAGAAAGCCTCACCTATACCACTGTGAAGTCTGAGAGGGGATATTGTACAGTTTTCCCAATGTTTTGGGTAGACTGGACACGTTTCCTTCTATAAAAGACCTGGGAACATGTCACAGAACATAGTTTGAGAAAGGCTGGCTTTGCAGCTTTCAGAACAGCTGGGAAGCCTTTCAATTCATCACAAGTCTTTATCCTCACCCTTTGCGTCCCCATCGTGAGCCTTAGAATCTGGTTCTGTTTGAAATAGCTAACATTTATCGACCACTTACTACATGCCAGACACCGACTTAGGCACTAGAGACTGAAAATAACTGCCGGGGTTGCAGTTATAGTAAATCTAATAAACCAAGAGAGTGTATAAGCACGATAGTGTGGCCATACATGGCCATCTATTATCGAACTTCACATTAATGGGGGATTAGGGGTTGACAGAGAATGCTTCAAAGGTTTTTGCTGGAGAAACCTTGAAGTGGCCCTCAGAGGATAAACAGTAACAATTAAGTGGAGAGAAATCTTGTAACAACATTTTACCAAAACTGGCCATTGGTCAGGTTGATATCCCCGAGGGATGGGCTCCGTGCAAGGCATATAGTCCTCTGAAAAGACCGGAAGTGTTGAGCTAAAATTCCAACTTTGCTATTTATTATGTGACCTTGGATAGGTTACTTAAACTTCATCTGTAAGATGGGGATCAGTACATCAATTTCAGAGTTGTCAAGAAGATCAAAAGAGGCAATTGTATGTAATAATACAACGCCTAATGACCTGCCTGGCACAGTGCTTAGCTCAGTTTCGTCCAATTGGTGACATCCTGGAGTAATGTGTTAAGAGTCTGAGGCTGCTGCATATGGGCTTAGAGAGAAAAGAGGGTCATGACTGATTAGCAGTTTCTGCCATTGACTTGAGAAGGAGGGGGTCACAAATTGGCTCAAGTTAGCTGGAGACTTTCAACCGAGTGCTTTCCCAAGGGTCCCTGCCCTCAAAAAGGAGTTTCTAACGACCTGGGGGACCTCAGAAGAAAGCAAGCAGCCCTCACAGAAGGCTTTCTCACTATTAGCCCCTGTCAGCTCTTCTGCTTTCCCATATAGCCTTCATACTCTTTCATTTTCAGAGAATGACCAAGGTTGAGCTTTTGCCTATGTCAAGCAAGGGTGTGCTGTGATGTGAAACTAGTACAGTATCTGCTCTGAACTTAAAAATTTTTTTGAGTCTGAAAAACATGCACATAGTCTACTAATGAGTACCAGTCCCCTTCTAAAGAGCTCGGCAGGATTGTGCAGGCCATTCAAGAGAGAACTCAGAAACCTGGGTAAAGGGCATTCCACTGCCAGGAAGTACAGAGATGGAGCAAGAACAGAGCGAGCCCCTAGAGGGAAATCCACATGTACATATTGATAATACACTTACTGTGTTATAATTATTATTAATCACCATTTTTATCTTGTAACTTCTGTGGTACTACAGTTTAAAAAATAAAAAACAGTAAAAACATTAAAATCTGATGGTTTCAGAGAGAACAGCGTAAAGGAGCCACACTAAATCTTAGAAGTGGAAGAGTTCCAGGATGTCAAGTAGATCCATCCCTGTTATTTTACAAGTTCATTCCACTGACACGTGTTCACTGCACAGATCCATAGCCAAGCAACTGTGCTAGGCACTGGGGTGACGGCTGGTGAACAAAACAGATGTGGGTCTTGCACTCTTAAAGTCTAGGAGGGGAGATGGGCCACAAATAACCAAACAGACATTTAGCTATTTATCATTATGATCAGTGCCCTAATTATGATCCTTTTGGGTCCTTTGATGCTCAGATGAGAGGAAACCCAAGACAGGGGATCTGCCGTGTCCACTCAGCTAGACAGTGTTGAAGCTGAAACTGAATTCAGGTCATCTGCCTCCCCTGTCACTGTGGTCCCCACTGGGCCACAGCGGGGGGGACCGGTGCCCTGATAAGAGTCTGGGAGAAGGATCCGGGACTAAGAGATGGTGGTGGGAAGCTGGGGCAGAGAAGCAAGTGGCCTCTTCTCTGCAGCTTTCACAGAAGAACAAGAGCGGGGAGCCTGCAGACTTCACTGTCTTCCCAGACACTCCCTCACGCAAGGCAGCCGTGGAAGATGCTTCAGCTACCCTCAGGTGAGGGCCGGGACACTAGAGCATTCAACAGTCAGGACGATGAAGAGGACAGAGGAATGCCTCCTCCAAAACCCATTAGAAAGGGCAGAGAATGGGAAGTGTAGACCCACCGCGGAGGCTGATCGCCAAGCTTTCTGCTGCACTTTGCTTGAGAATTAATCACACAAATCCCTTGATAAATCCGAGGCCGTTATTAGACAACACTAATAGCCCCCTTCAAGCAATCCAGGCAAAGACATCCAGAGAGCAGGGGCGGCGGGGGAGCCCCGAGGGGCTCGAGAGCAGGCGGCTTTCACGAGCACGTGCGTCCACGTGAGAGCACGTGCGCGCTCACGGCCTGCCCGCCCCCACGCCCAGATGTCTGCTCCCAACACCACCTCTGGCTTCTGCCCCAGTCGCTTCAGGCAAGTGGAGCGAACTGAAGGATGGGAGAACTGATGGTCTGTGTTCCCTCCCCTCCCCAGCCCTGCCACTGACCTAATTCTCCACGAGAGGATTTTTTCCTTTTTGGTCCTGCTTGTTTGTAAATCATGCCACCCGAGTGCGCACACAGCTTAAGGCGGGGCCTGGCTAGGAAGCCCGGAGACGCCAAGCTTCGAACCGTGGTCCCAGCTGCTGTTCCTCAGGGCGGAGGGTCACAGAAGTCTGAGAACCTCAGAAGGGTGGGGAGTGGAAGGTGGAAGGAGAGAGGCACACCATCAAGGTCAGCCCAATTTTACATTCTTACTCTGCCCTTTTCTGAACTAGAGGTGCTATATATTCTAAAACGGGCCAGTAGAACTCTGCCTTATATATGATTTGGGGTAAGTTTCTTAATTCATCTAGGTCAGTGGTCTCAATGAATGACAAAGGATATTTTGACCCGGGTGTTATGACCCCTCGAGTATGTTGTGCAACTGCTTTAAAAAAAAAAAAAAAAACACCTGTCAGGAAGGAGACTGACTTTAGTTGTAGGAAGAAGATATAGTACTTTGAACTGGAAAAACTGACCTGGAAAAAAATTAGACCTGTCAGAAAAAAATCAACACAAAATGGAACTGACAGCGGCTAAAAATTCACGTGGCAAAATTGGTTATTGACTGAAAAATTGAAGGAGGAATCAAACATTCTTGACAAAATTTAAACCAGCAGATCTGATGTGAGAAAACTGGGTATGGTAGAAATGATGACCATAAAAGAATGTTCACAGTGGTAGGAGCTACATGGGCAAAATTTGATAGGCACACAAAAAAGTAACTGATCGATGAATCAAATCTATGCTACAGAAGACACGTGGAGCAGAACTGATCTTGTAAGAAATAGTTAAGTGAAATAAAAATGAATTAGAAAATTAAGAAACGGTTTAACTATGCTGAAGAAAAAAAAATGAAGAATTGCACAAACTCATTTACTTCTAAAAAACACTCCCTTAATAAAACTGTTTTAGTGTTTGTATAATCCTGATTATACTGACATAGAGTTAAAAGGTTTCAGGGTCAAATTGCACAATCAAAACATCTTGATAAATGCTGAAGAAAAATATTTATCTCAGTGGTCCTATCCAGCTGCAATTTTTTCCCCAATAAAAGATCAGAATAGAATGTGAACAAAATTATACAAATAATTTACTGGAAGATGATAGCATGAGAACCAGCTTTCCTGCAAGAATGATTCTCACATTAATAGATTTTATTTATTTATACTTTAAGCAATTTAAAGCAATTTTAGAAACTAACAATGGATAACTGTATTTTCATTTTTCCAAGAAAGAACAAAAACCTGAAAATGACACTTTGTATAACCATAGTTTCTTAAAGAGAAAATGGCATTTTAACACCCTAAAAATAAAAGGGCATTAATTTCAGAATTAAAAAAAAAAATCTGAATGCATCTTTACAATAAACTTCTACATGATGTTTAATTTTCTCATTTTCCTGAAGAAAGATGAAATTCCATTCTAACTCTTTTGGGTGTCTTTTATCCTACTGAGTGGAGGGCAGATGGGTAGTCTCTCTGTAGCTCAGCCTCCTCATCCATAAAATGGGAATAAAAGACAGAACTACTCACACAGTGCCTGCAACATACTAAGTGTTCAATAAACATTAGTCTAAAACCCAGGAAGCATAAGGATCTAGCTGATTCCCAGCCTTAGACTGTACCCCTACTACTTCAAGCTGAAAATTCTTTAGATGTTCTGAAATATAAATACATATGGTAAGAACAGCCATAAAGTGTGGTTTGACTGGGACAACCCCGTCTTCCTCTTCACCTACCAAGAAAACACATGTGGCCGGAAGGAGGACCTGGGAGGGCAAGTGAGACTGGGAAGAAAGAGCCGCTATTGGAAATGCACAGCTGATCTCTGGACTGTGGGCGGGACTCACGCTGTGCGGCTATTTGGGGAACAAGTCTCTTAAGGTTGGCGGCGAATGATACTTGCTGTGGCTTTCTTGTTCCAGCAGCCTCACCTTCACCTTCTCCGCACAGAGCTTCCTTTAGCTAGAGATTCTATTCCCCAGTTCTCCGCTGTAGGATTCTGAACTCTGGGTGGAGATGTTCATGTTTATGCCGCTTATGAGACAAGATCAGCACCCTGATGCTGTCACACTGAAGGCCTCTCTCTCAGGCCCCAGACAGTTCTTCATCCATCCATCCACCAGTATTACCCATCAACCATATCCCAAAGAAATACGTAAAAGACATAGTTCCTGCCAAGAATTTTAGACTGATTCACCTTGTCCTTGGACCCAACAAGTGACCACACATAGGTAGCCCCTCTCCACTGCTTTCTCCTTATTCATCCTCATCTTTAGATATCAGTCCTCAGAGGGGCCTCCCTGATCCCTCCTTTTCTCATTAGATCCCCCTCACCTTATTCTTTCCACCTACAGCACTCATCACAATCGTAATCGTACATTTATGGGTTTATGTTGTCCACAGCTCTTATGTGTAAGCTCCATGAAGACAAGCGCCACAGCTGTTTTGATCTCCATGGTTTATGCTTGGCAATCAATGTCCTTTTGAATCAATCAATTCTCTTTTCTCAGCATGATGTAGGGGAATGTATGCTAGCCTGAGAGTGACGATCCCTGGGCTCTAGTCCCAGTCCCCTGACCACTTGCTGGCCTATTCTAAGTTAGCTTGCCTCTCCAGGTCACAGTTTCATATAAGAAGAAGGTTCGATTGTGATGTTCAAGGTGGGGAAGGGGTGATAAGATGTATGTGTCGGGGGTACATATGCAAATCGTAACAATAGTCATCTTACAACTTGAGCCAAGCAAAAGATTTCCACAGAAACTTGACCAAAGACCTCTTGGATAGTAAGACTATGTGAACGACAATGAAATGACTTGGAGATCATGGGTTATAAAAGACAGAAAATACAGGATTCCAGCTCAAGTAGTTCCTGGTTCACTTACAGCCCACAGGATGGAATAAGACACCATGGATAAAGGGTGGATGGTGGGGAGGAGTTCCAGGACAGCTTGTTTGTGCCTGAATTGGGATCAAAGTCATTCGAGTGCAGAAGGCAGAGAAGTCGTAAGACAGGTGAGTGAGGAGAAGAAAGGCAGTCCCCCTCCATGCTAGAGACACCCCAGTTAGGCCACCAGAACATAGGACTGGGTCTTCAATGGTCAAAGAAGCCATCATTCAGTTTCAGATTGAAAGGGGGACAGAGTGAGGTGATGGGAACGCAAACTCCAGATCAGCCAACTGCCAGACTCATGTCTCAGGCAGATAGATTGCTGTCTCTTTTCAATGTGAATCCCTCATTTATAAAACCAGAGAAACAACAGAACCTTCCTGGTGAGGGTGGTTGGGAGAATCAAAGGAAGTCACATTTGAAAGCACTTAGCCCAGTGTCTGAGGGCTTCCTAGGTGGCACAGTGCTAAAGAATCTGCCTGCCAATGGAGACACAAGAAACACAGGTTTGATCCCTGGGTCAGGAAGATCCCCTGGAGTAGGAAATGGCAACCCATTCCAGTATTCTTGCCTGGAAAGTTCCATGGACAGAGGAGCCTAGTGGGCTACCATCCATGGGGTCTCAAAGAATTGGACATGACTGAGTGACTGAGAACCCAGGCATAGACCAGTATCTGGTACATAGAAAGCATTTCATGAGAATTAGTTCATCATCACCATTGTTATTAAATCTGTGAGTGTGTGCTCAGTCGTGTCCAACTCTTTGCGATGCTATGGACTGTAACCCATCAGGCTACTCTGTCCATGGGATTTTTCAGGCAAGAATACTGGAGTGGGTAGCCATTTCTTCCTCCAGGGGATCTTCCCAACCCAGCGATCAAACCCCCACCTTCTGGCAGGCAGAGTCTTTTACCACTGAGCCATCAGGGAAACCCTTGTTATTAAATTTAGTCTATCAAAATAGACAACTGATAAATCATAAGATTTCCATGATATTAGTAAAAATGATACTTAGTAAAAATGATTAGAACTGGGCACAAAGCTAAACTCAGCCCTAAATCCACTTGCTTGAACTGCGATTCCTGGCCAGAGACTCAGGCTACACCAGGCTGCCTGACCACTGGGTCCAGAAAAAGCCCTGGAGCTCCGTAATTCCTTGGAGTGTCTTAATCACACCCTGAACTTGAGTCTTTGCTCTGCCAGGGTTGAAGAGGGATCAGTGGAAGCACAGAGACCACTGCTACGCTATGCTTCTCCTGTCAAAGCATCCATCACTTGATAATTGCCTGGTTAATTAAACAGCTTGAAGGCATGACTGTCTTGTTCATCACTCTACGCCCAGTACTTCCCCTAACACACAGTGGGCCCTCAGTAAGCGTGTGTTGTTACACGGGGTGGGAAGAAGTTCCTTTCAAATAACATCCCTGGATTTCAGTATAAGAGATTTCATGTGAGCATGCATGCTCACGTAGGCTCCATTTCTTGGTTCTCATCACACGCCAGCTGGGCCCCTAACACCTCAATTTCTTGTGCTTTGAAAAATGTTTGAAGGCGTTCCCCTTCCTCCCTAGGCACCCCATTCTGACTTACGCTAGATAAGCAACTTCAGATTGCTGAACAGCAATATACAACACAGCTGTTAGAAAATTCCTGTGTCCTGAAATTCCTGGAAAACCATAATGCACAACAAGCATTTAGAGTATGGACCCAGGATCCTTACCCCCAGGCCCAGAGTCAGAGATGGGAGGAAGGCAGCAGCAAGCAACTGGAACTGAGCCTTGACTTCCTGAAAGTATTGTGCTTCCTTTCCAAGGGCCCCACCCGGGGCAGAGAGAGAGAAACCACAGTGAATTAATTGCCAGCACTTCCATCACTGGCTGGTGAGCCAGGGGCTTCTAGCGTCTCCAGTTTGGGAGATCTTTGTCTGAGCTCACAAGAGCCAGAATGAGAGAAGTCTCTTCCCCAAGCCCAGGAGAAGGTCAATGGTTTTGAGCTGAGTATGACTGCTAGTACCCTATGAGCTCAATGCCCAACTCCAAGAAAAAAAATGGCCAAGTGAACAGTATGAAAAGGCAAAAAGATATGACACTGAAAGATGAACTCCCCAGGTTAGTAGGTTACCAATATATTACTGGAGAAGAATTGAGGAATAACTCCAGAAAGAATGAAGAGATGGATCCAAAGCAAAAATAACGCCCAGTTGTGGATGTGACTGGTGATGGAAGTAAACTCCGAAGCTATAAAGAGCAATACTGCATAGGAACCTGGAAATTTAGGTCTATGAATCAAGACAAATTGGAAGTGGTCAAACAGGAGATGGCAAGAGTGAACAATGACATTTTAGGAATCAGTGAATGAAAATGGACTGGAATAGGTGAATTTAACTCCAACGACCATTATATCTACAACTGTGGGCAAGAATCCCTTAGAAGAAATGGAGTAGCCCTCATAGTCAACAAAAGAGTCTGAAATGCAGTACTTGGGTGCAATCTCAAAAATGACAGAATGATCTCTGTTTGTTTCCAAGGCAAGCCATTCAATATCACAGTAATCCAAGCCTATGCTCTGACCAGTAATGCTGAAGAAGCTGAAGTTGAACAGCTCTATGAAGACCTACAAGACCTTCCAAAACTAACACCCAAAAAAGATGTCCTTTACATCATAGGGGACTGGAATGTGAAAAGTAGGAAGTCAAGAGATACCTGGAGTAACAGGCAAATTTGGCCTTTAAGTACAGAATGAAGCAGGGCAAAGGCAACAGAGTTTTGCCAAGAGAACGCACTGGTCACAGCAAACACCCTCTTCCAACAACACAAGAGAAGACTCTACACATGGACATCACCAGATGGTCAATACCAAAATCAGACTGATTATATTCTTTGCACCCAAAGATGGAGAAGCTCTATACAGTCAGCAAAAACAAGACTGGGAGCTGACTGTGGCTCAGATTATGAACTCCTTATTGCCAAGTTCAGACTTAAAGAAAGTAGAGAAAACCACTAGACCACTCAGGTATGACCTAAATCAAATCCCTTATGATTATACAGTGGAAATGACAAATAGATTGAAGGAATTAGATCTGATAGACAGAGTGCCAGAAGAACTATGGACAGAGGTTCATGACATTGTACAAGAGGCAGTGATCAAGACCATACCTAGGAAAAGAAATGCAAAAAGGCACAATGGCTGTCTGAGGAGGCCTTACAAATAGCTGAGAAAATAAGAAAAGCAAAAGGCAAAGGAGAAAAGGAAAGGTGTATCCATCTGAATGCAGAGTTCCAAAGAATAGCAAGAAGAGATAAGAAAGCCTTCCTCAGTGATCAATGCAAAGAAAAGAGGAAAACAATAGAATGGGAAAGACTAGAGATCTCTTCAAGATAATTAGAGATACCAAGGGAACATTTCATGCAAAGATGGGTACAATAAAGGACAGAAATGGTATGGACCTAACAGAAGCAGAAGATATTAAGAAGAGGTGGCAAAAATACACAGAAGAACTATACAAGAAAGATTTTCATGACCCAGATAACCACAATGGTGTGATCACTCATCCAGAGCTAGACATCCTGGAATGCAAAGTCAAGTGGGTCTTAGGAAGCATTAATACTACCAACAAAGCTAGTGGAGGTGATGGGATTCTAGTCAAGGTATTTCAAGTCCTAAAAGATGATGCTGTGAAAGTGCTGCACTCAATATACCAGCAAATTTGGAAGACTCAGCAGTGGTCACAGAACTGGAAAAGGTCAGTGTTCATTCCAATCCCAAAGAAAGGCAATGCCAAAGAATGTTCAAACTACCGCACAATTGCACTCATCTCACACGCTAGCAAAGTAATGCTCAAAATTCTCCAAGCAAGGCTTCAACAGTATGTAAACCATGAACTTCCAGATATTCAAGCTGGATTTAGAAAAGGCTGAGGAACCAGAGATCAAATTGCCAACATCCATTGGATCATAGAAAAAGCAAGAGAATACCAGAAAAACATCTACTTCTGCTTTATTGACTATGCCAAAGCCTTTGACTGTGTAGGTCACAACAAACTGTGGAAAATTCTTCAAGAGATGTGAATATTAGACCACCTGACCTGCCTGAGAAATCTGTATTCAGGTCAAGAAGCGACAGTTAGAACCAGACATGGAACAACAGACTGGTTCCAAATCGGGAAAGGAGTACGTCAAGGCTGTATATTGTCACCCTGCTTATTTAACTTATATACAGAGTACATCATGTGAAATGTCGGGCAGGATGAAGCACAAGCTGGAATCAAGATTTCCAGGAGAAATATCAGTAACCTCAGATACGCAGATGACACCATCCTTATGGGAGAAAGCAAAGAACTAAAGAGCCTCTTGATGAAAGTAAAAGAGGAGAGTGAAAATGTTGGCTTAAAACTCAACATTCAAAAAACTAAGATCATGGCATCCACTCACATCACTTCACGGAAAATAGGGAAACAACAGAAACAGTGACAGACTTTATTTTCGGGGGCTCCAAAATCACTACAGATGATGACTGCAGCCATGAAATTAAAAGAAGTTTGCTCCTTGAAAGAAAAGCTATGGCCAACCTAGACAGCATATTAAGAAACAGAGACATTACTTTGCCAACAAAGGTCTGTCTAGTCACAGCTATGGTTTTTCTAGCAGTCATGTATGGCTGTTAGAGTTGGACTATAAAGAAAGCTGAGTGCCAAAGAACTGATGCTTTTTAACTGTGGTGTTGGAAAAGACTCTTGAGAGTCTCTTGGACTGCAAGGAGATCAAACCAGTCTATCCTAAAGGAAATCAGTCCTGAATATTCATTGGAAGGAATGATGCTGAAGCTGAAACTCCAATACTTTGGCCACCTAATGCAAAGAACTGACTCCTTGGAAAAGACCCTGATGCTGAGAAAGACTGAAGGCAGGAGGAGAAGGGGACAACAGAGGATAAGATGGTTGGATGGCATCACCGACTGGATGGACATGAGTTTGAGCTGGCTCCAGGAGTTGGTGATGGATAGGGAAGCCTGTTGTGGTGCAGTCCATGGGGTCGCAAAGAGTCAAACACAACTGAGTGACTGAACTGAACTGAACTGAAAGCATTTTATGTTTAGCTCACAAGTTCTCAGGAGAAGGCAATGGCACCCCACTCCAGTACTCTTGCCTGGAAAATCCCATGGATGGAGGAGCCTGGTAGGCTGCAGTCCACGGGGTCGCAAATGTCAGACACGACTGAGTGACTTCGTTTTCACTTTTCACTTTCATGCATTGGAGAAGAAAATGGCAACCCCCTCCAGTGTTCTTGCTTGGAGAATCCCAGGGATGGGGGAGCCTGGTGGGCTGCCGTCTATGGGGTTGCACAGAGTC
>NW_011494773.1:2576481-2594989 GCF_000754665.1 Bison bison bison | reverse complement strand
TACATGGGGTCGCTGAGGGTCGGACACGACTGAGCGACTTCACTTTCACTTTTCAATTTCATGCATTGGAGAAGGAAATGGCACCCCCCTCCAGTGTTCTTGCCTGGAGAATCCCAGGGACGGGGGAGCCTGGTGGGCTGCCGTCTATGGGGTCTCACAGTCAAACACAACTGAAGCGACTTAGCAGCAGCAGCAACACAAGTTCTTAAAGAAACACAAAGTACAAATCAGAATGCCCACTCACTAATCTTGGGCAAGTCCCTTCACTCCTCTGGGTTTGTTTCTTTTGAATCACTGAGCCCTTGATTCCCATGAGATTCTAATGTTCTAGGAGTCAGAAATTGTATTACGTTTATGAGCAGAACATCCAAAACCCTCAGAATCATCATCTCTAAATGAGGCGTAAGTTTCTACATGTAGACATTTTTTCAAATGAACAGACCTCTCCAAAGGCAGACAAAGAGTTCATGTGAATGGTTTTTTGAAGCTAAATTATACAGTCTTTCGATGCTGTTTTATTATATTCCGATGCATGCCCCAACTTCAACCAGGTAGAGAAGGCATACTCTTTCATTGAGTGCCCAGTGAACAATTTTAAGCAGCTCTCCTTTGTCCCTAGTTTCCCTTCTACATCTCCAACCATTCGCTTTACTCTGTCTCAGGGATTTCCTTTCTTCTGCTACCCTATGTGTTAAGGTTCTGAGTTTATCCTCCTTTACCTCTCAATTAGACTCCTTGCCTGGACAACCTCACTCCTGCACCTTACCCCTGCAACAACAACCACCACCCTGACCTCTGCCCAGCCCTATCCTCCTCCCCAGCATGACCCTTGCCCCCACCTGCCTCTGCACATCTCCCCACAGGTGTCCTGTAGGTGCTGAAGAGAAAGTGGGCGAGATACAGACAAATCATTTGTCATCATCCTTCTCTCACCTTTACCCCAAATCTGCTCCTCCCACTGACTTTCCTAGTTACCCCTATGACCAAAAGAGCATGTGATCAAAGCTCTTCTTCCCTCTTTGCAATTATCATCATCATTAATAATTAGTAATAATGGCTAACATTCATTGAATGCTGACTGCATGCCAAGCATTGTTCTAAGTATTCTATGTGTGAGATCTCAAACTTCAAAGCAATCTGAAATGGTGGGCACTATCATTACACTCCGGAGAAGGCGATGGCACCCCACTCCAGTACTCTTGCCTGGAAAATCCCATGGATGGAGGAGCCTGGTAGGCTGCAGTCCATGGGGTTGAGAGGAGTCGGACACGACTGAGTGACTTCGTTTTCACTTTTCACTTTCATGCATTGGAGAAGAAAATGGCAACCCCCTCCAGTGTTCTTGCCTGGAGAATCCCAGGGATGGGGGAGCCTGGTGGGCTGCCGTCTATGGGGTTGCACAGAGTCGGACATGACTGAGGCAACACAGCAGCGGTAGCAGCATCATTACACTGGTTTCACAAATAGTGGAATTGCTACACAGAAAAGTTAAGTCTTTTGCCCAAGTTTACACAACTAGTGTGTGTCAGAGTCAAGGTCTAAGTGCAAACCCACTAAAGCTCATTGCCTTTCGGAGTATGAAGTGCCTCTTTTTAACATCTCTGCAGTTGGCCCTTCTTCCATCACTACCCTCCCAGGAGTGACTCTTCTATCACCAAAGTCACCCAATAGCCTCTACCTGGATCCCCAGCTTTCCCTCTCCCAATCACCAACCGTTCCATCACACAAACTGCTCCTAGAGCCACGTTTCTTTTTTAAAAAAAATAAAATTTCATTGCAATATAGTTGATTGACAATGCTGTGTCTTTCTAAAATTCATGTCTGATAGTCACTGCTCAGTTGAAAAGTTTCCAAGGGCAGGAAAATATAATGTCCTGAATACATGCAAACATTTAAGACCCACACTACCTAAGTCCTCCCCATATTCCTCCTCCATGGTCCTCAACCCTTTAACTCAGCCACATTAACAACAGCAAACTCCTAGCAAGAGCATCTTGCTGTTTCACAGGGTCCCCTGAATGTCTTTTTCCCCCAGTCTACTAATTAAAGCTTCAAGTCCAACCTGAGGGTTTCCACCGTGAAATGCCCTTCAGCCCGACTTCCGCCATGAGCACACACACACCGCAAGCAGGTGGAGCGCTGCCTTTTGAGCTGCTCCACAAACATACCATGTGGTATCTTAGCAGCTCTAATGTACACAACACCTCTTTGCCCGACGGGCTGTCCAACTGGACCGTGAGCTCCTCAAGGGCAGGGCCCAAGCTTGTACACAATAGGCACTCGCTCAGTCAATGTCAGAAAATGAACTTATTCCAGTAAAGAGATGGGCTACTTCAACATACAGATGATTATACATCAAGGATTGCTTTGCAAATGTTTGAACATACTTCAAAGACTCTGTTCTCTTACACAATCTAAAGTTGCCCTGGCGAACACTATGATTTTTTAATGCAAAAAAAAACTCTGCAATAGCAGATAATATTAGTCATTCTCAAACACTGAGGCTTCTGAAAGTGGAAGATGTGACTGGAACAACTTCCTATGGGGCCCTCCAAAGCCACCTGGCCAGGTCAACCAAGACCACCACACACAGAGCTGAAGACAGAGTTGAGGAACCCAACGCACATCCCACTGGCATCGGGGATACATTGGGTATCAGTCCCCACCTGAAATCTGCAAGCCAGCGGTGGGGGTGGGGGATAAGTGAGTAACTATTGCCAACTAGAGATTCAACTAGAGATGTAGAGATAAACATAGATCTGAGTCTTGACCAGTGACCTCCAAAGCTTTCTGCACCAACTCCCCACTACGAAAAGTCATTTTACTATATTCTCCTGAGAGATGTATATTACACGTACTTATAAATCATTTGTATACAGGTTAACTTTACACACTCACTATTTCCTACCTGTGTCCCCTTAAATGGTCTTTGCACTTACCCTGCTTTTTTGGCCATGTCACACAGCTAGTGGGATTTTAGTTCTCCCACCAGGGATTGGACTTGCCCTGGACAGTGAGAGCTCAGAGTCCTAACCACTGGAGGGCCAGGGAATTCCCAATGTGTCCCTTTCTGAAGCCCACTGACCTAAGGAATATCTTCCCATCTCCCGGAACTGCAGAGGATGGACGTGATGACACCCCAGGACCGTGGAGTCCTTGGTTCACAGGCACGTGCACACCAGCACAGGTGTCACTCCAGCACTCCGCACCCCGCCAGGCAGTAAGACAAGGCCACACTGTGCCTTCACGGTCCCGCAGCTCCAAGCATCAGAATTCCTCCTCTTAGCTCTGATCGTTTCCACCCTCCAGCCCAATATCCTCCCCCTCCTCCACCCACATGGCAGCTCTTCCCACATCCAAGGACACTTATCTAGTCCCCAGTGAGCCTCCCCTTCTCCAGGGAATCCACGAACGCTGATGGAGCCTCTCCATCTCCAGTGACAACACCGCGCCTGCCTCCAACAGCCATTCCACACGCATTTACATGGTCCCAGGCTGGCTGCTGCCTATAATTGTTACAGGAAACCACTGGTTGTAAACAAACAAAGTCTTTCTAGTTCATCCTCAGCTAGATCAAGCCAAGTGGAGTGTACGTGTGTGTGACTCAGATTCTACGAAAACCGCAGCAACCATACCACTTTCCTTATTAAAAGGAGGCATGTCTAAAGGTGGCCCACTCTACGTGGTCCAAGCCATAGCTGTAATCAATGTATTAAACAGACATTAAGCTCACGTTCTTGGGAACCTGCATCCACCCATCACATAAAACATGAATGCAGGCACACATACACACAGAGTAGGCTTCATTAAGGCCACAGACATTTGGTGACCACCTGCTTTTTGTCAGATACCAGAGACATGCCATTTAGCCTTCCAGCCTGTAGCATTAATTCACAAAAGGAAACAGGGTCTTCCCTTGGCTTCATGTCTTAGAATTCTCAACGAGAACTCCTCCTCATGTATACTCCTGTGACGGGAATCAGGAAACCCAACGGAGCTACTACAACTTGCATTAAGGATGTGAAAACCAAAGGGAGCTGAGAGACACATTAAAACATAGCCAGTGGTTATATATTCTACACAGCAAAAAGAAAAAAAAAAAAATTTAGCCCCAATCTGCATTAACACAAGACTGAAAACTCAGTATCAGGATGGTGGTGGTTTAGTCACTCAGTCGTATCCGACTCTTTGCAGCCCCACAGACTGTAGCCCCCTAGGCTCCTCTGTCCATCGGATTTTCCAGGCAAGAACACTGGAGTGGGTTGCCATTGCCTTCTCCAGGGCAATATCAGGAGGAGCAAACAACAAAGTTCCCACAGCAACTAAAACCCAATCATCTTCTTCCCAAGTGGCAATTACCACTTGACTATGTGAGATGCCCATTTCCTTCTCTGGGCGTGTGGTTGGTGGAAACGGGCCGGACAATGGGGACTGCCACAGTAGAAGTCGGTGACTCTGAGTACATTTTCATGCTCTGAGTCAAAAGGATGTCTGTGGGCTTTGCTCTTAAAAGCAAACTATTTTAAACCATGAATTATGAGACAAATTCTCCTATCTTTGCTGCAGTGTCAGTAAAGTGACTGTCAATGGGGAGGTGGCTGAGAGCCAAGACTAGCCTCATCCCCTTTAGGGTGCAGGAGGGGATTTGCTTGGCAGGTTTCCAGTCCGTGCCAATGCAGGAGCAACATCTTCTAGCCCTGCCTAATCCTCTCCCTGGGAGACTTCTTCCCAACAGTGCCAAAAACATGGGACACCCAAGGCAGCCTGGCAGAGTCGGAAACATTTCTGAATAGGGCATATGCTTCCAAGGCCAGTTTCCAGGAATAGCTACTCAGTGCTACATCGAATCATACCCTTGTCTTTTTTTCTTTTTTTTTAAAGCATCCTACTAGGCTTTTAAGCAAAATCTTGATGTGTGTTGGGGCGTCTGATCCTGGCTGCCACGATAGACTTGTCAAGCAAGTCCAATCCAATTCCATTTTCCTCTATTCCATAGCATTCTGGAACTTCTCACCTTATTTCTGAGCCATTACATATTTCCAGGGGGCTCCTTGGAAATTCAGAGATGCTGAAAAGCTTGCTGAATATGGAGGAAGATGGGACATTTTAGGGGGGATCACATTAGGCACAGATAATAGAGCCAGAGATGGGGCTAAGCATGAATCCTTCAGAGTGCAAGCTCCCCAGGAACGAAATGACTGGAGCATGAATCACCTGCTTACATCAGGATTTCTTCCCACGTCAATCCCTCCCATGTCGTTTAAGATTAATCACAAGCAGTTAATTCTAAATAACTCAGTGGTGTGTATACTGTTAGTGCTATATTAGAGAATCCGTTATGAATTCTACTTTGTGCAAGGGTTAATTCCTCCAAAGCATCATCCAGAAATGTTATGACCTACCCATTAGCCCCACCCACATGGCCCATCACAACGGTCAGATTGCTTTAATTAAAATGAGGACCAGTGAGGAAATGTCTGAGAAGCAGACTTTGGCCTGATGAAGGAAGAGTTCCACAATACTCTGTAATCAGAGATATATCAGGATGCTTTGGAAAGTACCAAGCCCCTGCCGTTGCCACTGCCCGGGGTTTTTTAGTCAGGGAGAGATGTCTTACACAGTTGAGAAGAGGATGTGAAATGAATAATTAGACCCAATGACCTTTATAGTCCCCTCCAGTAACGTACAGCCCATGGTAACTATACTATTAATAATACAGTATTACATGTTTAAAAGTTGCTAAGAGAGCTGATCTTAAAAGTTCTCATAATAAGAAAAAGCATGTTGTAACTATGTAGCATATTAAAAAGTAGAGACATTACTTTGCCAACAAAGGTCTGTCTAGTCAAAGCTATGGTTTTTCAAGTAGTTATGTATAGATATAAGAGTTGGACTATAAAGAAAGCTGAGAGCTGAAGAATTGATGCTTTTGAACTGTGGTGTTGGAGAAGACTCCTGAGAGTCTGTTGGACTACCAGGAGATCAAATCTGTCAATCCTAAAGGAAATCAGTCCTGAATATTCATTGAAAGGACTGATGCTGAAGCTGAAACTTCAATACTTTGGCCACCTGATGTGAAGAATTGACTCACTGGAAAAGACTCTGATACTTGGAAAGACTGGGGAGAGGGGGACAACAGAGGATGAGATAGTTGGATGGCATCACCAACTCGATGGACATGAACTTGAGTAGGGTCCGGGAGTTGGTGATGGACAGGGAAACCTGGCGTGCTGCAGTCCATGGGGTCACAAAGAGTCAGACTGAGCAACTGAACTGAACTATGTAGGGTGATGGATGTTAAGTAGGCTTATTGTCGTGAGCATTTTGCAATACAGACAAATATTGAATTTGAAATTATGTTACACACCTGAAACTAATTTAGTATGTCAATTATGCCTTAAGTAAAAGAAAGTTCTCTCCAAATGTATCATCCCATGATTGTTAACAAGCATCTTGGTTTTTGGTTTTGGGGGAGGGGCAGATTTTTGTGTTTGTTTTTGAACACCTTGGTTTTCAGTGCATCACACAGGCAGAGCCATGACTAGAAGGCGGTATAAATGTCTTCCTGACCTCTACACGGGTCACAGGACCTGTGGGGCATCCCTTACAGACGATTTCCCCCATGGCACCAGAGCACCCCTCTGATGCTTCAGTGTGACTCCTTATAAAAAGAGACTCACAGCATACTGCCTCAGCCTGAGCTCCAGACTTGCCTTTCCTGACCGAGATCAAGCAAATATGCTGTGGGACGATCATTAGTCTTTCAGAATCTCACGGATGAGAGGCTTAACACCCCCCAGCCTGCTCTTCCTCATTCCCTTAGCCATCCAAGGCTAACCATGCGAGAGACAGGACCCCTTCTGGAGAGAAGCCTGAGAGAATGAGGAAGGTGGAGACCATGAGTGTTGGGTGGGCCCTTTCCCACCATGTGGATCACAGAGAAGCAATGTCAACCTTGCTCATCCCTCCTGGCAATGGGTGCTCATTTTTATTTGACAGCAACCTATTGGGTAAACAAGCTGTACACTCTCTCACTGCACTTTTTCTATTCCAATCATGCATGGAGGAAAGGTTATGGGGTTGCCTGGAATGCCCCGCCTGCCAGCGGAGGCACCAACCCTAACACTGCCGACAACCATGGGATTATCAAGACACTGGCCTCTAAGGACTTTACATCAGCAAACAGGACCACTTCAGGAGAACCAAATCCACAGGCAAGAGGAAAAAATGTCAGAGAAGGCTTGGATGCATACAGGTCCCTGGAGAAACATAAAGGAAAATCTCCCCAGAGCCACCTTCTTAGCTGCAAAGATACTGTACTTAAACAAGAGCCTCGGTAAAACCAAAAGGATATAAATGCATTTCACAGCTTAAACCAAGAGCTTCCCATTGCCCACAGCCTGCATCCCTGCCTTCCTTTCATCCTCAGCCTCTTTAGGACCTTGCACAAACTTCCAGAAAACTGCATCCCCCTCCCTCCCTTGAAGAGCTGACAGCATTCATGATTTTTAGGTCCACACACCAAGTAAGTGGAGCTGGAGAGTTGGGCTGGATGACGATGAGATGAATTTGTTTTTAAAAGCTGCTGGTACCAGTTCTTAGATGTTAAAAAAAAAAAAAGGTTTTTGGAAAATACATTATGTTGGAATATCATGGCTAGCCGTGAAGGTTTGAGCCCAGACACAGATGACGACACATTTAAAGGGGCCCCATATTGCTTTTAAATAGGTCACCCAAAGACATCAATTTCTGGAGAACAACAGCAGTAATGACAACCCACTGGCACCGTCAGTTCCCAAACAGATCACAGAGGCAGGCCTGCCGAGCCACGCTTTGTCCCTCCCCTCTGTCAGCCGCAGCCTGCCACCTGTAACACGGCCCGGCGCTGAGCCGCGCAAACCAAGCATCCCAACCTCAGCTGCGAAACCTCAGGAGGGCCCCAGATGTGTCCCCTGCTTAAACACAAGCTTGTTCCTCGAAATTTACAGCAAACATTTCTGAACACATCCTCGTTACCCACTGCATATCCTACATGTCCCCTGCTCCCCACCACGCCTCCCCAAATCATGTTCCTCTCTGCCTTCATCCTCCCGTGCTCCGTCCCCATGGCTCCTCCTGCCCTGTTGGTCATGAACAGAAAGGAAACGCGTCTGTGATGAAGGGTCAGGGGTCACTGGGGAATCACTCATACACCCAGAGCAACATTGCTGTCGCTGGACAGCAACAAGCCTTCTTAACAGAGGTGGATCCACAGAGGGGGAACCAGAAGCTCGTGAGGTCAGGCATGCCTTAAGAAAAAAAACAAAAATCACAAATACAATAATATGCATGGGGCCTTGAAAAGGGACCATGCAAGTGAAGATAGGCCAAAAGTTTAATTTTGTGGCAAATCCGCCTCTGCCTCTGTAATAATCTCCCCTCCCACACACACAAAGGAAAAGGGAGGAATAAACACAGAGGAAGGGAGTTTGGTTTTGCTATCTGGGAAGAGAGTCAGAAGACAGCAGGAAAGCAAGAAGTGCGAAGGATGAATCCTGGAGCTCCGTCTTTGACCGCCAACCCTGGGTGGGCTGCCGGCCACTTCCTGGTACCTGGGAAATCAAAGGCGAGTCTGAAGAGGTCATGCGGTCCATCCAGTGATGCTCCAGCGTGGGGAAGCCGTGCAACTTCCTCGGGACCCATGGGTCCATTCCCAGGCGCTTCATTTCAAACCAGGGTGGGAAGTGAATACTCAGACTCATTCACTCTCTCTCATTCTCTCATCGCCTCTCTTTCTTTCCGACTGGGAGGAGCAGATCTTCTGGGACTGGCCAAGCTGATAACCTCCTGCACCGGGAGTTTGACATTTTGCTTATCATCAGCAACCAGGGAGGCAATGCTCCATTTCACAATGGAGACACAGGCCATTTGTGTTAATGAAGGCAGCCTAGGAGCGATATAAAATGCTAGGTTGAAGATCTGGGCTCTCGAGTCGCAGGGCCACCTGCCGAACAGGCAGCATCTAAGCTTGCCCTCACGCTGTCTACCTGCAAGATGAATGGCGCTCTCACCTATTCTGTGGGACAGTGAGGCCTGTGCTACCCCCTCTATGGGATGCCTTGTGGACCGGAACGCCACATTTACGGGGCAAAGAGCTCTGAATCCAGTCCAGCATGCACCACTGCTGTCAGTGACCCCAAGCTCCTAGGCAGGGGTAAAATGGTAATGAAATTAGATTCTAGATGCTCCCGAAATTCCCCTCCTTTTCTTGCTGCTGCCTCTCTAACAAGGATGAAGGAAAATGACAGAGGTGGGGGTAGCTCAAAGGGAAGCTTCAAACCTTCTACGAAACCAAATTGACACAAAATCCATTCTTACACCCACCAGGCAGCCAACAACCCAGAGTTAGGACTCCTTCTTTCCCAGAGACTGTGCTGATCATTTTATATGTTTCGTCTCCTGTGCTCTCAACTACCTAACGTATGATTTCTTGTTATCCCTGCTTTGCTGCAAGGCAGGACAGCACAGTGGTTAAGAGTGTGGGCTCTGAAGCCAGACCCTTGAGATATATACTCCATTCCAGTCTCTCCCTAGGGGGAGTTACTTAGCCTTTGTCCCTCAACTTCCTTATCTACAAAAGTAGAATAACAATAGTGTGTCAAGAGTGGTTCTGAGGGTCACAAAAGCTAATACAGAGCAGACCTGGCCGGGTGACTGTCAGCTGCTCTTATCGTTGTTATTATTATTGTTGAGGATGCTGAAGCTTCCAAAACCATCTCCAAACACCGCGTGTAAGTGGACAAGCCTTCATGTAAGTCCAGAAGCTGTGCTCTTAAGCATAGCACCAAACCTTCATCAAGTTTTTGATTTCTCTGCTCCTCAGTTTCCTCATCTGTGAAACGGGGCTAGTTAATGGTATCAACTGCATAGGAGTGTTGTGAGAATTAGATGAGACCATGCGTAGGAAGCACGTAGGATTCAGGCTGGGGCGGTGCTCAAAAATAGTAAATAACATCACTATTACTTTTTCTAAGGAAGGCTGCTTGATCTCTGGAGCCTTGTCCCAAAGTCTCTCTCACTCCATTTCCACCCCTGACCCCTGCCCCTGGGGCCTCACTTCTCTAGAGCCAGTGACCCCAGGGCAGTAGGAGGCATTGGGGAGGGCATGTTAGCTCCATCCCCCCAATACACAGCCCACACCCCACCTCTTCTGTCCTGTGAACAGGGGACTGAGCTGACGGCAGCTGCTCTGGGACAGCCTGTGAAGGGAGATAGGGGACTTAAAGATAATTAAGATGATTAGCCCCCCAGAGCTGGGCCTGTGGTGTCTCATCACCAGATGCAAATGCAAGTTCAGGGCTCCTGGAAGGCTTCTGGCAGAATGCCCGCCCGCCCCTCAACCCTGATGAACCCAAACCAAGCCTTATCCAAGGCCCACCCTCTCTGCAGCCCACAGCTGGAGTGCGGGCTGGGGTGGAAGGAGAAGGCTGCTCTCCTTGTACCACAGAAGAGGGTACAAGGAAGAAGCGTCTCCTGTCTTTACAAGGAGGCGGAGACGCTATTGTGAGGAGGGGAGTGGGGGGAGCAGTTCAAAAAAAAATTGCTCTTCCCTCTCAGTTAAAAGAAGGATAATTGGAGCAAGTGGAAGGCGGCGGCTCTGTCATTTAGCATGCAGCATACCCAGGAAATCTCGCTGGGTAATCAGGAGGAGAGGACGAGAAAGAGCAATCAGACCCCTATTCAGGCTCATTTAGCGACAGCCCCCGCTGGCTGGCTGGCTGGCTGGGCCGGGGGAGAGCGGGGCTGGTCCTAACGCCCGAATGCTGGGTGGGAAATCGAGTCCTCCCTGCTTCTGGGCTTGTCTCCACCCCAAGGGGAAGGATTCTGAAAAGGACCTAGACTGGCCTCTTGATGACTCACCACTGCCCACTCCGATCCTCGGCCATAGGGGTTGACTGAGATTAGGAACAAAGCCACATTACTATTCAGGCAGCAGGGGCAAGGGCGAGGGGAAGAGACGGTGATATTTTTATACTAGTGCCCCAAACTCCTCCTAAACATGGGAGGAGCCATGGCAATCACTGGGACCTTCGCTATAGCATCGGATGTCTCTGGCTCTTGGTAAAACTTCGGAGGTAAGCACCTCTTCTTGGAATACCTTTCCATCTTAGTTCTGGCTTTGAGAAATGGGAGAAGAAATGGAACGTTCGCCATAAAAAAGAAAACTAATTAAAATTCACTTTCGGGAAGGCACACCAAGGCCACACGGTGGTACTGAGCCATCCATCAACCAACCTGAGTAGGATGTCAGCTTCAGACGGCGGGAGGGATGTGGGATGGATGGGAGGCTCGTGGAGCCCACACCACCAAGTGCTTGTCCTCAGACTCTGGCCCCTATTACCTGCACCCACAGCTGTACCTCACTGGGGGATCCCCACCCCTGAAAACTTAACAACTGAGACTCAACAAGTCGCTTTTGCCCTGGGCACCTGCCTAAGTTAGCAGGAAAAGATAGCAGACAAAGAACCGATTTTTCTTTTTGCCGACTCAACAGGACCTCATGTCACCTCACTGAAATTAACCTAAAAACACAGGTGTACAAATGATCTTCGACACAGGTAGACCCATGGATTAAGATCTGATCATTAAGATCTGATCGTAGAGATCAACCTGTGGAAACTTCCCCACCTTTCCTTGGCCCCACCCCACCTGCAGCAGGCTGGTTTCAGGCTAAATGAACCCTTCAGGGAAGCTGGTACTGAAACGGAGACACTTTGGCAGTGAACCAGTTCGTCATGGCTATAAGATTGTTGAGAAATTCAATACCTGCACGTTCACAATTGAGAATGTTTTAAAAACAAACAATCAAGCTAAACTCATGTCAAGGTAATGACAAGCCCCCAATAACCAACGAGAGGGCTGCTGTCTGGAGGCTGCTGGGGGCACCTCTTTATTGTCCAGTGAGCTTCAGAGATGCCCCAAAACAGGACTGGGCTAAACAGAAAAAGCCAGGTGAATATGTCCCACGCAGCAGGATTATATTCCAAACCAGATATGCATAATTTTAAAGTTATTTTGAGGCAAGATTAAAAGTCATCTTGAACAAATCTGAAGTTGAAAACCCAAACATTTGATTTATAAACATAACAACCTAGAAGAAGAAGAAAAAAAGTCCAGGACCACCCCCCTCTCTCTCCATCATGTGCCAGAATGTTCAATGTGACCATTAGCTGGTTTGGGAGTCTTGGGATGAAGTTTCCCCAAGTAGGTTGTGTGGGGTTCAGTCTGCAGCCAAAGTCTTTTGCCACAAGAAACAGAAGATAACTGTGTCCATAACTTGTCCCCCGCAAACCCAACTCTCCCACAGCAACTATCTCCAGGGTCTTGTGGGTCTTACCTAGAAAAGATACCCAATGGGAGGTCAAAATCGCCCAAAGCAAATAGAAGAGATGGGCCCAGCAGTGAGTTCTTCCTGGGGTGCAGGATGGAGACATTTCCAAGCCACTGAGGCATGGAAAGCCAGACAGGCCAAGTAAACATCAATACCGCCAGCATGCTAGAAGCTAATGGACCGCAGAGAGCGCCTCCAACAGGCCCCGACCACATCCATCTGAAGCTGCAGGAGCCCTCCCAGCTCTTCCTGCCCTTGAACTGCTAAAGCATGAAGCCCTCACACAATCAAACAGCACAGCCCATCCTGCAAAGTGGGATGATCAGAGGCTTGGTACACAGCACCCGCTGCTGGGACCAAGTCCCCGGGGGTTTCAGTTCTGTGACATTTGCAATTTGAAGTGGGCGAGAGATGAGGCCAGAGAGGCACCCTCACTGCCCGCTTTACAATGTCTTTAGGAAAACGGGCAGGTATTTGTTTAGGCTGTTTGTCTTGTTTTATGCAGATCGGCTTGACACTCAGCAGCTGCTGTGGGTGTTTTTTTTTTCCCCTTCATATTTTACAGGTGAGTCTTCCCCCTGCTTACTCTAAAAATTAACTGTGTGGAGAGAACGGATATTTTCTAAAAGCCTGAGATGCATCTTTGTGATTGATTAGACATAATGACAATTACCAGGAGCAACAGGCTTCAAGTCACCAACAGTAAATGCTGGTACCTCCCCCAACATCCACCCTCACCTCAGCCATTGCACTGCTCCAGACCAACCAAGTGTTAGTAGTTAGTGGAGTGCAGTTAATACTAAGTCTGTTTACTGTATTATGTACCGTGAGAATAATGAAATATGCCGCGTTTGCCTTCTACAGATAGAGGCATCAGTCCATAGCCACGAGATGGTCTGAACCCTATAGAAAAAAAACCATCATTAAAATATATATATTGTATTTAGCTATTAAAAAGTTGACTGCTTATCATCTACTCTGAAGAAACTCCTCTGGAGACCTCAAACAAACATACACACACACCCAAACCAAATAAATAAATAAATAAGAGAGAGAAAAAATTGTATACATATACAGTATAGAGATTTCTTCCTGCAGAAAAGTGCTGATCCAAACCTGCCCAGAGGAAATGAGTTCTTTTTAAACACAAAAAATGCAATCAGGGATAATCAGCAAGTTAACAACACACTTGCAAACACTCTGGTCCCTAGAAAGGAAGAATGCCAGCTCCCAATGCCAGTTCTGAGAACAGAACAGATCCTTTGGGCGAAGGAGAAAACAAGTGTTCATGTCAGCCTTCAGGAAGAACTTTCTCCAAAGCCCAGAAGCTCTGGAACAGCGGTCAGCTCCAGGGGGACCTGCTTGTGGTAAGTGCTTCAGTAACCACTGTCCCCAGATGACTCTGTGGGTTGGGGCTGCCTCTACCCCTCTGCCCCATCCCTCCTCCAGTGGACTCAGTGAGGAATAACAGAGGTCAGAAAAGGACTTCTTGCATGTCTTGCATCTCCCTCTCTGGCAACCCACCCACAAGAAGGGAGGTGTGATGGCAGGCCCAGAAGAGGAAAGAAGTACTCTTGCAATAGCCCATACTTGACCTACAAGGAGGCTCCCAAGAAGATCCCCAGAGTGTCCTGGTCTCCAGCATGTATCACCTGTGAAATAAACTTTGTTTTGATTTAAAGAAATGTTTTAATACCTGCTAGTTAGATAACGTTCATATCAACCACAGCTTTAGGAGTTGGGTGGTTTCAGGGAAAGTGTAAGGAACGTCTGTAGACACTATTTTTAATTACAAATCCCAAGGCAGTAGGGTAGCACATGAAGGAAGGGATTGTGGGAGTCTGCACTAAGACACTCACCTGGCCCCACCTACCTGACCTCCCTTGACCTGTTGGTTCCCAACTTTAGCTGCACAATGAAATCACCTGGGGGTCTTAGTACGAGGAGGCGAGAAGTCCCCCCCAAAAATGCCCTGTCTACCCATCAGACACCTTCCAGAAGACTGTGGGAGGAGGGGCACAGCTGAAGGGCTGGGTTGACAGCAAGGCCAGGTGTGGACCCACAGTCTATCAACCCTCATTCTTCTTTGCACCAGCATTCCTTATGTTAGGGACGATAAGGAGAAAGTGATGCGGAGTGTCCCGTCTATTCACAAGGGCCCAATTCTCAAGGGATCAAGAGGGCCATAGACAGCCACTTTGCCCCTTTCCATCTGACATCTGGCCTTGTACTGACCCTTCGAAGCTTCACTGCGGTGGAAAGAGCTGAGCTGGGGCTCAGATCCTATACTCTATCCAGCCTTTTGAGCAGAGCCAAACATCTGTCTAAGGAAGGAGCCCCTGGTTGAGTAGTCAGGATTCTCTCCTGCTGAGATCTGATGGATTTTTTCCATTGAGAGAAAGCCAAGGATTTCTACCACACCCTCGGGGAAAGAGACCCAATTATCTAACAGGCAGCTAAAGAGGCGGGTCAATGATAGAACTGGTTTCCCTCCAGGCGATCTTGATCCTTACCCAAGCCATCAGGGGTGGGCTCGAGCTCAGAGGGGTAGAGAAGAGGACCCTTACCTTCCGAGCACAGCTTGCCGCCATAGCCGGTGGTAGAACAGTCACAGGTGGGGTGTCCATCCAGGAGAAAGCAGATGCCGCCATTTTCACAGGGACGCTCGCCGCAGGGCCCCTCGGCATCCAACTGGACACCCTGGCTTCCCAGAAGCCGGGGCTCTGAGTTGCCGTACTTGAGATCCGAGATTAATCCCTTGAAGCTGGGCATGGCCTGCACCCCATCAAGGGTCAGAGCAGACGGCCGGATATCGGCGGGAACGCCGCCCAGGAACAGGTCACTGACCACGTCCATGTAGGGCCGCTGGGGCTGCAGCTCCGCGGACCGGCCCTCCCCGTCGAGCACCAGCACTGTGCGCAGGCGGTCGCGGCTCACCATGACGAAGTGCCAGCTGCTGTCGTTCACCCGCTTGCCAGACAGCACGGCGGTCTCCGCACAGTCCATGCTGAGGCGCAGCTGCACACGGCCGTCCACCAGGGAGAGGCAGAGGAAGTCGCAGACGCCGCCGTCGTCTAGGTAGAGGAGCAGCCCCGCGGACACGTTGGTCTTGAACTGAAAGCTGAGGTCGCTGCGCGTGCTGGCATCCCAGCGGAGGTAGCGCGCCCACTGGTTGGGGAGGCCCATGAACTCCAGGCCCAGGCAGAGCCCCAGCAGGGATCCCAGCAGGAGGCTCACCTTCAAGGTGCAGAACACCGAGTGCATGGTGAAGCTCATTCTGGCCAAGCCCCAGGGGCCCGGAGGCGGGGAACGGCCCTCGGGGGACAATCCCCCTGCGCCACCTCCTTTGAAGTGGAAGGCAGAGAGGAAGAGGAGATGGCTGGGGGACAGAGAACACACAAGAGGGAGGAGGCACACACACACACACAGAAGAGGATGAGGAAGGAGGAAAGACAACCAGAAAGCCCTTGGTGGGCACCCACAAGCAAGAAATTCAGTAAGAGACAGAGTGGGGGAAGGACGGGGCAGCAATAGAGGAGGTCAGTCAGGCGGGCGGGGGACAGTGAGGGTGCAGAGTGGGGAGCAGAGTGTCCTTCTCCAAGAAAAGATCTCAGCTATCCAATGTGGATCCGGAGGCCTTGATTTGGGCAGGAGAAAAGTACACGGCGGGCTGGCTGGCGGGTGGAAGCCTTCAGCAATGTCCACCTCCCGGCAGCAGACCCCCAAACGGCCCAGCCAGGGAGGCCGGGGAGAGGGCTGGGGTCAGGGGGGCCGTGATGGAGGAGGAGCGAGCAGTCAGGTGAGCCAGGCGCAAGGTAGAAACAAGCCGAGGACCAGCCCTGAAGGCCGACCTCCTAGCAGCCGAGGGCCGCGGGGAGGGGAGTAGCCGGAAGTTGAAAGCTCAGGCAGAGCAGGGCCCGGGGCCAAACGGAAGTGGACTCAGGCTTCATGGTCCACTCGGGGCGGTCCAGCCCGTAACCTGCCTCCCAGGACTCCAGAGAAAAGACCTGCAGGAAGGAGGGGGGGAGAAGGAAAGGGATTAGGGCCCCGTGTCAGGAAAATATTGCACCCTATTTCACAAATATTGATGGAGTGCTGACTGCGAGCCCGGCTACTCTGGTGAGTCCCAGAGCGCTTGGTGCTTTAAGCGGCAGGGAGGGCCTGGGGTCTTTCAGAGCCATGTCAGGACCCCAAGCTCAGCTCCTAACGATGCACTCAGGTTTTCCACGTGCAAAAAAGTATCAAACCCGCCAAGCCATATCAGCACATTTTTACAATGTTCATATCACAGGGTCACGTATCCAAAATTTAATTTTCAGGTACATGCTAACATTTTAGAGAAGGCAATGGCACCCTACTCCAGTACTCTTGCCAGAAAACCCCATGGACGGAGGAGCCTGGTAGGCTGCAGTCCATGGGGTCTCGAAGAGTTGGACACGACTGAGTGACTTCACTTTCACTTTTCACTTTCATGCATTGGAGAAGGAAATGGCAACCCACTCCAGTGTTCTTGCCTGGAGAATCCCAGGGACGGGGGAGCCTGGTGGGCTGCTGTCTGTGGGGTCGCACAGAGTCGGACACTACTGAAGCGACTTAGCAGCAGCAGCTAACATTTTAGATACTCAAATACACACGTGCAGTTTTAACTTGTTTACCTATTAAAAGACATGAACATGATAGTGATTTTTGTTTGTTTGTTTTAGATTTTCTTTCTCACTTTGCCAAGCCAATGTCTGGTGTAGGCAGCCAAAGACAGATCCTCACCTTTACATTTTTGAGGGAATTATTTACAGGAGTCAGTGAAAATAAACTAGGAGGTGAGTAATGAGCAAAAAACACTCATCTCTTAACTAAATGTTGGAGAAAAGGTCTTGGGGCGGGGGGTGAGGGGGGGAGAGAGTGCTTTGAACCTTTAAAAAAAAAAAAAAGGCTGAGTATATCCTAGTTCTTCTATATGGAGCTTTGAGAAAATTTCTTAACTTATTTGAGCTTCTATTTTCTCACTTATAAAGTAGAGAAAATAATAGCCTTTTTACAAAGTTGGAGACAGGATTCAATGCAATCATGTATTAGAAGGTTCTAGCATGAGGCTATAGCCACAGTAGGTGAACAATGAATGCTACCTCTTTCCTTATTTGTAAGGAAGGATGAGAAGAGGGGATCGCTGGTGTATGTCTGTACGTGTGAGTATGTGTATGTCTGCAAAGGGGACAGTATATTAAAACATACATTTTTAAATTAAAAAAAAAAAAACAGAATGAACAACAAATGAATAGTTAAGGAATGTCACAGAGCTAGAGCATATCATGCATGTTTTATACTGATTGTAAATGCACCAGCACCCAGTTAAGGGGTGGCCAACTGAAGGCAGACTCTGGTCACAGAGCTGAGAGGAAACTTCTCTGTTCACATGAGAGCAATGAGTGTAATTTTTAAGAGTTATGCAAGTTGCTGCTTATTAATTGGCATGCTCGATAATTTACCATGGTCGCTGTCAGACCACTGTCTAGTATTTTTATGATGGCTGCATTAGCAAAGCTAGTTATTACTCATGCTTTGAAGAGGAAAACGCTGTTCCTTAAGCAGCAACAAACACCTATTTCCAGTGAACACACAAGCCCACCCAAAAAGAGGCCGATTAAATCCATTATAGGAAAGCCTCTGTGGTATAAAACGTCCTGTACACACAGTGGTTCCCAGAGTGTGGCATGGGCACCTCCAGGGGCGTGAGGAAGTCTTAACTGGAACATGAGCATAGCATGTGCCAAAACATGCAAGCTTTGCACACGCACAAGCCAAACCAAGTCTTAAAATGCCAGCAATTTTTGGACCTCCCTGGGGCTTCCCTGGTGACTCAACAGGTAAAAGAATCCACCTGCAATGCAGGTGCTACAGGAGACATGAGTTCAATCCCTGGGTCAGAACGATCCCCTGGAGGAGGGCGTGGCAGCCCACTCCAGCATTCTTGCCTAGAGAATCCCATGGACAGAGAAGCCTGGCAGGCTACAGTCCAGAGGCTCAAAGAGGTGTCCATGACTGTAAGTGACTTAGCACGCACGCACGGTGGTACAGTGGATAAGAATCTGCCTGTGGATACGGGAGAGGCAGGTTGGATCCCTGGGTTGGGAAGATTCCACA
>NW_011494773.1:2557889-2576381 GCF_000754665.1 Bison bison bison | reverse complement strand
ACGGGAGACACAGGTTGGATCCCTGGTCTGGAAAGATTCCACAAGCCCCAGACAACTAAAGCCCGTGCGCCACAAAAGCTGAGCCCACACTCTGGAGCGTGTGAGCTGCGACTAAGTGCCCTAGAGCTGCGCCCCCCGCCCCCCAAAAAAAAAAATCAGCAGTTTTTGAGCTGGTTGATGACACTTTGGTAGCAAAAGAAATCAGCTACACTAGACTATTTACACCACAGAAATAGGCAAACATCACGAATCAGAATCTGAGAAGATGAGATTTAAGGAAAGCCTTGAAGGAGGATGAGAGAACTAGCTATGTAAATGTCTGTGAAGAAGGTTCCAGAAGGACTAGTGCAAACACTAGTGCAACATCCCAGGGGAGAAGACAGACCCTTGTGCCCAAAGAGGGCTTCTTCTGGTCCTAATATCTGCCATGTGTACATAATTTTTTAATCAAATTTTTTTAAATTAATTTTTTTTAATTGGAGGCTAATTATTTTACAATATTGTAGCGGTTTTTGCCATACATTGACATGAATCAGCCATAGGTGTATATGTGTCCCCCATTCTGAATTTTTTAATCAAATTTTTGAAAAGGGACAACTTTTAGGGAATGTGCTCAAAGGACAGCTGCTCTCCTATCGCTCCCTCCATCATGCATCTGATCTAGAAGAGTGGGGAGCAAGGCAGACGTGACAAGCACAAAGCCCAGGTCTCTCCAACGAAGTATCCCACGCCGGGAAATATCAATGAGCCGAGAACGTAAAGATCGCATGGCACGGTGGGAGCCCACGGTGTCTGAGTTCCAGAGGCTTGGGAAAGTGTGTTCTCAGTGACACTACCCCTGGCTGCCACACCTCCTTCTCTACTTCCCCTCCTGCCAGTTTAGACCTAGGAGTCTAGCTCAGGCAAGGCCCAGGCTCAGGTGGCTTCAGTCAGTGGGACCCCCTTGGTGGAAGGCAAGGACATGGAGACGGAGGGCCCGATGACATGGATGAGCAGGCACATGGGAGTCCCTCTAAAAGGATGGCCCCAGAAGCTTTCAGACTGATCTAGATGTCAACCCTCTGGGCCTCAGAAAGTCACTTGTGTGTCTGCAGAAATTAAATGACTTGCTCAGTTCAATCTAACTACTTATTGAGCTCCGATTTATCCAGTCGCTCCTGGATCTAAGCAGAAGAAGGCAGGGTTCTTGCCTTAGGGGCGTCACAAAGTAGTGGGGCAAAGTGTACTTTAGAGAAGAAAGCAGAACAATAAAAGAGTCCACGCTACGAAATCTCCCTGGGGGCACAGACTGCTTCACCCTGGTGCTGCCGCAGGACCTTGGCTCCCATGGAGTGGGAGCTTGAGACACATGTGTAGAAAAAATGAACAATAAAAGAAGCTGAAGAGCATCCTTGAGGATCATTTGTGTTTCATGAGGTGACCTCTACACCTCTCTGTTTCATACAATGACAGCAATCCTGCACCTCCAGGCTTCCCTGAATGCCAGGCTCAGATGACCCCTCAGGACAAAGCAGCACATACCAAGTGATCTGGGTTAACATATGAGTTAGGAAGTAGGCTGCCCAAGACCACTCCCTGTGCGGAGGATCATGGGAATTTACCCCGTCTGCTTTGGGGTGGTCACTCAACTCTGTCTGCTGAGCCTCGTCCATCAGACTGACCATTCTCCCCTCCTGCCCAGACCAGCACTGAAGATACCGACAGTCCCCTGCCTGCATCATGGGTAATCAAAAAGGCTAACTGGAAAACCAAGCTTTCTTTCCCCTCCACAGGCGCTGGGCAGAATCTGATTTCAGGACGGGTAGCATCAGAATCAGGTTAACCTAAACTCAATGCCCTATGGACACCAAAATTCTCTCCTAAAGCTCTTGCATTGCTTTCTTGGACCATGGACATTCCTGTGACCTCTGGGAAATTGTTGCAGTGGCCCATGCTAGAAATGACCTTCCATTTAATATCAAAGCCCTCAAGCCAACTGCCCCAAGCGTTCGCCCTGAAGCCTTCTTTAACCCTCTGCTGGGGCTGTGCTGCTGCTGCTGCTGCTAAGTCACTTCAGTCGTGTCCGACTCCGTGCGACCCCAAAGACGGTAGCCCACCAGGCTCCGCCATCCCTGGGATTCTCCAGGCAAGAACACTGGAGTGGGCCGCCATCTCCTTCTCCAATGCATGAAAGTGAAAAGTGAAAGTGAAGTCGCTCAGTTGTGTCCAACTCTTCGCAACCCCATGGACTGCAGCCTACCAGGCTCCTCTGTCCATGGGATTTTCCAGGCAAGAGTACTGGAGTGGGCCGTGCCCCCTCCACCGGTTAGCCAACTGCTCCCCTATCCTGAGCCACAGGAGGGCCCAGACAGCCACAGGGGCAGGGAATTTGCTCCAATGCCTATGTGGAAGGCCCAGGCTGGTGCAGAAGCTCAAAATGCTTGTCTGCTGTCTGAGAACCAAGCAGGAGAGGGAAAGTGAGTGACATTATCTAATTGCCAGCTAATCTACATAATTATCGAACGGCATACTTCTTACGTGGGGTTAGCATCTTTGCAAATGTCTCATGATCCGGCTGCTTGGGAGACAGAAGGGCCCCCACACGACTCCAACACATGGGCTATTTACCACTGGCACAACTCGAAAGATCCGGCTGCCACGTACCCTTCCACTGCCTCTCTATAGTTCCTCTGCTTCCCTGAGACAGATTCAAAGGAAAGTGGGGCCTGTGTTGAGAACCACGGACGGTGGGAAGGCGTGATGAAGGCTGTCCTCAAAGCCTCAGACTGGGCTCATCAGTTCCTCCTCTGGAACCTCTCATCAGCATCCCTCTGAAGTCCCAATGATGGCTCTCTGTTGGTTCTACCCGCCTCCCTTTCACCATAGCCTTTGACCCACTTTGAAGGTAAAATGATTTTCACCGCCAATCTCGGTCCATGTCATTTAGGTGGGGTTCATCCCAACCCCAGATCTTGGGACCCAGTTTAGCCACTTAGGACACTGCAAACTCCTGCCACAGTGATTAGCTTAGGGATGGGTTTGTCACCCAAACTAAGTCAAATTAGAGTTTACACTGGAACTTTTACTGGAATATTGGGAGAAGGACCCTCTTTTTTTTTAACCTCATGGTCAAATGATTAGAGTGACATCCAGAATTGATGAGAGATAGCACTCTTACTGGGGAAGGCAATGGCACCCCACTCTTGCCTGGAAAATCCCATGGGCGGAGGAGCCCGGTGGGCTGCAGTCCATGGGGTCGCGAAGAGTCAGACACGACTGAGCGACTTCACTTTCATTTTTCACTTTCATGCATTGGAGAAGGAAATGGCAACCCACTCCAGTGTTCTTGCCTGGAGAATTCCAGGGACAGGGGAGCCTGGTGGGCTGCCATCTATGGGGTCGCACAGAGTCGGACATGACTGAAGTGACTTAGCAGCAGCAGCAGCACTGTTACTATTCAAGATAATCTTGTCTAAAAATGAAGACAACAAAGAAGGAGAGTCAAGAGATGGATAGAGATGTATTTCCAGTGATGTTTCTGCACCTAGATGTAGCCAGACCTGAAGCCCAAAGGATCCTGGTTTCATCTCATGAACCAAAACTTTCTTTTTTCTTTTTTGCTTAAGCAATTTTGGGTTGGGTTGTGACTGGGAGTTCTGAATAACACATTCCTAACGCTAGACGTTAAAAATCTATCAGGACATATCAAGAGACGTTTCCATTTCACATGGCCACCCATGCCTGTGAGGAATCCCTGTAACTTGGGAGACGTGTCAGATTTCTCACCCCTACCACCAATGTTCTACACCCACTGTGCCCATGTCCTTGGCAAAGGCAGAGGATGTGGGCATGCTCTATCCCCAGGTGCTTTGAAGGGGGTTGCAGGCTCATTTTTGCACAACGACGTCAGAGATTCACTGTCAACCAAACTACGTCCCTCTTGACACGACACCACCAGGCCAGCCCCTCACACTTGGTACCCTCGAGCTTAATTCTACAGCAGAGGCTCTACTGCAGGAAGTGGGGGAGGTGAAGGCATGAATTCTCTCCAAGACATCAAAGTAATTCAGGGTAGTGATGAAGAACATGGGCTTTGGCACCAGACAGAGTTGGATTTAAACTCAGACTGTCATTACCATAGCTATTTAGCCTTGGGCCACTCTCTGAGTCTTTGTTTATTCATCAGAGAGAGAGAGAGAAGGAGAGAGAATGATAATACCTATCTTGTAGGGTAGTTTTGGACTTTATTAAACTTTAAAATGTATAGCAGTATAACTACTTCCTGAAAATTGCATGGCAGCAGCTACTAAAGCTAAATATTTCTGTCCCATGACTCCACAATTCCCCTCCTGGGACTCCACAATTCCAGTACCAACAGAAACGCTTATGTATGTCCAACCCAAGTCATGCACAAAAATTTTCATAACAACACTAGTCATAATACCTGAAACCTAGAAAAAAAACCCATGTTCATCCGCAGTAGACTGAATTAGTAAATTGTTGTTTATTCATGCAAAATGCCATACAGCCCTGAGAATGCCTGGTCCTATGTCCAGATAGTCACATGGATGCGCCTCACAGAAGAGCGTATATCCTACGTGTTCCATTTATACAAGGAACGAATCGAGGCAAAGAAATCATCCTCTACTGATATATGTCAGAATAGTGGTTACTCTCAGGGAATCAATGAGTGGAAGATGGCAAAGCAGGTGAAGTAGTTCTGTTTCTGGATAAGAGTGACATTGTCCACGGTGCTTAGTTTGGGAAAAAGCATCAACAGGGCTGCACATTGATGACTTGAGCTCTTATCTCTATCTACGTTATACTTCACTGAAAACAATATGCTTCCTGATACATAGCATGTGCTCATTTATTATTTTATTTGTCATCTGAAGGAGAGTTTTAAAGAAACATATTACTGGTTTCCATTTGGAGGCTGAAACTCCTTCCTTACAAATCCCTAAGTTAACACCAATCTCTTATCTAGGAAAATACGGGCAGACAGGGAGAGCACCATCCTTCTCTCTCCCCAGGCCACTTCATACCCCAGTTCTCTCTTTCACGATTTTTCACATCTAAGAGTCTCATCCCTCCTCATGTCTTCTCCTTTCCTGTGACATCTGCTGAGCTGCTTTGGTCTCGAGGTGCCTCCGCCACCAAGCTCACCCTATCCTGGTTTGCTGTCCCTGCCCTTCAGGAAAAGGTCTGAAGATCTCAAATTCCAGTCCATCAAGGGCATTAAAGTTTATGTTGTGCTGAAAAGGGAACAGAGGTGGAAGAGAAGAGACTTTTTTTTTTAAAAAGTCTTGAACTATAGCACTTCTTGAGATACTAAGTTTTCTTAAGAACTAAGACGTAGTCACATCAGACTAAAATAAATTCCTTTTCTGGGAATACTCATCAATGACAGTAGAGTCACAATGGAGTTGTATATGGACTCCTGCCGATCTTTTGGGAAAGCTTCTCATGTTATGAGGGATGTAAGGTGGACAGAACCACAAAGACTTGTCACTGGCTAAACAGCAGCATTCAAAGCCGGTGTGGTGGTTAAAGGCTTGGGGAGGCAGGCTGTCATCTGAGGTCAAGCCCTGGATGAAGGGCTTGATTCATATTCATCAAGAGCCTGGACGAAGAGGGAAGGGCCATGGGAATAGAAGCCCACTCACCAACTGATCATAGTTGTGAATAAACTGACACTGAAAGTTAGAATATGGCATCTCTCTTCCAATTTAAGACTGCCTCAAACCCCTAAGGCTACTGCTCTTGGTATTGTTGAGTTGGCTCTGTACATCCAAACACTTTGGTACTTCAAAGGTTCAAGAGGTCGCAGTAGGCTTGAACCACAGCCTGTGTCTAACAAGAGGAAGTCTAACGGAGATAAATGGAAAATTAGGCAACTTGGTCCTCCAAAATAGACAACCCATGAGGATAGAAGGTACAATTTCTAACTATATAGGAGACAAGAATTGAGGAATGACATAGACAAGAGGTTTTGTGGTTGCCAGATAACCAAATGCAATTTTAGACTCCCTTAATTATGATATAACTTGTAGGAAAAAGGACATGAAGATCTGTGTCAATTTGGTGCTGGTCATTAGATTTTTATTCTGAGCCCCACTTTTTGAGAGAAGTGTAGGTGAGTTAGAGGGTAGTGAATTAGAAGGAAGTCTTTTGTTTGAAATTTTTAAGATCATGGAGCACCAATGATATAGATATAACACATTTTGTAAATAACTCAAACCCTGCAAGGTACTTATATACCCAGTAGAAAGGAAAATGTATGTATGTGTATTAGTCACTCAGTCATGTCTGACTCTTTGTGACCCCCACGGACTGTAACTGGACAGGCTCCTCTGTCCATGGGATTCTCCAGGCAAGAATACTGGAGTGGGTTGCCATTCCCTTCTCCAGGAAATCTACCCAACCCAGGGATCAAGCCCAGGTCTCCTGCATTGCAGACAGATTCCTTACTGTCTGAGCCACCAGAGAAGCCCAGAAAGGAGAGATGTGAGACCAAATGATGTGAAGAGCTAGACCACAGGTGAGAAGTTGGATCTGCTCGTATGGGCTCGATAAGGCAGAGGTCAATCTGTAAGGTCCAAATAGAATACAGGTATTCGACTGAGTACCCCTTTCACAGAGGTTAACGGCACGGCCTCTGGGGCCAGACCTCCTGAGTTCAAATCTACTTGCTTCCTGTGTGACCTGGAGCTAGTCACTAACCCTCTCTGAACCGCAGTTGTCTCATCTATAAAACAGTTAATAGTGAGTTACCATGGTGGGGCACTGAGAAGGGTAAACCCCCAAAGCAGTGTTGGGCACGGGTAAGTACTAAGTGCGTGCTAGTTACCGCCGCTGCTGCTGCTGTGACTGACAGCCTCGGGGTTTGTGTTTCCTCCCAGCAGCAGGCTGATTTGGGTGCCTCAGGAGGAGTAGCATGGACAGATGGACGTCCTTTTAAACCTCATCCCATGACACAGATAATGGTAAGAGTCACACCTGAGTCTCTTTGCGTGAGGAACCTTTGAAGTACCAAAGTGTTTGGATGTACAGAGGCAACTCAACAATACCAAGAGCAGTAGCCTCAAGGGTTTGAGGCAGTCTTAAATCGGAAGAGAGATCCCACTGCCCTCAAGGATAGAACTCTGTCCAGTGAATGGAAGTTCTAGAGAAAGTGGTTATGTCTTTGTCTTACACACAGACCACCTCCAGATGAAGTGGACTACCCCATCACTGGAGATGTCCCAAAAGAGATGGGACGCTCTTTGGAGTCGCGTGTCCAGTGCTATCTAGATCTTTGTATGAGGTGCAGCAGAGTCTAGAAGAACAAAAGATGACTCTGGCATAGTGTGGCCAGGGCAGGATTCTCAAGGGAGGGGGACTCACATGGAAACTTGAAGGACACGGGGCTTAGGCAACTGAAGAGAAGTCTGCTGTGGGGGAAGAACACCAGCCCAGGAGTCAGATCCAGGCTCTGTCTTTCCACTCACTACTGGGCAAGTGACCTTATGGGAAACTCTGTGAGCTCTCCAGTTTTTGTTTCTTCTCTTAAATTAGAGGGAACGATGAATACACCCTCCAGGATGGTGTGAACACCCAAGGAAGTAAAAGCTACACAACCTAAGGTAATAATCGTGCCTTCCTACCATGTGGACACTCCTCTAAAGTTCCCACCCAAAGTAACTCATGACATTAGTCTCTTCCCACCTACCACTTCTACGCCATCGCCAGGGCAGTCCTGAGTTTTCTAGTGGGCCAAACCCAAGCACAGCAAACTCTTCCCCCTGACCACAGAACTCAGGGCTTGCAAGGAGCTGAGGGGTTCCCCAACATCCCAGGTGCAGCCAGGACCTCAGGAGGCTGTGGTCACTCCCCCTACTCCTCCTCCCTCCCCCCATCCCCTCCTCTCCCAACCAGCAGGCTTTCCAAGCCATGGCTCGGAAGCCATCTGGCTGCTGGGAGAGTTAATAATTTATAATGAAGATAATCACCCTTCAAGATCCTTGCCTCTTGGGACCATTAAAAAGGACTCAGTTGGGAGTCAGTGAGTTCTTTACATGAGGGGACAGGGGGAAGGGGAGAGGGGAGAGAGGGATGGGGGGAGGAAACAGTGAAAAGAAAGGGAGGGGGAAATCAGCTAGGTGCTCAGCTGACCTTGGCCCCCTAACAGAGGCAGGGGGGGAAGGAAAATTATTCAGTCCAAGAAGACAATCTTATCCAGCTTTCGCAGCACCAGCCCAGCAAGAGTGCCATTTATGGGGCTTCTCTCCTAGCCAACTCTCTCTACACAAAGAGAAAAAAATCAAACGCATGCAAGAGATGGGGAGAGAGGTGCAGACCAGGGAGAATGAGCCTGCCCAGCAGTCACATCTGGGCTGCTGGGACAGCGCTTCTCTTTCTCTTTCCAGGGCACAGTGAGGCCCCCACGGTGCTAATTATTCCCATTACTTGACAAATTCTCCATTAACAAAGCAACTGGGGCCAGAGCCGGTGGGGGTAAAGCAGAAAGGACTCACAGAGGCTCCGGGCAGACTCGAGAGGTGCAGACCCAGAGCAGAGGGTCCTCAGCTTCATCAGGGGGCAAATGCAGAAACTGGCACAGCCCCATCTGTGGGGTACATCTTGGAGGTGTGGGGTGCAGACCGGCTTCCTGCTGTGTAAGGCAATGGAGGGGGGTGGAGGAGCACGTGAGGGCGGGATGATAATGGGGTGGGCGCTGAGCCAGGAGGTCTGGGGCGGGCTGAAGACAGCCTCTCTCGGAAGAAGGCAGAGCTGATCAGTGCGTTCAGGACCAAGGCAATGGCAGTTTGGGCCTCCCATGAGTTTGGAAAGGCTCATCATTCTCCCAGTGCACATGTCTTATAATAATAGCAGCAGCTACATGTATCAGTAGGCTTCCCTGGTGGCTCAGACGGTAAAGCGTCCGCCTGCAATGCAGGAGACCCGGGTTCGATCCCTGGGTCAGGAAGATCCCCTGCAGAAGGAAATGGCAACCCACTCTAGTATTCTTGCATGGAGAATTCCATGGACAGAGGAGCCTGGTGGGCTACAGTCCATGGGGTTGTAAAAGAGTCGGACATGACTGACCGACCTCACTTCACTTTATACGTATCAGTAGCAACCACAGCAAGCACATGGATCACACTCGCTCTGTGCAAGGCACTACCCCAAGAACCTTACACTTGGAGCTCTTTCACCTTTACAAAAACTCTAACAAGTAGTAACTATTATTATTCCTATTTTATAGATGAGTAAACTGAGACCCCCAAGAGAGTAAATAATTTTCCCAAAGTGTAAAGGCTCAGATGGTAAAGAGTCCGCTTGCAATGCAGGAGACCCAGGTTTGATCCCTGGGTTGGGAAGATCCCCTGGAGGAGGGCATGGCAACCCACTCCAGTATTCTTGCCTGGAGAATCCTGTGGACAGAGGAGCCTGGTGGTCCATGGGGCTGCAAAGAGTTGGACACAACTGAGCACACGCACACACATAAATTGTTACCAACCCTCATACTCTGTCCTGTAGAGAGACATGAACACCTGGAGGGTGAAAGCAATGAAGGGAAGGCACAGTGGCAAGGAAAAGACACAGCTAAAGGACACTCCTGGGACCCTCCCAGATCAGGGCAACTTATTAGCAGCTTAGGAGCTTTGAAGGAAGGTGGGTACAGTGCCTGGCACAGAGTCAGTCAGAGCTAAATGTTTGCTGACTCAACTAAGGTGAGGAAGCAGACAGAAATTAGAAGAATTCAAGGGAGAGACCTCTGGATCAGACCACTGGCAGATCAGATCTGGTATTTCATTCCTGACGGTATAACAGGCACAGCTGCCGCCCACTGAAGATCAAGAATGTCAGAGCTCAAGAAGACAGTGACAATCACTTGATTCAAACCTCTCACTCTGTAGACAAGAAAGGGAGGGAGGAAGGAGCCTGGGTGTTCAAGCTAGTGACCAAGATCTCACCACTGGGCAGTGCAGAAGTGGCATTAGCCCCTAGGCTTTGGACCCTTTGTCTAGGGATCTTTCCATGAGAACAACAGCTTTCCCTTCTTAGATCATCAAGATCCTTATTTCTTCCAAAAGAAGAAAACATAATGCATCAAAACCCAAAATATGACATTGAAATGCAGAGTTGCTCTGTAGAAGTGGAAGGTGAAATCTCCTTTTCCTCCACCTTGACTCATGGAGTGGTTCTCAAGATTTATCATCAAAACCTGTAGAGTCCCAAAGAACAGTTTCAAAACCACTGCACCATATCAACTTCAACATATAATGGGCTATCTCTAAGAGCTCCCACTGTCCCCTCAGAAAGTCACAAAGAAGCTGTCATTTATACAGACTTTTCTGGAGCAGATTTGCCTTTTCATTCATACTAGCTTGGGACTGAGTACGGTAACCACTGAAGCCCTCACAGGGGCTAGCGTCAGTATGCCCATGACAGGACACATTCCTCAAAGTTACCAACCTCTGCATGAAAGGGCTGCCTATTATTTGTCTTGAGTTTCTTTCCAGTAAATTTCAAGTGATGTCCCAGCCACACACACCACCCCCACCCCAACCCCAGCTCTGGAATTCTTTCTAAGAGCTAGACTATAGAATCACACAGAAACAGATTCTTATCCCAGCTCCACCACTTTGGAACTCTGTAAACTTTGGCAACTACTTAATCCCTGTGAACCTCAGTCCTCTCATCTGTAAAACAAACTTTCCTCTGGAGCAGGAACTGGCAACCCACTCCAGTACTCTTGCCTGGAGAATTTCATGGAAGAGGAGCCTGGTGGGCTACAATCCATGGGGTCGGACAGAGTTGGACATGACTGAACGACTAACGCATGCACATCAAGTCTTGTGAGCGTTCAGTGAAGGGGGCAGAGTGTGTGCATATAAAGCTTCCAGCAGAAAGCATTCAGTACCTGTTAGGTGTTCCATCGCCATCACTGCTACTTCTCTGTTTGTCTTATTCACATGATTCTAGTGTTAATGGCCAAAATCCTTCACCTCTCTATCTCTAGACCCTTTACCGTCTAACATTACTACACTTGACATCAAGCTCAGACACGTGGCTTGCTTCGGCCGGATGGGATGTTAGCAAAAATGACATGAACAGAGGCTTGGAAAGTAGTTTTACATTTTCTTCTTGCTCACTCTTGTTCCTCTGCCATGAGAACATGCCCGAGCTCACCTCCTAGAGGATGAGACATGTAAAATAGAAGTGATTCATTCCAAAGAGCCCCAGTTCTGAGGCAGCTAAAGAAAGTCCGTCCAAGTTCTTAGTTCCAAATTTACTGTGAATCCTTAACAGGGACCCTCCAAGCCTATGAATCCCATGATACGGTCCAACCTTATCAGCTTCAGCGTCACTGCCTCGTCTGAAGGACATCACCACAGAGAAGCCAAAAGGCGGGAGCCTGGTGAGTGCCCAAGCTAAGTGGTGTGTCACGTTAGTGGATCAGCACAGCTTCTGCACGCTGGGAGCAGAGAATGTAAAACATGGACACTGTCACGCATAACGTGCTCGAATCAAACAAATAGACACCAAGTACCTGTGGAAGGGAAAGTCACTCAGCTGTGTCCAACTGTTTGCAACCCCATGGACTGTAGCCTGCCAGGCTCCTCTGTCCATGGGATTCTCCAGACCAGAATACTGGAGTGGGTAGACATTCCCTTCTCCAGGGGATCTTCCCAACCCAGGGATCGAACCCAGGTCTCCCACATTACAGGTGGATTCTTTACCGTCTGAGCCACCAGGGAAGGCCGACAGCAATCTCATAAGGCTTGTTTAAAAATAGTACACACTAATGTGTGTAAAGTACCTAAGAGTTTATAAAACACTCTCATTTAACCTTTAGAGCAACAAGTAAGGTATCCATTTTTTCAACTCTCTTTTATATATGGAAGAAGCTGAAGCTCAGAGAGAGAATGTGGCCTTGTTAAGGTTCATAGAACCAGTAAATTCAGGCCCTCGAACAGTAAGTCCTATGTTTCTATCATTATGTAACATTGATTAACATTAGATCACTATTTCTGGGATCTGTTAGATACAGAAGGTGACTACATGAATTCTCCCTTCACAGGTCCACAGTACACTTCACTAATCAATCACAGAACCTTTCTATTAAGGAGGATGGAGCCTCAGACTCCCCTCTCAACCCAACAATCCACCCATAGATCAACTACAACATCCGTATTAAATGAAACCTATGGGCTCATCCTGCAGTAATTAAACACACTGGATGGCATAAAATGGACTCATCTATGCCACACTTTGTCTTACAACAGATAATGAGTTACTACATAATGATGAACTTTTCATCTACGGTACTAATCCAAGATTTGCAATCATTCAGTGAAGTTTTCATCATCCTCAAAAAGTAGAAAGTTTCAGTGGCATTTTCCTCTACAAAGTTCTAGGTTTAACTTAAAAATATTTGGAAATTTCTAAAATAAAAAATCAGTATCACTTTCAAACCCAGGGCTCTAAATAGTCTGTCAATGTGGCTTCAACTTCAGGGCTCAGTGAATAATTCTGTAATATTTATGGTCTTTTGCTTATGATACACTATTACACAATTGGGACTACCTCTAATTTTGCATTAATTTTCCCACTTTACTTATTAGAACCTATTTACAGCTTAGCTTTAAAAAATCTGCTATGTTTGCAAGATAACAAAATTACATCTCTTCTTTAAAATACTCCACCTCTTGAAGCCAGACTGGGCTTTTGTTTTTCTAAGTTAAGGAAGTCTTTTCATAACCAGAAAGGTGAATACCTAAGAGAAGGTGACCAGAGGGAGTTAAGAGACCATAATCTTCTTTTCATTCAACACAACTCATGCTTATTCATGCATTCAACAAACCTCCAATAAACACCTGCTACTTACCAGGAACCACATAAGGGCCTGAACTCTCAAAAAAAACCCAGCCAGAGCCTAGGGAGTGAGAGGAGATAAGCATGCAAGCAATAATCACAATGAGGTGATGGACTTTAACAAAGATGTACGACTGTTACATGAGCAAAAAAGATGGAGCCAGTGACTAGCCGAGGGGTAGAAGAAGACTTCTGAACTGCACTCCAGAGATTAAGGGGTTTTGTTAGATCATGAGGATGGTGTGCCAGCAGAGGGAAAAGCATGAATGAAGGCAAATAGAAGTCAAAGATCATGGGATACTCAGGAAGTAATACGAAGTTCTACTTGACTGGAATGTAGGGTGGGTAGGAGGTAAGAGGAGGAAAAAATGTAAAGCTCAAAAGCCATGTTGGAGGCAGAGTTCAAAGGTCTTAGGTGCCAATTTGAGAGATTTTTAAACAGAATGATGAGATAAAGTCTGTATATTACAGGTACTAGTTTTAAAAGAAAGACATGAGGATACAGAGAGACCAATTAGGATGTGATTGCTCTCATCCAGAAGATATGGAAAGAGCCTGAACTTGATCCCTATTCCTAGTTCTTAACCATCCATGGCCATTCCCCACACACCTGAACAGCCCGCCAACACCAGAGACCACATCCTATCCATGTAGCTAATCCAACTGAGGGAGAAGGTAGCTAATAGCCCCATTCCAGATTCAGTGCTTTCCCCTGGAACTGCCTGATTTTCAGAAGTCCTGACTCTATATTGTATTGACATGTTCAGCCCTCTCAACCTCTGGCCACATGCCTACACAACCCACTGCCTCGGTCCCCAGGCCTCCAGAGATACAGCTACCCTAGATGCCTTAAATCCTCCCTGGGGTGCAGGGTGCTCAGGGGTGAGCCACGTCTGCTCTAGGAATAGTGGACCCAAATAGGAGCTTAGCAGGTACGACCCGGTTCTGAAACCTGAAAAGCCACCTCCAACATTACCAGGACAAAGGATAACCACATGCCTGAACCCTTTGGGTGGTTCAGGCAGCCAACCCCATCCTGAGCACAGAAAAAGAAAAAAAAAGAACACCATGAAGTTTGGTGCAAGTGCTCCTATGAAGGTGAGATGGGGATGACCTTCAGAAGAAATTCTACAAGGATTATTCCACCAGAATTAACCTCAGCCCACATCCCTTAAGGGTTTGCCTGGTGGCTCAGCTGTAAAGAATCTGCCTGCAATGCAGGAGACCCAGGTTCAATCCCTGGGTTGGGAAGATCCGTTGGAGGAGGGCATGGCAACCCACTGCAGTACTCTTGCCTAGAGAATCCCATGGACAGAGGAACCTGGCGGGCTGTAGTCCACAGGGTCGCAGAGATTCAGACATGACTGAAGTGACTTGGCAGCCATAAGCAGCAGTAGCACATTTCCTAAAGCGTGCTCTTTAGAAAACCAATCCCATGAAATACTCTAAAAACAAAAAGGGAAAGAAAAGTCTTTGTGATCAAATACATTTCAGAAACATTGCTAGAAACAAAACGTCTGTCAGTCTTCATTGACATTTGTGTGTAGAAGCCTGATCCCCAGTGTGATGGTTTTAGGAGGTAGGGCCTTTGGGAGGTGATTGGGCATGAAGTGGGAGGCCTCATGAATGGGAGTAGGGCCCAGTAAGGAGAGACAGGAGACAGCTTGCTCCCCACTGTCTCTGCTCCCTGTCATGTGAGGATACGAGAAGACAGCCATCTGCAAACCAGGAAGTGGTTCCTCCCCAGACACCAGATCTGCCTGTACCTTGATCTGAGACTTCCCAGACTCCAGAACTGTGAAAAATAAATGTTTGCTATTTAAGCCACCCACTCCATGGTATATTTATTATAGCAGCCTGAGCTGACTTAGACAGATATCAAACTGTTTTCCCTGTTTTAGAGATTTTTCCCCCCATTTTAGAGACTTCCAATGAACAATAGAATATTAAAGCTTCCAAGGAGCCTTGTAGGAAAGAAACGTGAATGACTCGTGTTGAGCCTCCCTCTTTCGAAGATGGGCAAACTGAGATTTGAAGCATCTCCTAATAGCTCTGCACTGTTGGTTACTGTTCCCCAAGCTGCAAGTGAAGATAAGCGACCATGTGCAAGGACCGTGCCTTATTCTCTATGAATGCCCAGGGCCTGGTCACCAGCTTGATACTCAAGAGGTCCCTAAACATTTGCTGACTGGTGTGGGCAAGAGCAAGTTTGGAATTCTTTTAAGTGGAGAACAATACACAAGCTTTAAATATGTTATCATTCACGCCTTCATCCACCTGAAAATATTTATTGAGCAACTATTATGTGTGTGCTGCTAGCATGTGGGAAAGAGCCGTGAATAAGGGAGGCCCAAGCTTTACCCTCAATGAGCTTACATCAGAGAGGGAAGGTCAGAAACCCCTGAAAGGTAGTGACAAGCTCCGCAAAGATCAAGTGTAGGTTTGGGGTGCTCCAGCCTCCTCCATCTTTCTCCTAGAGTCTCTCTTTCTAAGGATGGATGCTATTTTTATTACTGGATCTCCATTAAAATAGTTTCCTTCCTACACCCACCCTCTCACTTCCTTATTTATACTGAAAAAAGAAAAAGGAAGGAAGAAAGGAAAAAAGAAAAAAAAAAAAGAAAATTTCCCAATACCCCATCAGAGTAAAAGCAATTGTGAAATCCCAAGTATAGTATGGAGCTGTGACTGCCTCTCCATGGAAACATCTCCTCCCAGGAAGCATCTGCCCTTCTCAGTTAGTCAGAAAGAGCCAGCGCACAGAGCCCCATTCAAGGCAATGTGGGGGCTGGTCTTTACAACACCTTCCCAAAATAATAAGACTCCCAGAAGGTTTACCTTGGGTCACTCAAGCTCTTCTAGCTTCTGTGTGCGTGTTAAAATTTATTCCCGAGGCTAGGACTGCCCCCACTCAGGCAATAATTTATTCCCGAGGCTAGGCCTGCCCCCACTCAGGCAATTGCTCTCCAGCCTCTTATGAACTCTTCCTTCTGTGGCTTCTGCAATTCCTGCTGTCCATATTTGACTTCTCACAGCACAAAACACTGTATCTTCTCTAATCGAATGGTTTCTTTCCCAAACACTCTTAGTTGGGGCTCTCAGGGTGGGAGCTGAGCGGACAGCACCCTTTCTTCCCACCTTTGTTCTTCTGTTGTCATCCATGCTCCTGTGCCATCTGCAGTCCCGTCCTCTCTCTATCCTCATAGTGCTTGTGGTCGATTAGGTTATTGTTTGAAAACATTCGCTTACCAACCCAACTACCTCCAAGTGGAGCATGTCCTTCCCCACCCCATGACTTTGGCCAAAGAAATGTTAGCAGGCATGACGTGATCAAAGGCTTGAAAATTGCTTGTTCTTTTGCACCTCTGGTTCATTATTTGAAGAGGAGCCTGAGCTAGCCTGCCAGTCCCAGGAGGTGAGTGATCAGAGCCATTCCAGCCAGCCCCCTGCAACCAGGACCAACCTTGATCAACTAGGTCCCATCCAACCTGCGGATGTGAAATCAACAGATTTAGCCAGATGAGTCTGGCCCAAATATGCTATCTCCTGATGTGGAACAAAATCAATAAATGCTATATGTTAAATGCCATCAAGATTTTTATAGTTATTTGTTAGGTAGTAAAAACTGACCAACACATCATTTCAAGATTACTCTGCCACACTTACTGAGACATTTAACTGCACCCTGACTCCTACCATCAGGTACAATCCCTTGTGCACGTTCCCCTGGTTTCCTAGCCCTTGTTCTCTTCTGCTCCATAACCATGACCTTTACCTGCATTCTCTTCATACCCACCTGGACTTTGACCTCACCCAGAACTAGTTCTCCACCAAACACCTGGCTCAGAAAAGTCTTGTTTCTATCTCCCATCTCATTCTAATCCTCTTCTTTAACATGATAGAGCCACAACATCCCGATGTCTTCACTCTTGCAGTATGCTGTCCCTTCCCCACTGTCTTTGCTCAACTTCTTACCTAGAAGTTCATGGCCAATCATTCCCTCACCCCCTGGACTCCAAACACATCCAGCTGATAGTCCTCCACCTTGAAGGAAATCTAAGCACGCACGTGCCTTGCCCCTGAGCTACTGATCAGCACCAGAAACCAAAAGCTCATCTGTGCCACTGAGTACAACTATAATTCCATCCCTCTCACACTCAGTGACTCAGCAAGCCTTAAACTTTTCCCCAATCTGCTGTCTTCTTCAGCTCCTCTTAAGCCATTTCCACCTTCTCCACTCACCAAATGCTACAGGGGCTTCTGTTTTACTGAGAAAAAATTGAGGCCTTGAGTCATGAAGACCTGTAATTCCCGCCCCTTCAGCTCCCTGCTTTTTTCTCTTTACCTTCTCAAGGAAAACCGGCCAAGACTGACCCCTCCTCAGTGCCCTCTCCAAGCCGTCCCATCTCAGGACCTTGTTCCATCAATACTTCCCCTCTTCCACACCCTCTCCACTCCTTCCCCAACCACCCACTGCTAGCAGCATGCTGCTGCTGCATCGCTTCAGTCATGTCCGACTCTGTGCGACCCCACAGACAGCAGCCCACCAGGCTCCCCAGTCCCTGGGATTCTCCAGGCAAGAACACTGGGGCGGGTTGCTATTTCCTTCTCCAATGCATGAAAGTGAAAAGTGAAAGTGAAGTCACTCAGTCGTGTCCGACCCTCAGTGACCCCATGGACTGCAGCCTTCCAGGCTCCTCCATCCATGGGATTTTCCAGGCAAATGTACTAGAGTGGGGTGCCATTGCCTTCTCCGAGCAGCATGCTAGTAATCTGAAAATGAAACACAAATCTTCCCTTTTCTCCAACCTTTGAGACAATCACGGTAATTCTTTTCTCCATTAAAACTCATAGTCTCCATTCCTCCATTCCTAGCCTTATCCTCTGAAATCTGGCTTCTATCCCCCATGTGTCCCCAGCTCACAAAGCTCTCCCCAAGGTTACCAGAGGCTCTGGAAATACCCAGGGGGCTTCCCTGGTAGCTCAGTTGGTAAAGCATCCACCTACAATGCAGGAGACCCCGGTTCGATTCCTGGGTCAGGAAAATCCAATGGAGAAGGGATAGGCTACCCACTCCAGTACTCTTGGGCTTCCCTTGTGGCTCAGCTGGTAAAGAATCTGCCCACAATGCGGGAGACCCCAGTTCGATTTCCTGGGTTGGGAAGAGCCAATGGAGAAGAGATAGGCTATCCACTCCAGTATTGTTGGGCTTCCCTTGTGGCTCAGCTGGTAAAGAATCTGCCCACAATGCGGGAGTTCGACCCCTGGGTTGGGAAGATTCCCTGGAGAAGGGAATGGCTACCAACTCCAGTATTCTGGCCTGGAGAATTCCTTGGACTCTATAGTCCATGGGGTCTCAAAGAGTCAGACACAACTGAGCAACTTTCACTTCCCACGTGGTACAATGGTAAAGAATCTGCCTGCCAATGCAAGAGATGCAAGTTCAACCCCTGGATCGGGAAGATCCCTTGGGGCAGGAATGAGCAACTCACTTCAGTATTCTTGCCCGGAAATTTCCATGGACAGAGAGCCTAGTGGACTATAGTCCATGGGGTCACAAAAAGCCGGACACAACTGAGTGACTGAGCACACATGTACGCCCTGGAAGTACTCAAACCAGCGCCTCTTCTCAGTTCCCATCCTCTGGGG
>NW_011494773.1:2552565-2557789 GCF_000754665.1 Bison bison bison | reverse complement strand
GGACTTCAGCTGCTTTTGACCCTGTGGAGCCCGCTTTGATGAATCTCCTGGCTCTGCACTCCACCCCCTTCTTTGAAAATTACTCTTTCAAAGCCGCCTCACCTTTGAAAGTCACTCTCAGTGCTCTTCTCCCCTTCGCCTTTGAATGTCAGTGTCCCGTGATGCTTCAGCCCAAGTTCCCTTCACAAACTACCCATTTATGATCTGGGATATCTCCCCCAGGCAACACAGACATACCTTAACTAAAGCAAGGTTCTGTATGCTATTTCCCTCCTCCTCCTCCTCCCTTAGCAGTTCCTCCTGGCTTGTTATCTTTCTTTATATCTTTATCCATTCACTAGAGCAGAGAGCAACCTGGGCGTGATTCCATCAGCCCATGTCACAACTCCACATCCCATCAAGCTTCATATGTTCTGATGCCATCACTCAAATACCCTTGACTTCCTCCTCTCTCCCATCCTCTTTCTACATCCTTCTCTCCTCCTTCCCTTCCAACCCACCCACCCTGCTCAGTCAGTTCAGGCATATCTCTCTCATTTGGATTATTTCATAATCCTAATGACTGATCTTTGTATTTCCAGCTTCTTCCTACTCCCAACTCTCCTTATACACTGCTTCCAAGTCAGAATTAACTTTCTGAAACTCACATTTAAACATAACACTCCCATGCTTCTAAAGAAATTCCAAAGGCTCCTTCATTGCCAAAAGGAAAGAGTCCAATCTCCTTAGAATCAGACTCCAGGATCAACTAACATTTTTGAAATCTTACCAGATACCAAGCACTGTTCTCATTTTATTCCTACAGAAACCCACTGCTATGTTAGTACTTCAATTTTAGGGACTAGGAAAATTGAGATGTCAAGGCTAAGTAACTTATTCAAGGTCACACAGCTAGGAAGTAGCTAAGATCAAACACATGTCTTCTGACTCAGATTGGGGTGTATTGCATTGCGTCCTTTAGTGATCAGTCTTTGAAATTAATAACTTGGACTTTGGCTACATCATAGTCTATGTATAGCTGAGGAAGCTCCTCAAAAGTGGCCTCCTATCTCCAAATTTGTCACCCTATTCAATTTCTTCTGGAAACCAAAATTTGAGCAGACTTCATTTTAATCCTGGGCTTTCGGGTCCTACCAACCTTAAACTGGAGCTGTGACACAATTCCATTCTCCCCACCAGCTGGTCAAGAACTCCTGGGACACTTGATACAGTTATATTCTAGGAAGATTAAGTTCTTGGAGAGAATTAACATCCCAGATAATGGGCCTGCCTTCCAACCAGCACTGGGGGCATCTAATAGTCTTGGGTTTTCAGACTTACAAATAGCATGGAGAAATAAAACATGATCTTTCCCCCGAAAGAGAGCAAGCCTAACATGGGACGTAGGGTTATCAATATTTTCTTCATCAGACAAAGACATTTTTTAAAACAGCAAACTATAGATCAGTTTAAAAATCATACGCGCACACACACATATATATATATGTATTATATATGTATTTATATCAATGTGGCTAGATCTAAAAAAATGTTGAAGGGAAAAACAAAGCAAGACAGAGAATATGTTATGATGCTATTTATACAAATTAGAGGAATGCTGCTGCTAAGTCGCTTCAGTCATGTCTGTCTCTGTGCAACCCCATGGACAGTGGCCCACCAGGCTCCCCCGTCCCTGGGATTCTCCAGGCAAGAACACTGGAGTGGGTTGCCATTTCCTTCTCCAATGCATGAAAGGGAAAAGTGAAAGTCAAGTCACTCAGTCGTGTCCGACTCTTCACGACCCCATGGTCTGCAGCCCACCAGGCTCCTCTGTCCATGGGGTTTTCCAGGCAAGAATACTGGAGTGGGGTGCCATTGCCTTCTCCAAATTAGAGGAATACTTAGGCACAAAAACACAATACCACATATTGTTTATTCAGGCTTGTAAATGTATGAAGAAGTATGAAAAACATTTCTAGAAGGATATCAATATCATGGTAGTGCTTCTCTCTGAAAGAGAGCCTCTCAGTCTAGGAACTATTAACATTTTTTTAGATCAGATAACACTTTGTTGTGTGTTAAGGGCAGTGAGGGCTGTCCTATACATGGCAGAATGCTTAGTAACATCATCCCTAAAATTGCCCTGGTTGAGAACCACCTTGCTAAGACAAAGGAGAGGATGTCACTGAGGAGAAGATGGTTAGCAATAATTTTAAAATCTATGTCTGTATTTTTATTCTTAAAAAATTCTTGAATCAAATGCATGTCATTTGTTATTCTTTTGAGTGATAAGAATATGAGAGGTTTACTTTCTGAATATTAGACATTTATAAGATAAAAACCTACCATCTCTGATAAAACCATAATTTCATAAAAAAAAGAATGACATTTTAAAAAATCGAACGAGAAAAAAAAAAAAAAAAAAGAAAGGATTGACTAAAACATAGTGTTGTGGGTTAAATCGGGTCCCTCAAAAAGATAAGTTGAGGTCCTAACCCCAGGAGGCTGTGAATGTGTGACCTTCTTGGGAATAGGGTGTTTGCAGATGTCATCAAGTCAAAATAAGGTTGAACCGGAGCAGTTGCTGTTGTTTAGTCACTAAGTCATGTCTGACCCTTTTGCAACCCCATGGACTGTAGCCCACCAGACTCCTCTGTCAATGGGATTTCCCAGGCAAGAATACTGAAGTGGGTTGCTATTTCCTTCTCCAGGGAATCTTCCCAACTCAGGGATGGAACCCACATCTCCTGCATGGCAGGTGGATTCTTTACTGCTGAGCCATTGGGTCCTAAATCCAATGACTAGTATCCTTAGAGGGATGGAAAGATTTGGACACTGAGAAGCACAGGAAGATGGCTGCGGGGTATGGGGACAGAAGCTGGAGTGATGCAGCTACAAGCCAAGGGACATCAAGAGTTGACAGCAGCCATGAGAGGCTAAGAAGAGGCAAGGAAGACTCTTCCCCAGAGTCTGCAGAGGGAGCATGGCCCAGCCACCACCTTGATGTTGATCTTTTAGCCTCAAGAACCATGAGAGAATAAATTCCTCTTGTCTGATGCCACCCAGTCCGTGGTACTTTGTTAGAGCAGTCCAAGGAAACTTCCATAAAAGGAAGGCTCATCACCTTTTCAAACTCACTGCATTCCCAGGAGGGTCCTCATTCTCCCACCACCCAGAGCAAACTCTATCTCCCCAGATTTGCCTTTGACAACCACCAAGAAGCTTAAGGGGCTTTGTCGGCTAGAGTCCAAGGGGCCCTATGGCTCTGCCACCTCCAGTCAGGGCTCTGGGAGGCGGTAGGATCAGGTGGGAAAGGGGCAGAGCTGATAGCAGAGCTGCCACTGGTTCTGTAAACCTTGCCAAGCTGGGCCTCAGTGTGTACATCTGTGAAATGGGAACAACACAACTACCTCGCACAGGACCCCAGGAGGCCCCAATGAGACCATGTACGTGAAAAACACAAAGCCACACTGTTATGAGCTCCAAGCAGTCATCTCGCACCTGGACCAAAAGAAAGACAATTAGCCCCAGAAAAGACAATTAACTTGATACCTGTAGGGGAAAAAAAATGTCTTTGACTATAATTACTTTTTTACCTTCTTGGGAAACCACTATCTGGTCTCAAGAGGGTTAAAGATGAGAAACGGAGACAGACAGATGCTGAAAACAGTATCAGAAATAAAACCAATTAAAATTTTTACTGCATGCTCCCTGAAAGTTTTTAATCATCCTTGCTCCTTTATTTCCTCTTTCATGGGTCATCTTGGGAGAAATTCCCCCACATTACTCTTAAACCCAGAGTGGTTATTGGTCACCATGCTGAGCTTTTATTATCTGGAGTAACTGCTGACACCAGCACCATTTCTTGGAAGTTTATACCCAAGGAGGAGGAAGTGGTAAACAGAGAGGAAGGGCTGCAAGTTCAGAAATCAGAACAGTGGTGGGAGGCCCCAGAGAGTTTTCACCAGGTACATAAACCCTGGAGCACAGGTGCAGCAGCAGAAAACAGGTGTGCACAACGGGACAGAGTGTGCAAGGGGCATCTCAGCCCTGAAACTTCACAGCAGCTCTCGCAGTGTCAGTGATCTGCAGGGCAGTTATCACTTTCAATGCTTCCCAGTCTGGTTCCCCAGTTTCAATAGGACTATAATGGGGTCTTTCTTTTCTTTGCAAAAGTGAAGTGAAGTGAAAGTCGCTCAGTCGTGTCTGGCTTTTTGCAACCTCATGGACTATACAGTCCATGGAATTATCCAGGCCAAAATACTGGAGCGGGTAGCCTTTCCATTCTCCAGGAGATCTTCCTAACCCAGGGACTGAACCCAGGTCTCCCGTATTGCAGACAGATTCTTTACCAGCTTTTCCAAAGGGAAAAGCCCTTTCTTTGCAAAGACCTCCAGAAAGCAATTCCAACACACCTGTTTGGCTTCTCCATTTCCAGCATTTAACTACCCCCAGTGCCAGAAAGTTCTTTCTGGGATTTAACAACTCTCTCAAGCCATTCCAATCCACTCTTGCTCTGTGCCCTGTGTTTGGGAGTCCAGTAAGAGCCTCCTGCTTCTTGACTTGAGCCCTTGCCCTTCATGAGGGTCTATGGGACTCCCTATTGAAAGAAGCCTTCAGACATCAGTTACCACAGTCCCTCCTGTCACTGCTGAAGGGACCCAGGCAACTGGTCTGGATCATCCTTCAGACTTACTCATCTCTTCATAGAGCTGATGCTCCAAAATTTTAACTTGTTCAGCTCCTTTGAAGAAAGACATAAAAATACCCTATCCATAGAAGAAGGGGCCAGAGTGGGCTCAGGAACATGAGCAGTGACTGGGCCTGGGTGGTCTGCCCACCCTGCCCCATCACTGCTGACTTCAGGTTCCTTTTATCAAACAGAATTAAAACATGATATAGGAATAGAATCTATAAAACATTTTAGAGTTTTAAAAAAGCACTCTTTCCCATATTATCTCATTTAATCTTCAAATTTTTCCATTTAAAAAAGAAGAATGGAACTGGAGGAATCAACCTACCTGACTTCAGGCTCTACTACAAAGCCACAGTTATCAAGACAGTATGGTACTGGCACAAAGACAGAAATATAGATCAATGGAACAAAATAGAAAGCCCAGAGATAAATCCACGCACATATGGACACCTTATCTTTGACAAAGGAGGCAAGAATATACAATGGATTAAAGACAATCTCTTTAACAATTGGTGCTGGGAAATCTGGTCAACCACTTGTAAAAGAATG
>NW_011494773.1:2538038-2551539 GCF_000754665.1 Bison bison bison | reverse complement strand
TGGGAAGATTTGGGAGAATGGCATTGAAACATGTAAAATATCATGTATGAAACGAGATGCCAGTCCAGGTTCGATGCACGATACTGGATGCTTGGGGCTAATGCACTGGGACGACCCAGAGGGATGGTATGGGGAGGGAGGAGGGAGGAGGGAGGAGGGTTCAGGATGGGGAACACATGTATACCTGTTATGGATTCAAATTATGTAAAGTTTAAAAATAAAATAAAATTTAAAAAAAATAAAAATAAAAAACACATTATCAAGTCCAGTTCAAGATGGCAGAGTAGAAGGGCGTGTGCACATTTTCTCCTGCGAAAGCACCAAAACTGCAATTAACTGTTGAACAACCATCAGCAGGTGGATGCTGGAACCACCAAAGTAAGATACTCCATGTCCAAAGACAAAGAAGATGCCACAGTGAGGTGGTAGGAGGGGTGCATTCACAGTAAAATCAAATCCCACACCCCCCGGGTGGGTGAACCCACAGACTGGAGAACAATGATACCAAAGAAGTTCTCGCACTATTGTGAAGGTTCTGAACCCCATGTCAGGCTTCCCAGCCTGGGAATCTGACAAAGAGACTGGGAATCCCCAGGGAATCTGAACTTGAGGGCCACTGGGATTTGATTATAGGCCTTCCAGAGGACTGGGGGATACAGAGACTCCAGTCTTGGAGGGTGCAAACAAACTTTTGCTTGCACCAAGACCCAGAGAAGAGCAGTGGCCCCAAGGAGACGGACCCAAAACCACCTGCTAGTGTTGGAGGGCCACCTGTGGAGGTTTGGGTCAGCAGGGGCTCACCACAGGGACGGGGGCACTGAAGGTCCCCTTTGCTGAAAACCCTCTTGGAGTTTGCCATTAATCCTACCATAGAGTCTGCAGACCCCAGGGCTGGGTCTCCTCAGGCCAAACAACTACCAGAGAGGGAGTGCAACCCCACCCATCAGCAGATAATTGGATTAAAGCTTTACTGAGCAAGGCCCTGCCCACCAGAGCAAGACCCGGTCTTTCACATGGCCAGTCCATCCCATCAAGAAGCTTATACAAGCCTGTTAGCCTCATCCATCAGAGGGCAGACAGAACCTAGAAGAAGCACAGTTTCACAGCTGCTAAAACAAAGACCATATTACAGAAAGTTAATCACGGTGAAAAAGCAGAAAGTTATGTCCCAGATGAAGGGACAAGATAAAATCCCAGAAAAACAACAAATTAAGTAGAGGTAGGCAATCTTCCAGAAAAAGAATTCATAATAATGATAGTGAATATGATCCAGGATCTTGGGAAAATGGAGGCAAAGATTGAGAAGATGCAAGAAATGTTTACCAAAGATCTAGAAGAACTAAAGAACAAACAGAGATGAGTAATATACTAGTAGGAATCAATAGCAGAATAACTGAGGCAGAAGACCAGATAAATGACCTGGAAGACAGAATGGCAGTAATCACTGCCACAGAACAGAATATAAAAAAAAAGAATGAAAAGAAATGAAGACAGCCTAAGAGACCTCTGGGGCAGCATTAAACACACCAACATTTGCATTACAGGGGTCCCAGAAGGAAGAGAGAGAGAGAGAAAGGACCTGAGAAAATATTTGAAGAGATAAAAGCTCAAAACTTCCTGAACATGGGAAAGGAAATAGTCAACCAAGTCCAGGAAGCACAGAAAGTCCCAAGCAGGATAAACCCAAGGAGGAACACACTGAGACACACAGTAATCAAACTGACAAAAAATTAAAGACAGAGATAAAATATTAAAAGCAACAGAGAAAAAATGACAAATAACATACAAAGGAACTCCCATCAGGCTATCAGCTGATTTCTCAGTAGAAACTCTACATGCTAGAAGGGAATGGCATGATATATTTAAAGTGATGAAAGGGAAGAAACTACAACCAAGAATACTCTACCCAGCAAGACTCTCCTTCATATCTGATGGAGAAATCAAAAGTTTTCCAGACAAGCAAAAGTTAAGAGAATTCAAGCACCACCAAACCAGCTGTACAACAAATGCTAAAGGAACTTCTCTAGGCAGAAAACAAAAGAGAAGGAAAAGACCTACAGAAGGTAAACCCAAAACAATTAAGAAGACAGTAATAGGATCAGACATATCAATAATTACCTTAAATGTAAATGGATTAAATGCACCAAGCAAAAGACATAGACCGGCTGGAGGATGGAAACATGTATGCACTTCCACTTGCCACCTGCTTGCGCTGTGCTTCATCGCTCAGCAGTGTCAAACTCTTCACGACCCCAAGGACTACAGCCTGCCAGGCTCCTTTGTCCATGGGGATTCTTCAGGCAAGAATACTGGAGTGAGTTGCCATGCCCTCCTCCAGGGGATCTTCCCAACCCAGGGATCTAACCCAGCTCTCCCACATTGCAGGAAGATTCTTTACCACCAGGGAAGCCCCCTGCTTGACACCCACCCCCCCCACCAACTGAATGTAATTATTTTATATTGTTAACTTAATCATGTTTCCATTATGGCTTACAATTATAATTATCTTTTATTTTTTGTCTGGCTATTGATTGTGAAAACTGATAAACATCTTTTACTATTGTGATTATGTAAGTCTTACTCGCTTAATACCATTGTATGATTGGTCAACAGAAAAATAATAGAACTCTATATCACCAAAACTAGGATCTAATAGAAAAACCTGTAATCAACTTTTTAAAATCCAGATGTATATCATAATTACCTTGAAATTTTTGAAAAAATTACAAATGCTCAAGTATTGCTTCTTTTCTCCAGAGCTCCAGATATGTTTCTAATGAGCAGTTATGTTTAAAAACACCTGGACTACATGATGATCTTTCACTCTTATCTAGTTTGTTTCACTTTTTCTATTTCATTTTCAGTGCTCCTGTTTCATTTAGTTCATGGTCTCCAATTTCTCTATCACTTCTCTTTTTTATGTTCTTTCTCAAGCTTTTATCAAGAGTAGTACAAAAGCTTTTGTATACATAAATATAAGTATGTATTATATGTATATTTTAGAAAACTTATGAATTTTTGCCTAACTAAAAAATTATTTTGATTCCACTTGTTTGACTTACTATGAATAGAATGCTAAATTTCTAATTTTTTAATTAATTTATTTATTTTAATTGGAAGCTAATTACTTTTACTTCCAGATGTTCAAGCTGGTTTTAGAAAAGGCAGAGGAACCAGAGACCAAATTGCTAACATCCGCTGGATCATGGAAAAAGCAAGAGAGTTCCAGAAAAATATGTATTTCTGATTTATTGACTATGCCAAAGCCTTTGGAAACTGTGGAAAATTCTGAAAGAGATGGGAATACCAGACCACCTGACCTGCCTCTTGAGAAACCTATATGCAGGTCAGGAAGTAACAGTTAGAACTAGACACGGAACAACAGACTGGTTCCAAATAGGAAAAGGAGTACGTCAAGGCTGTATATTGTCACCCTGCTTATTTAACTTATATGCAGAGTACATCATGAGAAACACTGGGCTGGAAGAAGCACAAGCTGGAATCTAGATTGCCAGGAGAAATATCAATAACCTCAGATATGCAGATGACACCACCCTTATGGCAGAAAGTGAAGAGGAACTAAAGAGCCTCTTGATGAAAGTGAAAGAGGAGAGTGAAAAAGTTGGCTTAAAGCTCAACATTCAGAAAATGAAGATCATGGCATCTGGTCCCATCGCTTCATGGGAAATAGATGGGGAAACAGTGGAAACAGTGTCAGACTTTGTTTTGGAGGGGTCTCCAAAATCACTGCAGATGGTGACTGCAGCCATGAAATTAAAAGACGCTTACTCCTTGGAAGGAAAGTTATGACCAACCTAGACAGCATATTCAAAAGCAGAGACATTACTTTGCCAACAAAGTTTCGTCTAGTCAAGGCTATGGTTTTTCCAGTGGTCATGTATGGATGTGAGAGTTGGACTGTGAAGAAGGCTGAGCGCCGAAGAATTGATGCTTTTGAACTGTGGTGTTAGAGAAGACTCTTGAGAGTCCCTTGGACTGCAAGGAGATAAAACCAATCCATTCTAAAGGAAATCAGCCCTGGGTGTTCTTTGGAAGGAATGATGCTAAAGCTGAGACTCCAGTACTTTGGCCACTTCATGCGAAGAGTTGACTCATTGGAAAAGACTCTGATGCTGGGAGGGATTGGGGGCAGGAGGAAAAGGGGATGACAGAGGATGAGATGGCTGGACGGCATCACTGACTCAATGGATGTGAGTTTGAGTGAATTCCGGGAGTTGGTGATGGACAGGGAGGCCTGGCATGCTGCAATTAGTGGGGTCGCAAAGAGTTGGACATGACTGAGCAACTGAACTGAACTGAACGGAATTACTTTTACAATATTGCAGTGGTTTTTACCATACATCGACATGGATCAGCCATGGGTGTACATGTGTCCCAAAATAGATATGCCACATGCAACAAAGGCTTACTGTTTAGCACTGGGGACTATAGTCAATATCTTATAATAATCTATGATGGAAAATAATTTTTTAAATAATATATATCTATTTGTATAACTGAATCACCATGCTGTGTACCTGAAATATTGTAAGTCAACTATACTTCAAAAATATATATTTATTTAAAAGTAAATAAAGTAATTAAATAAAATACCCATTATCATCCCCACTTTTACAGATGAGGAAACAGAAGCAAACAGTTTGATGATGAAGAGGAGTCGTCAAGTTCAGATCAAAGGTGAGAGTGGCTTGAGTCTGTCCATATGGAAGCCAGACATCCCTCTTCAAATCATGTGCCAAGTGACCACATGCAGCCTCCCTTAGCAAAGGGAGCAGGGGACTCAGACTTGAAAGACTAAGGTATAAGCCCCAGCCCTTGAACGCACTAGCCTTGTGAACTGTCCCACCACCTGCTGCTGCTGCTGCTGCTAAGTTGCTTCAGTTGTGTCCGACTCTGTGTGACCCCATAGATGGCAGCCCACCAGGCTACCCCGTCCCTGGGATTCTCTAGGCAAGAATACTGGAGTGGGCTGCCATTTCCTTCTCCAATGCATGAAAGTGAAAAGTGAAAGTGAAGTCGCTCAGTCGTGTCCGACTCCTCTCGACCCCATGGACTGCAGCCTACCAGGCTCCTCCGTCCATGGGACTTTCCAGGCAAGAGTACTGGAGTGGGGTGCCATTGCCTTCTCCAACCACCTAGGCTTGGTCTATTCCAATGTGAGACAAGGAGGGTGAGCAAACAATGACCGCCAGAGTCACTCCGAGCTCTGGAGGAAGCCATCTTATCTGCTTTTATTTTGTTTCTGTGCATATTTTATTTCTACTTATTGGATATCCTAGTATTCTTTCCAGGCTTCCCTGGTGGCTCAAACAGTAAAGAATCCACCTGCAATCCAGAAGACCTGGGTTCAATCCCTGGGTTGGGAAGATCCCCTGGAGGAGGGCATGGCAACCCACTCCAGTAATCTTGCCTAGAGAATCGCCATGGACAGAGGAGCGTAGCAGGCTACAGTTCATGGGGTAGCAAAGAATCAAACACGACTGAGCGACTAAGCACAGCACAATTGTCAGATATTCATAAAGGTCTGATGCAGCATTTCCTTTATCCTTCACAAGCATTTCTCCCAATAATATTCTTGCATATCTAATCCTATCTTGATGTCTGCCTCTGGGAGGACCCAAACTGACACACCCACCATCTTCACCGTATTTCTGTTCTCCTCCCCCTGCTTCAGACGAGTGATCCTAAGAGAACCAAAAAGATCCTCACTATCCTGGTCTTGCTTTCACAAGGGTTTTCTGGAACTCCGATAGCATACCCCGTCATTTCTTACAGCATCTTGGCCAATATCTAAGCACTCGCGCTGTGCTGTGCTTAGTCGCTCAGTTGTGTCTGATTCTTGACTCTATAGACTGTAGCCCACCATGTTCATGGGAGTCTCCAGGCAAGAATACTGGAGTGGGTTGCTATGCCCTCCTCCAGGGGATTTTTCCAACCCAGGGATCGACCCAGGTCTCCCACACTGCAGGCAGATTCTTTACCATCTGAGCCACCTAGCCATTCTAAAATGTCAATAAGTATTTTGCAAAAGCATTAGATGAGCTTTGCCAAAGCTATGGTTTCTCAAAGTCAGTCAAATCAAGGGGTTCCTTACAGAAGAACTTTTCAAATGATACCCATGATACCCAGGTATTCAGTTCAGTTCAGTTCAGTTGCTCAGTCGTGTCCGACTCTTTGTGACCCCATGAATCGCAGCACGCCAGGCCTCCCTGTCCATCACCAACTCCCAGAGTTCACTCAAACTCACCTCCATCAAGTCAGTGATGCCACCCAGCCATCTCATCCTCTGTCGTCCCCTTCTCCTCCTGCCCCCAATCCCTCCCAGCATCAGAGTCTTTTCCAATGAGTCAACTCTTCACATGAGGTGGCCAAAGTACTGGAGTCTCAGCTTTAGCATCATTCTTTCCAAAGAAATCCCAACCCAGGTATTGCAGATACTCTATTGTGGATCTAACAAAGGAGAGGCCAGGTTGGCAGGCCTTGGCAACCTCTAGTCCCACTTTAACCAGAACGGCTACACTTTTATCATTTTGTTATTGTTGTTTAGCTTTGTTTTTGATATTGAAATTCTATTTATGATTTCATTTGGGGATTAAAATTTTCTGCTGCCCTAAGTAAAAATATGTAATTTATAAACCGCTATCAGGCACTTTGTGGTAACTGCAGGCCATTACCACTGAAAACAACTAAAAATCTGGATAAAATATGCAATATATTTTTTTAAAGTCATCAGAATCCTGGTTACATAGTGAGGAAATACTAGTTTAACACTGAAGGGAATCAGGAACCCAGAGAAATACGGACATCACTTTTGCCCTGAAAGTATTTTCTGAGTCTAGCAAATATGAACTTTGTTTTGAAAGCCTGGGCTTCCCTGATAGCTCAGTTGGTAAAGAATACACTTGCAATGCAGGAGACCTTGGTTCCACTCCTGGGTCGGGAAGATTCATGGGAGAATCTTCCCACTCCAGTATTCCTGGGCTTTCCTGACCAGCTCAGTTGGTAAAGAATCCGCCTGCAATGTGGGAGACCTGGGTTCGATCCCTGGGTTGGGAAGATCCCCTGGAGAAAGGAAAGGCTACCCACTCCAATATTCTGGCCTGGAGAATTCCATGGACTATATAGTCCATAGGGTCACAAAGAGTCAGACACGACTGAGCAACTTTCACTTTCACTTCTTTAAAAGCCTGGCAGTGTTAGATAGACAGAAATCAATGCCCAGAACCTGTATAAGATGAGGTAACCAGAAGCTGACCTTTTTCACAATAAGCTAGAGCCTCAGGGTGAGAATGAACCAGAAATTAACTAGCCCTGAAAAGAATCTGTAGAATAGGTTTGAATTTGCCTGTTGACGAGGGCATCTTAAGTTTTAATTTCATTCGAGAGGTGGGGGAGTGCTCTAGATTTAGAATACCTTCTAATTTCTGCCAGAAAAAAAAGTAAAATTTCTCTCTAGAGGAAACTGTATTTTTCATCTCAGTTCTTTATAGTTATAAATGGTTTTCATGTACAATGACCAACACACAATCAAAGATAACCAGGCAGACTTTACAACCATGACTAAAAACCCAAAGCAATAGATACGAATGAACTTCTCTGTCCCTCAGCTCTGAGACCCTGTTGGGACTAGAAGTACCTCCACTGGGTCATAGTGACCACCACCTGGGATCTGACTGGCCCAATCCGTAATCTCCCTTCTAACAACGTAGGCGCCTCCATTCTCTAACCAAGAAGCTCAGCTCCCATACCCGCTAAAGGACGCACTCACAACCTGAGCATATGACCCCAGAGTCAGCTTTATGCTTTCGCCATACGGAGAGAGCTTCACAGGTCCATCGTGTGGGAAGTTGGAATCACTCGCACCATAAAGACAAAGATGCCTCCCCTTCAGCCCATGACCACTACATGACAGCCCCCCTTCTCCACTTTCTTCCTCCCCTCCAAGAGCCTGCCCTCCCTCTTGATCAAGATTGCTCTCCTAATTAAAATAAACAAGTGTCAGGAAGCAATTACTGCAGAGAAGGAGGCAGATGGTAGAACAGTGGCACTCTGGTATTGCATTAAGCAGTAACTTGCTCTCTCTTCAGAGTTTCTGCACTTTAATTAAGCATCGTTGTAGACAGGTTCAGTGAGCTCTGGAGTGGGGTTTATCAAATTTGCTTTTTGCAGGGCTGATGCTGCATGATTGTAAGTGTTCCTGATGCACACAGTTCAGCTTCCTGAGAGAGCCCAAGAGAGGAGTAAAGGGCAAGGAAGCCCAACCCCACCTTCTTTGCAGGCCAAAGGGGATGAAACTCTACTCAGAGGGGCGGAGATGGTGACATAGATGGGGATAGCATAAGTGAACCCTGAGACAGGGGAGCCAGATGTCCCAGAGCTGAGTGCTAACTTCTCCTTCTGTGTGCACCACACACAGGATTCTGGCCTGAAGGGGAAGGACCAGAATTGGGGAAGGGGTAGAACACAGAGGTTAAATGAGACAGACTTGGGTTCCTTCCTGCATTGCAGATAACACCAGTCAAACTACTTTACATTTCTGTGCCTCAGGGCTTTTCCCTTCATTTGCAAACTGGAAGTAATAACAGGTAACAATTATTGAATATGCACTTCTGCCAGGCCCCATTCTAACCACTTTGTGTGTTTACTTTAACTCATTTAATGCTTCTCCTAACAATCCTATAAGGTAGGTACCATTATGACCCCATTTAACAGATGAGAGGCCTGAAGCACAGGGAAAATAATCCTGCCCAAAGCCACACAGCTGGTAAGTGGAAGAGCCAGAAATCCAGTCAGTCAGCCTGGATCCAGAGTCCACCCTCCCTCATGGCCACGAAAACCACAAAGCAAAATAAGAAACTATTTTCTACCGATCAGCAATGAAATCAAATGAACCACTGCTACATTCAACACAGATAAATCATAAAAACATGATGCTGAGCAAAACAAGACATGAGTATGAGTCCATTTATATGAAATTTTAGAAAAAGCAAAGCCAGTAAATAATGACAGAAACTACATCAGTTGTTACCTAGGGCTAGGGATTGACCACAAAAAGGTACAAGAAAACTTCCAGAGGTGCTGGGAAGTTTCTACATCCTGATTGCGGTATTGGTTACACAGGTGTATATATCCCTGCCAATACTCATTGAACTGTACACTTCAAACGTATACAGTTTATTGTATGTAACATAAACCTCTAACCAAAAATTTACCTTATATACTGAGTGACTAAATGCAAAAATATGAAGGGTAGTTATCCTTGTGTGATGAGATTCGTTCATTCAACAAATACGAAACACTGATTGGATCTCAGGAAATGTTCCAGGTGCTGGTGACCTATCAGAGTGAACCGATTAAGAAACTTGCCTTGGTGGAACTTAAATTCTACTGAAGGAGGAAGTAGAACAGGCTCTATCTTGAAAGCAGGACTCCATCTTGGGCCAGACTGTGGACTTTGAGCTCTATGCCCAGTATCTATGGAAACAACATACCAACTGGAAAACCAGGCCCCCGGAAGGAAGAGCCCCAGGGCTCTCCATTGCCTAAAAGAATACCCTAATTATCTGTGTAACTGAATAGAATCATACATTCTATTGTGCTTATTGGGGTATGATCACAGGCCTATTGATAATTGTCCACTGTTAACTACCTAGGCTTAAGGCATACGAATCAGAATCATGGGTTTAAGGCATAGGAGTCATGGGTTAACTTTGATTGTATCTTTCTTTTCCTTGGTTTATACTAGTTCCAGAGAACTTGGGGAGGTGGGTTTGAACACATACACTTAGGGTTTATTAAGGTTTTCACAAAAACTGGTTGGGATCCTTGGCTAAGAGGAGACTCTGCCTTGGGCCCGCCAGCGTAATAAACTGCACTCCACTATCTGCATTGTCCTTCTGAGTGAGTTTCTTTCCCAGAACACATGGCTACAACACTATTAGAGAGAGATAGATAATAAGCAAATGCATAAATCTAAGAAATAGTGTGCCCTGTGGTGATGAGTACTCTGGAAGAAAACTAAGCAGAGAAAGAGGAGTTAGAAGTTTTGGAGGGAGGGGTTGCCATTTAAGACAGGGGCTCAGGAAAGGGCCCCTTCTCAGCAAGGTATGTGAGCAGAGAGAGGAAAGTAGTTAAGATAATCATACCCACCATGACAGCCAGCCCATCTGGCCTCTGGATTCTCCCTCAGCCTTTCTCCAGTCTTCCACCCCAAAGCTACCTCCCAAGAATCTGTGCATCCGGACTGCTAGCTCATTCTCCCAAGTGCTCCAGATTCTCCTTGCCTGGTCTGCTGCTGCTGCTTCTTCCCACAGCTGGCATAGTCCTACCTGCCAAGGTCTCCAGGCTCCCCTCTCCCTCCCTCTGCTTATGCATCCCCCCCACACACACCTAGGCAAGTCTTCACACCTTGCTTCATACCACCTGCTCAGTTTAGAACATCCTGCCACCTTTCGGGTGCAGACTCACCTCCTTCAGATGGACCATCAAGAAAACAAAACCAAATGTATGGTGGCCAGGACACCAACTTCATCCCAAGTGGGGTTCAGATAGCCATAATTATTAGTATTATTTAGAATCATCTACTAAAGGAGATGCTGGAATTGTAAAGCTGAGTATATAGGGTCCCACCCTTCACAGAGACACATATGTAAGCTATAAATTAGTTTATAGTATCTGATGCCTGTACTGATGGAAATATATCATCATAATGCTGTCAGCTAACCATGTGCTAAGAGCTGGACACAGCCCTTTGTATGCATTGTTGCTGCTGCTCAGTCACTAAGTCATGTCTGACTTTTTGTGACCCCATGGACTATAAGCCCACCAGGGTCCTCTGCCCATGGGATTTCCCTGGAAAGAATACTGGAGAGGTTTGCCATTTCCTTTTCCAGGGGATCTTCCCAATCCAGAGATAGAACCTGTGTCTCCCTCAATGCAGGTGGATTCTTAACCACCGAGGCACATGGGAAGCCCTTAGAATGCATGGTACCATGTAATTCTTACAATAACCCTATGAAATAGGTGGCTGCATGGTAAAGAATCTGCCTGCTCTGCAGGAAACCTGGGTTTGATCCCTGGGTTGGGAAGATCCCCTGGAGAAGGAAATGGCAATCCTCTCCAATATTCTTGCCTGGAAATTCCAGGGACAGAGGAGCCTGACAGGCTACAGTCCTTGGGGTCACAAAAGAGTCAGACATGACTTGGCAACTAAACAACAGCCACAAACATAAAGTAGGTAACTTATTACTCCAATATTACAGCTGAGGCTCCCAGAGGTTAAGTAACTTGCCCAAGATCAGGCCGTTGATAAGTGGCTGAATCAGAAAATCAGAATGGGAACAATTTCTGTCCTGCTCCAGAGCCTCCAGACTAACCACTAAATGAAATCTACCCACCCATGAAAGTAGCTCAGGGCAAGGTAGGTTATCTTTGTCCAGATAATGGGGATGCTTCAGAGAGGAAGCATCCATTCTAAATTTTAAAAGATGAGTAATTTATTTGAAGGTTTATAATGCGGAGGAGACATTGGAAAGAAGAAAGGAGAAGAATCCAGGGATAACAGGAAACACGAGGAAAAGCATAATGGTACAAAAAGTGGCAAATTGTTGAACACTGCTGGAGGTGCAATGCCAGGAACCAAAGGACTGAGAACCTGAGCTTGGAGAGGTCAACAGGGCCCAGGTTTTGAAAGGCCCCCATGACAAGCTAAGCAATTATGTTTATTTTATTTAACAAACTCTTACTTACTATGTGCTAAGCACTTTTTAAGCACTTCAAAAATATTAACTCACTTAATTCTTATAACAACACTATGAAGTAGGTATATTATTACACCTACCTATTTTGACCCAGGAATTGAACCCATGTCTCTTAAGTTCTTTACCACTGGTACTACCTGGGAAGCCCCAGTATTATTATTCTTCTCTGATTTTATAGGTGAGGGAATTGAGAAACAGAAAGTTTACATAATGTGCCCAAGATAACTCAGCCAGTCAATGGGATTCAAACCCAGGCAGTCTGACTCACAGAGTCCAGGATCTTAGCCACTATCTTTGGTATACTAAAGAGGTTTTACAGAGGAGAGAATGTTTTATGCAAGGAGTAGATTTGATCAGGTTTGTATTTCCTTTAGCTCCTTCCTACAGTATGTAGGAGAGGAAGAGAAGATGGAGGAAGAAAAGAAGGGACAGTAAGGAGACCACGGGAGAATGAACCAATGTGTTCCACTTGGAGGCTGATGACTGTCCGCTGGCAAGAAAGACAAAGAGGAGCAGATGGAGTCCTCGAGCACTGAAAAGACAGAACCAAAGGGTTGCAATGACTAATGAGGTGGGGGAAAAGGGATACTGTTGCTGGCTCCCACCTCTCCAGCTCGCATTCCTGGGCAGACATGGATGCTGCCCACTCGCAAAAGCAGGAAAAGATGCAAAGCAGACTTGGGTGTGCACAGTGTATGTATCAGCTTACTTTCGATTCTCAACTGCAAGAACCAGTAGTCAGTCACCTAAGTAGGACTGAAGCCAACACCCTTATTTATAAGCTGCCAATTTTGATGTGCCCACGAGAGGAGAGGACCAGGACTGGTGATCTACGGTGTAGGAGGGGGTTCAAGGCTGGAAGTACCAACAGGGGAGTCATCCACCCTTGGGTAGCAGTGAAAACCACAGGAGTAGAAAAGCCCACACAGAAAGGGGATGAGGTACGAGAAAAGGGTGAGTGGTAGGGCTCTGGAGAATCCAGACATTGAAGGGCCACATAGAAGACATGAATCAAAAAGAAGGGGTGTTTATAGTTCAGTTCAGTCAGTTCAATTCAGTCTCTCAGTCGACTCTGACTCTTTGTAACCCCATGGACTGCAGCATGCCAGGCCTCTCTGTCCATCACCAACTCCCACAGCCTACTTAAACTCATGTCCATCGCACTGGTGATGCCATCCAACCATCTCATCCTCTGTCGTCCCCTTCTTCTCATGCCCTCAATATTTTCCAGCATCAGGGTCTTTTCAAATGAGTTGGTTCTTCGCATCAGGTGGCCAAAGTATTGGAGTTTCAGCTTCAGCATCAGTCCTTCCAATGAACACTCAGGACTGATCTCCTTTAGGATGGACTGGTTGGATCTCCTTGCAGTCCAAGGGACTCTCAAGATTCTTCTACAACACCACAGTTCAAAAGCATCAATTCTTCAGTGCTCAGCTTTCTTTATAGTCCAAATCTCATATCCATATGTGACTATTGGAAAAACCATAACTTTGACTAGATGGACCTTTGTTGGTAAAGTAATGTCTGCACTTTTTAATATGCTGTCTAGGTTGGTCATAGATTTTCTTCCAAGGAGCAAGCGTCTTTTAATTTCATGGCCATAGTCACCATCTGCAGTGATTTTGGAGCCCCCCAAAAATAAAGTCTCTCACTGTTTCCACTGTTTCCCCATCTATTTGCCATGAAGTGATGGGACCAGATGCCATGATCTTCGTTTTCTG
>NW_011494773.1:2497098-2537774 GCF_000754665.1 Bison bison bison | reverse complement strand
TGATGTACTCTGCATAGAAGTTAAATAAGCAGGGTGACAATATACAGCCTTGACGTACTCTTTTTCCTATTTGGAACCAGTCTGTTGTTCCATGTCCAGTTCTAATTGTTGATTCTTGACCTGCATACAGATTTCTCAAGAGGCAGGTCAGGTGGTCTGGTATTCCCATCTCTTGAAGAATTTTCCACAGTTTTTTGTGATCCACACAGTCAAAGGCTTTGGTGCAGACTCTTACTGAGCTATAACTTTTAAAGTTATAGCTCAGTAAGAGTCTTTAAAAGTCCAATGTGGTGAAGTGGGAAAAAGAAGCTGGGAGACCAACACATTGACCTTGGAGAAGTCTCTTCACATCCCTTGAGCCGCAGTTTGGACTTAATGGTCTTCAGTATCTCTGCCAGTTATGAATCTGTGGAATGGGTCAGCAGATGACCCATAGATGACCCCCGAATGGAGTCTATACAACAGTCTGGGAATATTCAGGAAGGTGAGTCCATGGAGGGAGTGCAGGCCAGTCAAGCAGAGAGGCCACCATCCAGGAATGGAAGCAACCTCACCTACCTGGCTTCCTCTTTAAGCCTCTCCGGGTCTTTTCTCTCTGCCTCTGGAACAACACCGAGCTCCTTCGTACCTGGTCACTCTCCTCTGGGCACACTAGAGAAGAGATGTGAGGGACCCAACCAGAGAGCAAAAACCAGCTAAGTAACTGTATACTAAGACCACACAGACATCATTTCATGGGTCAATAATGGTGGGAGGATCTGTGAGAGGCAATCACAAAAGTGTTTTGGAAGAAAAGGACCATTGTATATAAAGAAACCCCTCCACCGTATCAGGAGACAGACATGAATCTCTTCGGGGTAGCTTACAATTTGGGAAGAAATGGTGTCTCTACTTTTGTGTTCTATAAGCCCTTTAAACACAACATGTCCCAAACTGGACTCATCAGCATCCCACCAGCCCCCTAGTCTGGTGTCTCTCCCATTCCTCTGGCTCAATGAATGTGCCCCCAATCTCCCAGCTCCCCCATATGTTACTTCCCTCCCACCTGCCCAGCGCTCTCTAGTCTCAAAGCCACTACAGTGGATTAATTTCACTGTCATCTCTCACCAGAATTACGGAAATACTCTGGTCTCCCGACAGCCAGTCCTGGTCCTCTCCAACCCACTCTATACAGGAAGCAAAGCGGTCTTTCCATAAGTTGAGGCAGATCACACAACTCCTTTCCTTACAGCTCTTCAATGACTCCCTGTTACTGTCAATCTGAAATCCATGCTCTGACCTGCAGAAAAGGGCCTTCATCATCTGTCTGCCTCGTTATCATCACCCCCCTCACCACCTGCCTCTACGCCAGCGATTGGTGTCTGTAACGTACCTCCTTGTCCCTCCACCTTTGTGCAAGCTGTTCCCTCTCCCTGGAATACTCTTCTTTACCCTCTGGCCTAGTCACAGTCATTTTTTAGATCTTCCAACTCATTGTTTCCAGGCAGACTCCATGGTTCACCCCAAGCTAAGCTGGGTACACTTCCTGGGTGAGATCACAGCACCCTGTACTTGACTAGATTGGTCACATATTTGCAATAATCTATCTACCATTTACTCCTTTAATTGACTATAAGCTCAAGGATCTTATAGTTTGTTCACTATTATATCTCCATCACCTAGCAGAACATATGACAAGCAAAATAAATGCTTAACAAGCAGTGAATAATGAGTAGATCGTATAGCCAGCAGGTAGACACGGAAACACTGAGTTTTAGAAGAGCAGACCTGAAATTACCCTTGGTGGCCATCTACAAACATCCTCCCACCCAGTCCAGGAATCTCCTCTGGCCAACATTTGGAGGCTCTGGCTCTCAACATTTGCTCTACTGACCACTGTCGGGAGGCTCTACTTTCTAGAAGGATCTTCCTTAAACTGAGCTGAAGTGGGTCTCTTCAGAACATCCTGGACTTCATTAGTTATAGCTCTGCTCTCAGGAGTCACACAGACCAAGTTTTATTCTTCATTCCTTATGACAGCTTCACACATATAGGAAGGCAGCTGCCATGCCCTGCTTATCCCCTCAATGACCTTTTCTTCTACTATACTCTTCACTTGTTTTCAGAGCTCCACTGTGCCCAGGAATTCCACTGCTCTCCCACCGTAACCACTGCCCACCCTGGACAGACTCTCAGACTTAAAGAGTGATGCCCAAAGCCAACTCAAGTGTCTTCATACCCAGGGCACTGATAGCCAAAGACGAACTCAGTAACACAGCATGGGGCTTTAAGTCATAAACTCAGTAACACAGCATGGGGCTTTAAGTCATAAACTGAATGAAATCTCCAGTTCTCAGAATTCTCCTCAAACACCCAGGATGGAAGGCATCATAAGAGGAAAACCCATGCCACTGAGTGCCTGTAGCTCAGAAAATAAAGGCATCTCCACATGGAAACCTGAGTCTGGGGGGAAAAAAACCCTTTCGATCATTGACTCATCTCTCTGCCAGCTCTCCCAGTTCACTTCCCTTTATTTCAAAGTTCAGTACTTCCTCTTCCTCTGAATGTCATTTAATAATTATCATTTTATAAGGGGGAAAGACTGACACTGACCTTCTCCCGTGCCCAATCCTACTAGTTAGAGAGTTAAAAGATCCTCTTTCATCCAAACTCTAACCAAGCAAGAACTTAACTCATATTGACCAGAGATATATTAATACTTTCTTTGTTACCCAAATGTTATTGACCAGAGACCTTTCAATATTCACTTACAGAACAAATTCTCAGCCACAGGCATTAGTTTCTGCAAAAATCTCCCAGTCGATAATGTGTTAAGACTCACCCAAGTATGCTGTGAATCATCTCAGCCAATTAGACACACGCAACACATGACATACTGCACCATCCCAGTGGAACACTGTCATGAGGATAAAGACCCTGTTGCAGGCAAGTGACTTAATCCCTCTAGCTTCTACTTCCTCATCAGTGAGTAAGGGAACCAGCATAGGATTCTGTCCCCAGTATACTTGTCATTATCAGAAACACACAAATACAACCAAATCAGTCCCTCCAGATGACACTTAGACATCACTCCTCTGGCATTCCCTGCCTTTCAGTTTCCAAACCCCAACCCCAGTGGTTCTGAGACTCACTTACGCCTTGGATGGTGTGTCCTACGTACTCTGTGGTCCAGGACAGTGGACATCAAAGATAGGTTCTTTCCCTCCTCCCTCACCTTGTGCCACCAGGTCCAACAAAGGACAGAAGAATAGACGGATGCTCTTTTCCAACTCCCTAATTTGATTCTAACCTTATTAGAAGCCCCTGCTATACGCAGTCCTGCAAACTTCCAAAGAGCCCCACAACCCTCAAAGAAATGTAAAAAGACTCATTAACATATAAAGTCCTTGGGAGAATCTAAGTGACCCAGAACACAGTTACTCAGGGCTCTTTCTTTCCATGCCTAACACTTCAGAGTTTACTTGCTAACATCTGTTTTGCATATGATTTCAATAGTATTACATGCACCTGTTACAAACTTTTGAAAACATAAAGAAAAATATATAGTTATATCATTGAGAGATGATTAAAATTCACCTTATAGCCTTTCTTTTATGCACATATTATTTAATTGAGATCATAATGTACATATTATTTTATAGCCGGACTTTTCCCTATGCCATTAAATTATTTTAATGATTGCATAGTATTCCATTATCACCATGAAGTTAACTAATTTCTCATTTTAAACACTCAGGCTATTTCAGCTTTTATAAATAAAACTGTGACAAATACCCTTTAAAAGATATTTATATATACCTCTTTATAGGATCTAGTGTTTTTGTGTTACATTGGCAAAGGAAAAATCAAAGGAGGAAATACACAAAATCAAACTGAGATGGCTGACATCTTTTTCCCCTTACAAATTCCCAACAAATCCATCTACATATGTACTCATTCTTGCTTAGTACAGCTTAAGGTTGAGACAATGAAATAGCATTTTTTTGGTCCTGTCAGGCAAAGAGCAGCAAAGATGTATCTTAAGGGTATTGGAAAATGTTCTTACATATTATAGGCAGAAATGTAATATGGCCTAAACTTTGGAGGGATAAATACTAATATTTCTAATTATAGAAAATGTAGGGCCTAAATATCTAACAACAGGGCACAAAGTAAATTGGTATGTCTATACAATAGAATATTTCGTATCCTTACAACCTTTTAAATAAAATATTTAAGAATTTTTTGACACATTAATACACTCACATTATAACACTAAAAGCAGGGGGAAAAAAGACCATATATGTTATTTCATTTCTGTAAAAAAAAATAAAAAGTAAATGTATCTCACATACACACACACCTGAGTGAATCTACACCAAAATGTAGATCATGGTATATGGTAGGAAAAGAACGATTTATGCTTTGGCTTCTGTGCTTTTCTAAGTTTTTGAAGTTTTCAGTATTAATCATGTCCTATTTACATTACATAAAATACTATGTTAAGGTGGTAATTTAAAACGTATGAAATCAGTGAAGAAAATAAAACAAAACTAACTCAGCTTTTCAGACCCTAAGGCGGTCAGCTCAACTCACCGTGTCTCCTTTCTCAAAGCTCTCCGCCGTTGGCCGTACCCAAGAGGAAAAAGAAGAAAAGCAACAACTAGAAAGTGAGGCAGGGACATTTCCCACCCAGTTGTGAAACTGAGCCAAGTCACGGAGAAAAACTGGGATCAAAGAAATGATCCAACTTGTGAGCCGGAGCCAAACACCACGCTACGAGTTGCTGATGTCTAACCCTGCAACGGGAACACCCAGAGAACGCTTCACCCGGCTCCAAGACGCCAGCAATGAGTCATTAATACTCCCCAGGCCCCAGGAAGCCTCACTTCACTCAGGGAGGCTGAAACAAAGAGGAGTGGCCTCCCTCACAAAGCGAGCCTCCCACAGCACACGTGGCTGGCTCCCACACCTGCCCTGAAACTCACAATCCCCGGTCCCCCCTCCCCAGGCAAGCTCCACTCCGGAAGTTGGTTCAGCACTGCTCAGAATGCCCTCTCTATGGGGACACAGACACAGGAGGAGACATCATCATGTGTAAAGAGAAAGGAGCAGGGACTCGGGTATGAAGCTGTGCAAGCTCATGCCTTCCTCACTGTGTCTTCAAAGAGACAAGCACTCAACCCAGGCAGGCAGGTAGGGTGGGAGGTCACGGCCCCCACCAGGACTGTGTCGTGGGGTCTCCACTTGCTGGCTGTGCAACTATATGCAAGAGTTTTGATGTCTCTGTGGCCTCATGTCCTCTTCTGGAACACAGGGTAATCCTATCTATCCAGTGGGTTACTGTGATGATTAAGTTGAATAATACACTTGGAAACTGGCTCCATTTCCTTCACCTGCCTTTGTCCCTGGAAAAAGCCAGAGATTCATATTGACTTATGCTTCCCACCCTCAGCAACCAAGACTTCTCTCTTTGGGTGTTAGCAAGGGGAACTGGGCTTGATATAAGAGCTCTGTTGAACCCACTTGATCAACATATTCAGAACAAGAAGGTCCACCACTGGCATTTATTTTTTCCCAAGAATCCTAGAATTAAGAGTTGGGAGGGACTCTAAGGTTACCTAGTTGAATCTCCCCTACCACTCTCCTTGTACCCCACGTTCCAGTCCTGACAGGTGACCTCCCAAAGGAGCACACACACACACATCCCCAGGGGAACTTTCTGGCTATGATGAGCCCAAGCACTTGACAAATGTCACATCCTTTGACTCTTGACACCCCCAGAAACAGAAACCATAACGCTGCAACATCTTTAAACAACAGGGAAGCCGTGAAGTCCTCTTGCAGAGGCTGATTTCAATTTCCTGCATTTCACTTTTTGATTTAAAAATTCTGTCAAATCCTTTCTGGCTGTAGACAAGAACAGGTGTTCCCTGTATATTCAGGTAGGGAAATGGAGTTACACTCATTTTAAATCACACAGCCTTTTGTTTCCCCTTCTGCTCCACCCAGGATGGCCCTCTGCTCCCAGGTCCTGGAAGCTATGATGAGGTTCAGCCATGGCAGCATCACATCTCCCAAGTTCACGGTGGAGAAAAAAGCCCAAGAGGGACCAAAGGGGGATGCTATGGGTGTTTCTCCCCTCCCACTGCCTCCATTCAGAGCTGTATCCTTCCCCCTGGTGGAGGCCCCTGGCCTGAAACGGACCTTACATGAAACGGCCTTGGTCACTAGAACCCACTTCTGCCCTGGTGGCGTCGCTCAGAGAGAGGTTTCAGTGGGGTATGTCCAAATTGCATTTTCCTCTTGCAGCCCCAGAGTCACACTTCAGATGCGCGTCCTCTGACGAAGACGGAAGGCAGCCTGTCCGCGTGTCTGAGCATGTCACGGCCATTCTGGCTCTGCCCACCAGTCCATGAGCTCCTCTCCGGAGGCAGTGTATTTCTCCGTTCTCCTCCAGCCCAACTTGTCAGCAGCCCCTTTGGGCGGCAACGTAAAAGTTGTTTGGCTTCAAAGGTCAGCTTGGTACGGGTTCTTTGCCTCTGCCGCCAGAGTCCTACGAAAGCCGCGGGAGTGCAAGCCGTCCTGGAGGCAGGCCACCCCCCGCTCCCACCCCCGTTCTCACTCCTTCACCAGCGCCCCCCTCGCCTGAACAGTGTCTTCAGCCAAGGAAGGACAGACGCTCACAGGCTGTGTTCCCACCGCCTTCCTCGCGCAGAAAAGCTTAAGCGCCAAAGCTCGGCACACACAGTTGTTCAAGTCACACAGCAGAAGCCACCAAGGGGGTCAGATAGAAGGAGCCCTGGGGCTGGGGGGTTGACCCTTTGGTGTCCGCGGGCCTCTGTGCTCAAGAGGCTTGACAGTGCAGCGAATATAGCCTGGTTCAAAGTCAGGGAGGCTGTTTGGCTACATTCTCAGGCAGTCATTTCTATTAATGAGGCACCTGTCCTAAAAATGCAGCTCTCAAATCAGGGTCCAGGGCCTTTGGCACCCTGGCAGATTCTTCCAGATGGTCAGCAGGCTGTCGCATCCAATATTAATGCTTAAACTATGACAGCATCAACACCTCTGCTTCCAGCATGACACAACCACGTCCTTTCCTTGTGACATCTCTAAGAACCATGGACTGTCACCACTCAGGAACTTGGAGAGTTCCAACCTATCCTCACTTCATAGATGAAAAGCCTGAGACCAGGAGCCAGGAAAAGCCACGCCGTAGCCCTTAAGATTAATGCCAGGTAGGGCAAGAACCCCAGTGCAGATTTTCCTTGAGCTACAATACCTGAACTACCTTAAGGAAACACCTACTGTCAACCATAGACTTTCTCCCACTCAAGTCCAGTGAAGGGTTTTTCCTATCAAGGGTGGGTTCAGTTAGCTAGACCATGGGGAACTTTGCTTAAATCACTGGAGAACCTCTGTTGTTAATCAGATTAAATCCAAAGAGGATTTATTAAGTTTATTTTTCATTAGACAATATAAAACCAGCAAGTTCAAGGTCTTCTCAGTCTCAGAGGTCTAGGCTGTGTCCAGAACCCTACAGTTTACCTACCCTAGTTTACAGCTATGACTCTCAACCGTTACTATGCATCAGAATCGCCTGGAAGGTGTTCTAAAATGCGGCTTGCTGGGCCCTAGAGTTTCAGACTCAGGAACTCTGAGGCAAGACCCAAGAACGTGTATTTCATATAAATTCCCAGGTGACACCACAACCCACTTTGAGAACCATGTACTCGAGTGTCACCAAGACGGACATTTCCATTTGCAGTCCCCACTCCATCCCCCAAGCTACACATTCACAGCTAATCCGCACCTGCGCAGTCGCCTCCCCTGGCTGCAACCTTATCTGATGGTTCTGCCCGATTATGATGACTCGCTTGTGCTACAACATAATGTATTGCCCCATTAACAGATGGCTGAAGATTCAGGCTGGCCTCCTTCCCAAGATCGCCTGCCCTGTGCTGTACCAGTTCCCCCAGTCCAGACAGAGCAGATGAACCAGTGAGGGGCTTTTTAGACACCATCTTGACAGCAAGTCATTCCTAAAACGCTCCCATCACACCAGCTTTGCCAGGAATCATAGAAACCCAGGAGTTATCACAGTCCAAAGACGGAGACCTTCAAGTCAGTGTCTGGGAGGCCCACAGAAATATCTAGTTTGTCTACAGGGGCCTGGTTGAATCTGAGGTCATGCTCCCAGTGGCCTTTGTAATGCGGCAGTTGAAGCCAGGTATATTGACATCTGGTTTTCTTCAGTCAAAACAGTATTAAGAGGAGCTAACGTTTATTGTGCCGGGTCTCTGCCAGGCTTTAAAAATAACTCCTGTGAACAGAGCTCTAAGGCAGGTACCATCGTTTCCCTTGTTTACAGATGAAGAAACTGAACAGACTTTCTAAGACCACGTAACTCCTTGTTCTCCTTCATCCATCTTCAACTTGCAGGGCTTTGCTTCCTCTCCAGGCACTCTCCTGCTATAGGTACAAAAGTCATGACATCATTCAGGGGGACAGCCACTCCTACATAATACATTGAGTCCCTCCCTGGCTCAAAGAAGGTTGGGTTGGCTCCGCTTTGGAAAGGGCAAGGCAGGCAGTTGCTCGTATCAATGGGTGTCTTCCAGCCTCCAGGGCTCGGCAAACCCCCTGCGACACTGGGTTGTTCAGTGGGACACAGCCAAAGCAAGAAAATGGGACCTTAACTGAGGTTGACCAGTAAAATAGCAGAGTAGGTTTAAGAGCATGGCCGTGTGGGCTGAAGCCAGGATCCACGGCCCGCTCACCTTGGGCTAGTCACGTGGCCTTAGAAAGTCTGTCCAGTTTCCTCATCTGTAAACCAGGGAAACGATGGTACTTGCCTTAGAGCTTTGTTCACAGTAATTATTTTTAAAGCCTGGCAGAGACCTGGTACAATAAATGTTAGCTCCTCTTAATACTGTTTTGACTGAGGAAAACCAGAAGTCATGACAACTGCCTGGCTTCAACTGCCACATTACAAAGGCCACCAGAAGCGTGACCTCGGATTCAACCAGGCCCCTGTAGACAAACCAGACCCTTCTGGGGGCCTTCCAGACACCCGGTTGCTCACTCACCTCCAGCAGCACTGGCCAGAAACTGGCCCCCAGAAGGGTGCACTTATTCCTCTCACATGAGGCCTCTTTGGCAGTATTCTAGATAATTCAACTTGGCCTCTCATAAACGTCCATTTTAAGCCACAATGCAAGCTCTGACAGAATACTTCTGCTGACCTCAATGCTTCTCCTAGTGCTGGCATCACCAGAGTTCCTTGGAGACAGGAACTCCAACCCGCAGCCAGGCATCCGTTAGAGGTTTTTTTTTCCCTCAGTCACCATTTCACTGGTGCATATCCATCACCTGACCCTGACAGGAAGCTGCCAGCTATAAACCCAGTTAAAGAATCTTCAAGGAATTCTTCCCAAACTACAGGAAATGAGCCGCTGTCTAAAGACAGACTAGAGGCTACTTGACACTACTTAAGCCCTACACACTACTTAAGCCCTACTCCTAGCCAACTAATTGGCAAGTCTGTTCTGTTGCCCTCTCTTCAGTGCTGGGAAAACTGTGAGGACTTGAACTAGTTAATAAACCTTAGATCTGGGCTTCCCTAGTGGCTCAGATGGTAAAGAATCTGCCTGCACTGCCGGAGATGCTGATTCAATCCCTGGGTCAGGAAGATCCCTGGAGAAGGGAATGGACAGAGGAGCCCGGCAGGCTACAGTCCATGGGATTGCAAAGAGTTGGCCACAATGGAGTGACTAACACTTTCACAGATTTGCAAGAAACAAAGTCTCCCTCCAAGTATGGTCAGGATGAATTGTTGTTGGGAAGATACAAGGAGTAGGGCAGGCTAGGACCACAAAGCTGTCACACAGCAGGAGCTACACCACCCCCTCCTTTCCCTTTTTCTTTCCTCTCCGGCACCACCACTTTGCGTTCAGCATCCCTCGCCATCTTCCCTCTCTGCTGGCCACCATCTGCTAATTTCAGTTAGGACTAAATCATGATATTTTAGCTCAGGAACCCCCCACCACCAGCTCAGTGTCCCAATCTCAAACTCCCGAGGGAACAGAACCCTCAGCCTGACTCGTCTTTTTTAAGCTCTAGATCACAAACCAGGATGTGGCTGGGCAGCCAAAGTGGCTCACTTCCAGTGCAAAAAGCCATATCTGCGGGGTAGAGGTGGGCAGGGTCCCAGGTTACGAAGCAGGACTTCCGTCCACTCAACAAGGATGATGGAAGGGCAGCTTCTCTCAGAACGAGGTGGGGTTAAACAGGGAGGGGAATAAAAGAAGAAAATAATTAAATTCCTGTTCCAGGCAGAAACCCGCCCAGACCGGCACTTCCCCACCCAGAGTTGTGCCAAGACCTTAGATTTCTGACCGGGAGAACAGCAGCCAAACGCTAAGTATGGAGAGCGAGCCTGGTCTGAGGGCTCTTCAAAGTGGGTCAGAGATTGAATCTGAGTCATATTTCTTCCTTAGCTGGAGACACTGTCCCTTCCTCCGGATTGGAGGAGCTGTACGGTAGATCATGTTTCTCTAACTATACAGTCAACGTTTGGGGATGGACGATAGAATGGGATGGAGGGGAGCAGGTGTCAGATGAGATGTTTGGAGGTGTTTCAGAAGTCTCCCCTCTCCTCCCTGACCTGGCCAGGAGAGGAGGAAGCAATGGGAAGGAAATGACTCCAGTAACGTCTCAGAGGGATAATGCTGGGTCATGGATACCCCAGAAAAGGGCACGCGAGGGCCAACCCAGCTCCTCTCACCAAGAGAAGGGCAGTAAGACCAAGGCCCAACCTGGTCAATACCCAGCCAAGAAGGAAACAGGGGAACACACGCCATCTCTTTGCCAGCCTGTCTGCCAAGAACTGGACACTTTAGTAGTCAGAAGACCCAGCAGTGCCAAGAACAGCAAGGGGAAGAGCTGCATGAAAGCCGTGGCCTGCCAGTGGCCTAGGAGTTCTTGAGCCAAGACACAACCAAGCACCTCTCCAGCTGCTGGAGATGACGGTTTGGGGCCGTGGCAGGAACTTGTGGCCAACCTGCAAAATCCTGCCATGCAGCCTCACAGAGTTAGGTGGAAGGCAGCACAAGTGAGGAGAAGGGGCATGGCAGTGTGACCCGGTGTGTGGCTGAGCTCCACAGAAACAGAAGGCCTTCTCCAGCACCCCAGCTCACAGTGTGGCAGCCTCTTGTATCGATTATGCATGGCGGCCACTGAGCAGACAGGCCGGCTGGGCAAGGGCCGAGGCCTACTGGATAATTGATGTCCTGACATTGGCATTCACAGCGCTGTGGGCAGAGTTCAAAGGAAAGTGCTAGAGAACAGACGCTGGAGACAGAAGCCAACTGCCACACTTCTTCGGCTTCCTGTGGGCGGAGCAGAAAGGTCTCTAAGGAGATGGTGCAGAGTGATGCCAAAAGGCATGTGTGTGTAGGTTACACAGCTCCCATTGCCCGCAGCCTCCAGTCCCAAAGCTCCGGGCAGACCCCTTCAGGACGAGTGGAGTGTCAGCGCCTGACCATCACTCCCAAGTCAGGCTAAGTGAGTGACCTCCTTGGAGCCCCTCTGATTACCTGTGGCTGCCTCCATCAGAACCTACTAACTCACCCATCAGTTCAAAGCATTTCTTCCAATGCAGTGGAGAAGGAAACCTTCTCCGATGCACTTAACACAGATGAACCTCCCATTAGGGGCAAACAGCTCCCCGTACCTTTCCTTCATAGCTTTATCCCAGTTTGTACTCGGATTTTCAGTACCTCTTTTCTCACTCTCCCTCCCCGCCCCACACTGTAAGCTCCACGAAGAAGCGGACTTGTGCGCCCTTTTCCCCACTGCACCCCCCGCCCCCGCTCCTGCCACAGTACCTGGCCTATGTGGAAACTCAACGCTCAGTGACTTAGCAAATGAATAAGTGAGTCCTGCTACACCATTTTACTGTTGTATTAATCCCCCTTTCCTCCCAACTAGACTGTGAGATCCTTTGGGGCAAGGACAGCATCTGACTTGTCTTTTCTCTCCAGCACAAAAATAAGGGGGATGAGGTCAAGTGTCTCTGGCACCCTTGGGTGATTATTTCCCATCACTGAGATGAACCGAACAGCTCACCTCATGTTCCTTCACCGTGCTTAGTGTAATTCCTAAGCCATAACAGGTGCTCAGCTATTTTCAGAAAATTTACCTTTCACAGAGCCCACACCTAAGACTTGGAATCAATCCTCTACGCCAAACAGTGGCAAGTAGGTCCCAGGTGGTGATGACACTTCAAAGCAGCCCCTCCTGGGCACCCCGCATGGACAAAGGTAGTATTTAGAGCAGAAGGAGATCACCCAGGGGGTGGGAAAGCTGAGTATCAGGCCACCCCACCGATACTTTCTGGCTGGGTGACATAGAGAAAGCATCAAACTTCCGAGTGGGCAGTTATCTCATCTCTAAAAGTGGAAGAAATTTCCCCCTGGCCCAGAGGTACCAAATCTACCATCCAGTTTTATGGTGACTAAGTACAGCTGCTAGTTGTATGGACCCAAGTTTGAGACCTAGCTTCTCCGATTTTCAGCTGGGACCTTGGATAAGAGACTTGAGTCTCAGTTTGCTCATCTGTAAAATAGGGCTAACAAGAGTTTACAAGGATGGGATAAGATGACACATGAAAAGGACTTTGTACAAATGAACACAGATAGTCATTTACTAAGGGCAGCAAGTTACAGTGGAAAGACTACAGGCTTGAAGGGAAAGCCACTCCAGTTAGCTGGCTGCTAATGGACAAGCTAGGTTTTAAGGTTCAGTATCCTCATCTGGAAAGGGAAGGAAACAAATCTGTTTCTCCTCACGCTGGCTGAGTTCCCGCCCATCCAGGACACCTGTACTTGCTGTTCTGTGTGACGCGCGCACACACACACACACCCCACACAGCGTTCCCATGGCTCTCATCACTCAGATCTTAGCTCAGATGTCATCTTCCCTGCAACCCTTCCAAGAAACCCATCAGCCCTTTATCCTATTTTATTTCCTTCCTGGTAGTCACTTCTGGTCTGAAATTGTCTAATTTTATGTGTTTATTGTCTATTACTCTTTTCACTAGACTCTCAGCTCAATGAAAGCAGAAAACCTGATGTGCTCTCAGCTCTGCTGTATCACGGAGAAGGCAATGGCAACCCACTCCAGTACTTTTGCCTGGAAAATCCCATGGATGGAGGAGCCTGGTAGGCTGCAGTCCATGGGGTCGCTAAGTGTCGGACACAATTGAGCGACTTCACTTTCACTCTTCACTTTCATGCATTGGAGAAGGAAATGGCAACCCACTCCAGTGTTCTTGCCTGGAGAATCCCAGGGACGGGGGAGCCTGATGGGCTGCTCTCTATGGGGTCGCACAGAGTTGGAGATGACTGAAGCGACTTAGCAGCAGCAGCTGCTGCTGCTGCATCACCGGAGCCTAGAATGCTACCCTGCAGATACTATGTGCTGAACAAATGCTGAATGAATGAATCAACCCATGAACACCCTCCAGGATCACCGTGAAGATACAAGTGGATGATGTACATGAAAGTGCCAAGCGCCGTGCCTGACTCACAGTAGCCTCTTCGTGTTCATTTTCCCTGCTTTTCCTGTGAACTCAGTTTTTGAGAACTATAGTCCTTAAATATTATCTCAGCTTGAGATTTAAAACTTACATAAACTGAGCCAAGGTTACCAGATGGGGGGGAAAAAAAGAGAAGGGGGAGCAGCCATAATTAACCTCTCTGCGCAAATCTCCACCAAGAGCTTCTTAACACCTCTGAAATATCAGAGCAACCGAGCCTCCCAGGATCCCCTGAGCGCTCCGGAAGACAGGTCATCAATTGAGCCCTGACCGCATCTGCACACGTTGCACATCAGACACAAAGACAAATGGCGCTCAGACCAGTGCCAAGGGGTCAGCGCCAGCCAGGGTGTAGATTCCAGGCTGGGCCCCCCGAGAGGGCCGGGGGCTGGAATGCAGACCCAGTCGGGCGTCACCCAGGATGGGGACTGAGAGAGTCGCTCCAGGACACTAGAGCACCCCACCCTGCTCTGTAACGACGGTCCCCTCCCCCTGCCATCCATCTCTGGAGCCCCTCTGCTCCTCTGGCATGTCTCGCACTCTGCTGCTCTTAACCCACCAGTGGGGGTGTCTCCCCACTCTGCCCAAGGGCCCAGGCCAGCGTGGCGGATGTGTCTGTCTTCCCTACCCCCTGCCACATGCAGCCAACCACCCCAAGCCAGGTTCTGACTGCCAGGGGCCAAAGGTGGCGAGGACCTCACCTTGCCCACACATTCACCTACATTGTGAGTGACTGAGCCACAGCTGCCCCACAAATTCAGAAAGGCAAGACATCGGAGGTCAACGTGGGGGTGGGGGGAGGGTTCCCCCAGGGGGGATCCCTCCCCACAAGCTGAGCCTAAACCCTGGATACCAGTCAGAACTCACAGCCCTGCCCCTCTCCCAACTCTGCGGGACCAAGATAGGAAAAACGCAGGTGTGAACCTCCGTTTTAAGTGCAAGGAAAAGCTCTGTGGCTCTCTACACTCAAACGCCACATGGCCTGTCAAATGCCAAAGCAAGGTCGCAGCGGGGTTCACCTGTCGTCGCACTTGGCCCATTGCACCCAGAAAACCCTTGCCACTGGGAGGAGACAGACTGGCATGGGCATCACGCCCCTGCCCCAAACCCAGTTTGCATTATCTCCATGGACTAGAGCTTGAGCTGAGTCTCTGCTCCATCCCTTTGGGGCAAAATCCAAAGGCAGAAGGAAAGAATTAGCCTGAGGGCTAGTTACAGAAAATAAGCACTAGATAGAGAGACAGAGAGAGTGGCTCTCAAGCCATCACACATCACAGGGCCTGGGGAGGGGGCTTCCCAAGGCAAAGGCTGACAGATGACCTTGAACTCTGTCTTCGAGCCAGTTCAGTGGTATCCTTGACCCCTTTCAGTCCCATTTTCACTTGACACTCCAGTTTCTTGGTGAAGCTAAGTTCTTTTACAGGACAGGGGTCCTTAACTTCCACTCCAGTGGGTTCCTAGAGTAGCCTGCAATTCCTAAATGACACCGCCCTGACTCTCAGACCACTTCATTTGCTGTTTTTCAGACCTCTTCCCTCTAGCTTTACAGTTCATAAAGTATATTGTATCTCAAGGTCCAGCCATACCAAGCTGCTATGTGACTTCACACTATCCTTAACCTCTTTGAGCCTCAGCTTGTATATCCTTAAACTGCAGGGCTAAATTAAACAAGGTTCAGAGTTTCATTTTAGCATGAATATTCCACCATTTCATGGTCATTTGAAAGATTATCTGCTGGACTCATCTGTGATAATGCTACCTATTTTATCAGAATCGGACCTGAACATTTTTGCCTTCCCAGGTCCCAAGCTGAACAGACTCCCCAAAGTTTCCCTTAGGCGGGGAAATGCTCTGTCAGTCCGTTTCCCCTCTTCATATTCTTATTTCAAATAGAGGTGGGAGATCAGGAAGGTAGGAGGCATTGGGTGGATTGAGGAGGAACTGGGAAATACTGGTGCGTGCCAACTTCTCGTAGGGAAAAGAAAAATGCAGAAGTCCAGGCTCCATGGCTGACACCTCTCGGGGCCTCTCTTACCCCTCCCCCTTTTGAAACATGTGAAATCTTCCCTAGCAATCTGGAACCACTCTACCCTCCCCAGGAGAGGAGTGCCGATGCCAAGCTTCTGACAGCTACTCACATCAGCGCCCTGGGAGTCATTCCCCACACTGATCCCTGCCTCCAAGATCCAATTCATCATCAACCCCAGTCAATGGCACCACCAAAACATGTCTCAAGTCTGCCAGCTGCCGCCCACACCACTGCCCCTTCTCCGTCTCTAGCACCTTGCAAAGTGTCTGGACCCAGCAGGTGCTCCTTAAAGATCTGTTGAATGAATGGAATCCAGGGATTGACTTCTTCCCTGGGAAACAGAACTGAGAGACAGGCTACTTTGCAGGGCAACCGTGAGTTCGGTATTTCCTATTCAGCTAAAGCACAAGTAAGCAGCCCACCTCAAACCCCACACCATCGCCTGAGTGAAGAATTCCTCTCCTCCTTCCTGCTCAGGTCCCAAGACTTGGGAGTGGCAATGAAACCACAGGTATCTCCTCAGTCTATGGATAAGACCTGAGTGGATGTATCGGTTTAACATCTGAGCAGCGTTAATTCCCAGGAGCCATCTCCTGCCCTTATGCAGGCTAACAATATCCAAACAGTAACAGACTCTGCAGCCACGCGCGTGCACGGCCACGCACACACAGACACACCGTGCTCCAGCCGCAGAAGAGGGCAGGGTTGTAACTCAGACCCTCTGCTGGGGCCTCATGGTCCCGCCCCCACTGGGATTTTAAGATTCTGCACCTCAGTTCCCTGACACTGGTGTGCTTTTCAAGAATACAAACCCCACCCCCAACCCCATCCCCAGTCCCCATCCCTGGGGCCAGATACTTAGAGTTTACACGCAGCTCAGAGAGGAGAAGGGGTGATTTAAGATCCCCGTTTACTCTAAATTTCGGGAATTCCACATTCATCTGTAGGGAGTCCTTTGCCACAAAAGTCCTGAGCTGCAGAGTGATGTGGATGGCCACCTGGGGCCCCTGTCATGCCCATTTCAGGATGGCCCTCTTTATTTCACATGGGTGGTACCACCTCCAAATTTCCAATGCCATCACAGGAACACTGGACCTGTCTGGTCCAGTCAAAGACATAGAAGCAGACTCTCTTCTGGCCACATGGAAGAGCAACTCTGGGGGCAGGCAGATCCCCCAGCCTCCTCCCACAGCTCCATCTAATGCACTTCCATGCTGGCCCTCCCGCCTGTCATTTCCGACTGCTCCAGGAGCACGTTTCATTGTGGTTACTGACACAGACGCTGGAGTCCAGCAGCCGGGGTTTGGATCACAAGCTGCTCCCGAGAGGTATACCTGGAGAGGTCACTCAACCCCTCCAAGCCTCTGTGCTCTCATCCATAAAAGGCAACTCACAACTCACCGCACGCATAAGATTGCCATGAGAATGAAGTGCAGTAACTACTGTAGGTAAAGCTCCTGACCCCAGGTAAGGGGTCCCTCCACTGCTGGCAGTCCCCAGCCTCCAGCCCAGCCCCACCAACCCCAGTTAGCACGCCGCTGGCCCTGAAACACCCAGTTCTTGCGGCCTTAAAGAAAGCTCCATCCAAGTAAGATGCTTTGAAAAATAACCAAATTAAAGGGAAATGAATTTCCCTTGTAGCTTTCCTGAGGTGTCTCTTCCTCTTCCCTGTGTGAAACCCTTATCTGATGAGAAACAAACGGCTTTCTTAATATATGAAAGAGAGCCACTGATGAGGCCAAATTCTGCCAATTCCTAGTCACACCACTCTCCACCAGACAACACTGTTGGTGTCATTGTCATCTTGCTACCCATTTCCTTAATAATATCCTTCCTCTGTTGCCCACTCCTCCCAGTTCAATCCTCTCTGCAAGAAACAGCACCTGGGCATCGGAGGACAGTCTGTGGGGTAGGTACCCTGACAGTGACAGAGGCTCTGTCTGGGAGGAGGGATCCCAGCTGATCTTCATGTTCTTCGTGGTTTTCTCCATCTATTGAATTTTGCTTCCCCCCCCCACCATAATGTACATGGCCACATGTATTCCTTTTTAAAATGAGAAAAAATATCAAGTTGCTTCCCAAAGTCCCAGGCCTTGTCTGTAAAGGTCGTTCATGAAAGACAACTAAGGGTGATGAATCGTTCTCATTTGACCCTCAAGGACTAGGCAAGAAGTGGCCCGGTGTAACCAGAGACCTGAGCCATGGAAGCAGGAAGGAGGGTGCTCATTCACCCGGCGGGTGTTCACTGAGTGCTTCCCTCCTGCGAGGTGCCAGCTGTGAACACAAAGTTCCAGCCCGCCCTTGGGTGAGGAAGTCCTATTGGGGCAGACAGACACGGAGCCAAGCAGACACACGTGTAACATGTGCTGTGAAAGTTAAGTAAGATAAAGAGGAGGAGGAGCGTCCTGGGGAGGGAAGGGCCATTCTGGAAAGGGTGGCTGGGGAAGGCTTGTCCAATGGGGTTCACTTCCACAGAGACCTGGGGAAGCGAAACAGCCAGCCAACAGCCGGAACAAAGGCATCGAGACTGGACTGGGCTTATCGAGTCCAAGGAGCAGCAAGGAGACCAGTATGACTGGAACGGCACGTGTGTAAAGGAAAGCGGGAGGAGAGGAAGGCAGAAAGGCGCCAGGCTCAGATCTGGTGGGGCTTGCCGGTCGTACTTAGGACTCCGGGGCTCACTCAAGTGGCACTTGAAGCCACTGGAGAATTTTGAGCGCAATGACATAACCAGATTTTCATTTTAAAGATCATTCCTGCCTGCTGTGGGAAGGAAATAAAGTATAGAGTCAAGAGTGGAAGCAGGAGTCCAGTAGGAAGGTCATTGCAATACTGCAGGTGAGGGGGTGTGGTGTTGGTGGCTTGGACCACTGCGATAAGAAGTCTGGATATATTCTGGATCTTGTTTTTAAGGGAGAGGCCACAGGCTTGGTTGATAGGTTGAACATGGGATGAGAGAGCAAGGAAGGAATCAAAAACAGTCCTAAGTATGTCGGGGTGAGCAACTAAGAGGTTGGGCTTGCCCACTTCTAAAATGAGGAAGACTGGGCAGAGCAGGTGGGGACAGGAGGTTTGATCAAAAGATGTTAAAGCATATCAATTTGAGTTGAAATAGTATTAAACAAATAGGCAGTTTATGATCAAGCTGGTGGGTATACAAGTCTGAGCTCAAGTGAGAGGTTCAGACCAGACATATAATTAATTCTGAGAGCCCTAAACTGAGTGGTCAAACCACAACTCCTCACTTAATATTCCCAACTAAGCAGTGGTGTGGCTATGACTTTGTTTTATAAATGACAAACCTGAGACTCAGAGAGGGGAAGTAACTTGACCAAAGTCTGTATTCGAGAACAGATTCACCCACATTCATGTGTGGGTCAGTCTGATTCCAGAGACCATATATCAGGCCTTAAGAAATCCAGATCATAACAACCACAGGGCCAGTAACTCAACGCATGGCACCCTGCACCTTCCCAATTCAGTAAGCTGAGCTCTACCTCCTTAGAAGATCTGCAATTGTTCTTGTTGCCTGAGCATCCACAGCATCTAGGGCCCAAAGTCATGTCTAGCTCTTATGTATGGGCATTTGCCTTGGTTTCCTGATTTGTCCCAAATCTTCCTACAGACCTGAGATCAGGCTCTAAACACAAGCCTACAGCACTGTGGCCCTAATGCCCCATCACTTCTTGTCAGTTCCTGCCTGGGCAGGCACTCCAGGTGTCTGCTATTTATTTATTTATTTGTAGTAACCATTACCTGGAGATATCGTGACCTTGACCTCAAAGTGGTTCCTCCCACTGTGGGATCTTGGTCAAATCATTTGACCTCTAAGCCTCAGTTTCCTCACCTATCAGAGGGTGGGGATAGACCAGAATCTTTTAAGAGTCTGTGAAACATGTAGAAAGTGCAAGGTTCTCAAATAAAAGTTTTCTATAATGAAAAAACTTTGGATCCTGTAGCCCTGTTTTGAATCCTGGTTCAGAGGCTCACTGGGTGGGGTGAAAGTGAAGGTCACTCAGTCGTGTCCAACTCTTTGTGACCCCATGGACTATACAGTCCATGGAATTCTCCAGGCCAGAATACTGGGGTGGGTAGCCTTTCCCTTCTCCAGGGGATCTTCCCAACCCAGGGATCAAACCCAGGTCTCCCACATTTGCAGGCGGATTCTTTACCAGCTGAGCCACAAGGGAAGCCCTGGAGTCATGAGTAATTTAATCCCTCCACCCCTAAATGAGGGTGACAATATCAACCTTACAGGGTGTGAGGAGCACAGTCATGCAACATGGGTGCTCCCGACATACTAGTTTACTGAATACAAACTTCAGAAAATTCTAAGAACGCACAGTGAGCCCAAGTTCCCCAACACTACCTCCTAGTGACTCCCCTTCCATCCACAGCACACACAAAAGATTCCAGCATGTTCTACCCAGCCATCTGATGATTTCTCTCACCTCCTGCTTTGACTTACCCCACAGGCCCCCAAACCGTATTTGCTAACAGCTCACCTTTCCACTTAGCCCTAGGCTCATTTCACCAATTCCTACTCCCCAAGAAAAAACCCTGGGAGACATATTAGGAGGGAAAGAGGAAGATAAAAAAAATAAACAAACAAACAAACCTCCTTGCCTCTCTGATCCATCACCAGAAGCTTCCTATTAGCAGAATCTGACCAACAGAAAATAATGAGTATCAGCACGGTTATTGCAGTGGCTGTGGCTCCTTTATACCAGGCAGGACCACAAAGTAGTAGAGAAAGGGGGAAACAGTGTGGGTTAGATCACAAGGGTTCTAATCCCGGCTGAATCACATTACCAACTCCTAGATGACCTCAGAGAGGTCACTTGATTCTGAGCCATCCCCAACTATAAATCTGACATTATTACCTCTGATTTATAGATAATGACACTTGAATATTAGCTTTATTATCAACACACATATGCCCTTGGATGCTTGGCTTTGAAGCTTCAGAGAACAACTATAAAGGCCCTACTATGCTCCAGGGCTGCCTTGGACCCGTGGATTTTCTCATTCTGAAGTAGCCCTGGGGTAGCAATCACGATGGGGTTTTAAGTTCAAGTGAAGTACTAGAAGTGAAGGATATACTTAGCTAGTGAATAACAAGCAGAGAGTTACCCTAGTCCTCAATATTCATTGAAAGGACTGATGCTGAAGCTGAAACTCCAATACTTCAGCCACCTGATACGAAGAACTGACTCACCTGAAAAGACCCTGATGCTGGGAAAGATTGAAGGTGGGAGGAGAAGGGGATGACAGAGGATGAGATGGTTGGATGGCATCACCAACTCAATGGACATGAGTTTGAGTAAACTCTGGGAGCTGGTGATGGACAGGGAGGCCTGGCGTGCTGCAGTCCATGGGGTTGCAAAGGGTTGGACACAACTGAGAAACTGAACTGAACTGACCCTAGATCTGCATGTGTGACCCCGAAGCTCATGCTTCCCTTGCCAAGTCTTGATACTCAGGACAGTGCAGGCTTTGAAGTCAGAAACCACTGGATTTACACCTCATTCACTTGCTGAGAAGCCTTGGGTAAGCGTCTTTACCTCTCTGAGCTTCCATTTATCTCAGTAATGGAATGAAGACACTGCTACCTGCCTCAGAGGCCATATAAGGATCTGGAGAGCACATGAAGAGAGCAGCTTAGACACAGTGCAAGCACAAAGCAGCCCCTCAGAGACCTAGAGCTCCATTCTCCCTGCTACTTTAGGGCCACCTCAGATCCAGAAGCAATCACATGTCCAAGCCAGCCCTGCCATACAGGAGGTCCTTCACAGCCATCCTCTGAAACATCAAAGCTGCGTGTCCAAGGCCATGCGGCTATGAACGACAAAGCTAATATTCACACACAGCTCTTCTGCCCCAAGGCTAGGGTTCCCCCCAAAGCCAAGTCAGAGCAATTTGACCATCCTGAATCCCGAGAGCATCACGCCCTCACCAGCCTGCTCTTTTTATCCCCCATATTCTAGCTCAATTTTCAGCTACCTATACAGACTCCCACTTGGAGGAAAATCACCAAGTCAGAAAAGTCCCGTTTTGCCAGCTCACAGGGGATCTCCTAGTAAAAAGGCTTCTACCTCCATGTCAAGGAACAGCAACAGAAAGTATCCTATTGACTTTTCGGACTTAAAGCAAATTAATTCTCCAAGCACAGTCCAGAGCAAGTCACAGCCCAGTAAGAGCCAGTTAAACATAAATGGGAACCAGCACAGCAGCTCTGAAGCCATCAGGTCCCTGAGAAAACGGTGATGTTGCGAAGGTAACTATCAAGCAAAACTGATCCTGGAGGCGCCAGGCATGTCCACGCTGCGAAAGGAATAAAAACTCAAATCCAGAAAACATGAACACCGGTTCCTGCATATCAGGCTCTACCTGGGAAACTACAGGCCCTTCTGAAGTATTCTGTAAGCAGCACCAACCCTCCGGCTTCCCTAAAAGATTCTTGGCCCCTTCTTTCTGAAACACGACAAAGTCTGCAGGAGCACAGTGCCAACAGATGAAGACTGGCTGCGTCCCCTGTGGTTACTCTCTCATTCCGCCTCTCCTCCTGCCTGCCCTGGGCCGGGATGGATCCAATGCACCTACATGGACCTCATTCTAGATGTGGCTCAGTGGTCAGAAGAGCCAGTGTCAGCCAGGCAGTGCCCTCCTTGCCCTCAACGCTGCCAAATCCAGAGACTTCTCCATCCCACCTCCAGAGTTCTGCTCCTACACCAGACTCTAACACTAAAAGGCTGGGGTTTTTCCCACCCTCCAAACCTTTTCTGTCCCTCCCTTATTGCCTAGAGAAAGGAACACCTTCTCTCCCAAGGAGTCTAACACGGCACCTGCCTTCTGTGCTGAGGATAAAGGCTCAGCAATCTTCCCTTCCTTCTTAGACATGAGACCTGAGATGCCAGAATTTGCCAACTGCCTCATTACACCCCAAATCTAAATCTGGAAGCTCAACAGCACGAGTGGCTGTTGTGGGAAAGTGCTCACGATGCATCTTTAAGTGTATCTCGAGCTAGCATGACAGCCTCCAAAATGTGATTTCAGGGCCTGGTACAGAGCGGACACTCAATTGGTGCTTGTTAAATGAGTGAATGAACATCTTTAAAAACAGAACAGCACACTCTAGATTGTGGATGCTTAGACGTTAAGCTGGAAAAATAGATATCGAAATTTTCCCATTGGTTATTTTTGGAGTGGGGACTTACAGGGGGCTTTCCCCCAGTATTTTCTAAATGCTCTCTAATGAACATACAATATTTTGCAATAAGAAAATCATTAAGTCACTTTTATAAGGAGTTAATTGTTGTTAAAAAAGGGGGGGGCCTACACATATACAAAAAAAGGAAGAGTGACTGTCATCCAAACTCGCAACCTGCACACGAGCCAACTTCTTCCCTCCCACACATCCCACCCCTTCTCAGAGAAAGCTTTCCCGCCCTCCCTTTTGTGTCTTGATTCCAGGCATCTGGGGAGTCAAGCAATGGCCTTCAAGTGTTAGCCTCATCAGAGTCAGAGCCCAGCATTCAGGCAAGCCCCATTGCTCCAAGGCTAGCAGAAACGCAGAGGAAAACCAGCCTGCTCGCTTCTGGTGTTCCCCCTGCTTTGCCAGAACCATCCTGCCATCCCCAGAAGTGAATCCAGCCTCCATCTCATGGGGCGCTTGTCTACCTGTGCAGGCTCACTCACCTGCAGGTCAGGCTGAAGATGTGAACTCTCATGTCCTGGCAAGCTTTCCAGGAATTTAATATTTTATCAACGACCCACTAACCCATCTCCTTCTTCTCGTATCCCCTGTCTCTTTCTCTCGTAGCCCTAGACCACGTTTACGGTCCAAGTCCCTGTCCTTCTTCCCACCTGGATTCACATCTGCCCAGTGTAGAGCAGCTCAAGATGGCCCAGGGGGACCACATGACTCAAGGGCAGAGGGGACCTCAGGTGAACACACAGGAAGGGCATTCACAGAGGCACCAGAGGAGGGAGGGTGGAACTGCAGGTGAGAGGCATCTCACCAATCAGCAACAGGGGGCTGGAAAGTGGAGGAGGGAAGGAGACAGAGGACAAGCATCGCCAAGGGCTCCTGGACCCACAGACCGAGAAGCAGGCCGGCCTGGGGCTCTTGCCAGAGAGAAGAAAACTGGAGATGGCTCACGGCACAGAAGGGCAGCCAGGCCCCAGCTAGGACCTGCATTCTCCCTCCTCCGGTTCTCCTCAGCCCAGGACAAGCAGATCTGAGGGCTCTGGAGGAATCCCCCTTGTCATCCCCACATTCACGATTAGCACACCCAACAGGTGAGATGCAAGAAGCCCAAACAGGGCAGGATTCAGAGTGTCCACCGTCTGTGAACGTGACCTCTCAAAGCCTTGGTTTCCCAGCCTGCAAAGAAGGGAATAAGAATTCCTACTATTCCAAGCTGTTGCAGGCATTCAGTGAGATAATTTCCATGAAGTATTCTGCACAGTGCTTAGCATCTAAGAGTTCCATATGAGGACAAGATTATCAGCATTTTCTTAACTTCTCTGGTTTTTCTTCACCCCCAACTCATCCTTCAGCTCTCTGTGCAAACATCACTTTTTCCAAGCCACCTCCCCACTCAGAGATGGGGTGTTAGAGAGGGTTCAGATGGTCAGACAGACCTCAGTGTTAGTTCCAGCCTGGACACCTCGCCATGGCTCAGTTTCCTCATCTGTGACAAGGGAACAATAATGACCGTACCTCCCTCCCTCCAAGACTCATTGTGAGGACTAAGCGATACATGTGAAACCATGACAACAGGATCTACATATACTGAACACTTAATAAATTTTAGCTATCATTTCACCCCTTGATCCCATCATTCTAAATTAGATTTCCATAACTCTCAGTGCATTCATCATTTCTAATTACATATTTCTTTGTGTTGTTTAATATTTGCTCCCTCCACCCAAGTTTAAGTTCCCCGAGGGACAAACCAAGTGTCTCTCTTGAATGTGGCTGTATTCCCAGCACCTGGTACAGTGCCTGGATATAGTAGGTGTTTAATAAACTCCTGCTGGATGAGTCAATGAAGAGAACATTAATGCTGGCATGCATAATCACCAAGGTCCCTTCCAGCTCTGAGAGTCTCTTACCATTCTCTATTTTTTGACAGTTTTTGGAAGAAAAGTTTAAAATGAGCCCCAGAGAAGCTGTTCATCAATCCTGGGGGAGGACTCAGGGCACTTTGCTGACAGACTCCCCAACCCTCAAGTCATCCAGAGATTTACTCTGATTTTTTTGTTGTTAAAACCCAGGAAGGAAGGCTGCAGGGTTTCCAGGATGGGACCATTCTCTACTCCCTCAGGGCAGCTTGCATGCAGGACATTAACCAAGGACACTAACCTGGGGAGCGGGGACCCAGCCAGGAGAGCAGGCCTTCCCGTGTTAGCAACGGACAGGCAGCCCTGAGCCCGGGACACCAGACCTCACAGAGCAACAGGCGACCACAAGCATCCCCTGTCCTCACCTTTCCACCTCTCCAAAGAGAGAGGGCTTCACATGCACAGACATCACGTGCATGAAACAAGGGGGGACTCGAGGGCTGGCCCCGGGTATCACGACCTCACCCAGCCACAGAAGGTGCTTGCTTCTGAAGCAGATTCCTGGGCCACCCTAGAACTTTTCCATCAGATCTGCAGTGGGGCCTGAAGATGCGCATTTTGTAAGAGTTCCCCAGGCATTGTGATGTGTACCAAAGTCCAAAAGCTGCTGTTCCAACGAGAAGAAAATTGACCAGTATAACGGCTGCCCCACTGGATACTAGATATGTGAAACCAATTACTTCTGCACTTCTAACCTAACTCTGGAAACAGAAACTGGCCTATTCTACCAACAGCTGCTTTGAAGCAGCTATTCTGAATCACCAGCTTACAGGTCTGATGGATCACCTGGGAAGCTCTAAATATACTGATCCTGGAGTCTTACCCCTAAGGATTGATTAATTGGTATGAGTTGCAGTCTAAGACTGCATAGGTCTAGGATCTTAATATGGTAATTCGAACATGCAGGCAAGTCTGAGAACTGCTCTAACTTACCCTTCCCACCCAGTTCACTAATGCAGACTCCAAATACCACAAGCACCCAGAAGAGCCTTTACCCACCAGAGGCTCGGCCTGAGAGGTCATGGGCGAAGAAGGAAACAGACAGTGTGGTTCACATTGCAAGACTGGGATTTCTGAGGCTCGGAATCTGGTCAGAGAATCCATCCTAAAAGACCCAAGTCTCCGTCTCCCAGAAGTTGTAGGTGACTTGCTGACCGGGCATCCGTGTCCTCAGTGTATATGAGTCAAAAGAACAAGGCTGCAAAGAGGTCCCCAAGTTCTCTTCCAGTTTTTATTCCAGCTCCACCATTTACCAGCTCTGCAACCTCAGCAAGTCAGGTAACCTCTTCAAGTCCCACTTTCCTCCTCTCTATAATGGGAATATCATTATTTAACACTTGCGCACTGAATCCTCACAACTGTATATGCAAAGCATTTAACATTGTTGCTGGCACACAGTAAAAGCTCCATCCATCTTAGCTGATGATAAAATAAGTCCTTCTCTGTTGCTTCATTCTTTTCCTTTTTGCCTTTAGAGGGGCTTGGATCCTTGGTGCTATTCTGCTGATCTCAGATACTCTTCTAGGGCCCCCCTTTTCTTACCAAGCTTGCCCACCTCTTTGCTCTTGAATTTGCTACCTAACTTCTCTGAGCCTCAGTTTCATCTCCAAAGTGGGGGTATAAAGAAATACTATTCCTGCGTTTACTTTAAAAACCAATGAGCTAACCTATGTAGAGTGCCAAACACAAGACCTGCCACAGGATCACTCAAAAAAAAAAAAAAGGATACTAGAGAAGGTGAAGAATGGTGGCTTCTCCCCCCTTGAATCAAGGTTCAGCCAACTCCATCTGCTCTGGCAGCCAAAGGGAAGAAAAGGTGTCTCCTAAAGGCTCTCGGGAAGCTGAAAATTCCAAATGTGGGGCCAGGGGAAGAGGCAGCCTTGCCTGCCTGCCACCCCTCCTGGGGTGATGCTGAAGAATGCTGACTCCAGCCTGGGCCCCTCTCACCGGCTCCCCATCCTCCTCCCTCCATTTAGCTCTGGCAATCCAATTCCCTTTCTTCCACCCGGAAATCAATGTTTAATTAACACATTATTGGAAAAATAAACACAGTCTTCATGGGACTGCAACGAAGCTAATGCAGCTCAGCTTGGGGGCCACAGACCATCCCCTGAGTGAGAGAAATCCTCTACTCCTATTCCCTGCTTCTCAACCAAGAAAAAAGTTCCCCCTTCTCCCTGGAGTCCTCCAGCCGGGGAATCCCAGCTTCCCACCACTGTGTATCCTCCGTTCCAGTCTCTAGGCAGAGCGATCACCTGTCCCATCTTATCCTTGGTCCTCAGACACTGATACAGGGAAGGAAGGGAACCAGGTGTCATTGCATATATCACAGCTTCCCAGGTGGCTCAGATGGTAAAGAATCTGCCTGCAATGCAGGAGACCCAGGTTTGATCCCTAGGTGGGTAAGATCCCCTGGAGAAGGGCATGGCAATCCACTCCAGTGTTCTTGCTGGAGAATCCCATGGACAGAGGAGCCTGGTGGGCTACAGTCCATGGGGTTGCAAAGAGTTGGACATGACTGAGTGACTAACAGACGTCTGACATGATTACAGAAGGAGGTACCTCCTTTGGGACTTCTGCAAGGTGTGGACGGGCCCATCTCCCCCTTCCCTCCAGACTAGAACCAGCACTCATCCAGCTGAGAGTTCAGTGGCTGTCTTCCCCTGGCTGGAGGAGGGAGAAGACCCAGGGGTGGCTGAGCAGGAGATGGGCCCCAGATGCCCTCTTCAGCCCCCAGACTCAGGGGCTGATCTGGACACCTGAATTTCCTCCTCTGCCTCCCTTTTCAGACCTTCCAGCTCCCACCACTTCTGCTCCAGGGTTCAGCGTAGTAGGCAGGGCAAGGACTCCGAAACAGCAGGAATTCTGGGGTCAGACCCAAGCTTGGGTCAGAGGTCTGCGACTTCTCCCTGTGTGGTCCTAGACAAGCTATTTAACCCTCCTGATCAATAGCCTCCTTGTCAGACAAAAGAGGACATCACCCATTACAGGAAATGTGGCAGACCACGATGCTCTGCCAAGAGCAAGTGCTAGCTGATTGTCCACTCGCCAGAATCTCCCACTGGGGGCGAGCCCCACTGCCAGGGCCAGGACGAGTGTGGCCCATCAAGGATCAGGGCCCCAGAGCAAAGCAGAGCCAGACAGGGTGCAGGTTCTCTGCCTTCTGCCCACCCACCACCATCATACATCAAACAACACAGCCTCCCTCTGCAGCTCTCTCTTCTGACCAAGGTAACTGAGTCACCACAGGAAACAGAGTCTCTCAATGGCCATCAGAAAGACCCCCAGCAGCCTCCCGTCCCTAAGCCATGTTAATGCCACTGAGCAGCAGCAGCATCTTCAGCAAGTCCCAGGGTTGTGATCCAACAGCCCAGCAAGCAGGTCAGCTCCCAGACTCAAGTTCTCAGACATGGAGGGGTGGGTGGGTGGACCAGAGGACTGGCCCACAGACGTGCAGTGACCCAGTGTGAATATCAGAGCATCGGAGGCAGGTCATTGGGTTTTAACGTGATCTTGTCACTTCCTTCCTGCATGACCTTGCCCATGTTATTTAACTTCTTTAGGGCTCAGTTTCTTTGTTTGTCTTACCAAAATGTCAAGAGTACCCATCTTACAACGTGGTGGAAAGGTTAACTGGAACAATGCATGTCAAGTGCTTAGCATAGTAACTGGCAAACAGCCAGGACTCAAACGCTGGCTAGCAGAAAGAGTTGTTGTAAGTGAGTTAGGTTAGTAGTCGTCATGTTGGTAGCAGGAGTAGTCAGGAGATTAAGGTCTTAATCCTTTAGAAATGGGGGACAAGAGGAAGTACCTCTGGGGGAAGGCTCTTCTCCTAGGCACCTTCTTGCCCTAATATTTGATTTCCCTTTCTGGCACACCTTTTCTTTATCTCAAGAACAGAAAGTGGGTGATGTCATCCCAAAGAAGGATGACCATATATTTTATCATCCAAACCAGGACACTTTTGAAAGCTAATAATTACACTAGGACCAAGCCCTAAATGGGCCTGTCTCTACAAACCAGGGCAACCAGTCACCCCATCTCAAAGTCACACAAAAACAGCTTCCCATCCCGTCTCAAGGTCCTGGCAGAAGGTAAGGCTTCCCAGCTTCTCAGAGTCTACTTTGCTCTGGTCTCCCACTCCCCAGTCCCAAAATACACAAACAGAGAGACAGACAGACAGACACACACTCACACATGCAGGCCTAGGACGTCTAACCCCTTCCTGAATCGAGGTCAAGTCCAAGCCTAGGATTGGAGTACAGGGACTAATAAGAGCCCTTCCCCTTATTCCATGACCTCACACTCTCCAGCCAGCCTCTGGAAACAAAGACAAAACAGCGAGGCTAGTGTCTGGCCCCACACCTCACTTTCTTGAGAAGCAAGGGCTTAGCAGTCTGGGAGAAGGTGACAAGCTGCCAGGTCTTCGGATCCGGACTTTGAATGGAGCCCCTGCTGCATCTGAGCTTGACCATGACGGGCAGAGCTACACGAGATTGAGGACCCAGAGCACCCCCACTGGGCCTCTTCCTCCAGCACACTCAGGGCATGACCTTGACCCGCACCCAGCGACTCTAATGACCTTGGAGAACAGCCCCCAGCCTCCCCCTACTCTCCTTCCAGCTCTGCAGGAATAGTCAGCCCCCATTAAAGGCACACCTACTCCCTCTCACTTCACAAAGCCCACCCCACTCTGTCCAAGGAAGAAGGACAACTCAGAGGGCATCTCAGGCAGCCTCCAGCACCATTCTCTTTGAGAAAGAGCCTGTGTCCCATAGACCCAGCACGATGGTATAGAAAGAACACAGCCCGGACAGCCAGAAAACCTGGATTCCAGCTTTGTCTCTCCATCAGGCTTGGCATATGACTCTGGACAAGCCACTGAATCTCTCTAGGCCTCAGGTTTCTCATCTGTGTTGGAGAGTTCTGAATGAGATGATGGCTCATCTCCCTTCTACCTCTAATAGTATAACAGAAGGGGCATAAGCTTGGGCTCTGGGATAAGAAAGATTTGAGTTCAAATCCCTGATCTGCCATTTTACCTTCTTACTTCAACTGACTCTCAGTCTCCTCCTCTGTCAAAGGCAGGGTTTCACAGCACAGTCATCGCTCAGTATCTGCGGGGTATTGATTCCAGGATCCCTCTCAGATACCAAAATCTGCGGATGATCAGGTTTCTTACATAAAATGATGCAGCATGGTTGGCCCTCCATCTCAGAGGATGCAGAGCCCACGAATACAGAGGGCTGACTATATACTGCACCGAGCTGTGCAGAAAATTAACAGAGATACTGAATGCAAAAAAAAAGAAGGAAGGAACTTTTACAGAACTTGGTATATATTAAGCACATCAGCTATGGTAGCCATATCACTACGATTACTGTTACTACAACTTGATGACAATAACCAACTAGCATTAGTGGGACCATGAAGGAGACAGCGTCACTCAGCCGGGCCTGGAAAAGACCTTTCTATCGGACTTGGACATTGCACATTGCAATCCCTCTAGCAGATCTGGACTTGCAGGCAGGGACAGCCAGAGGCAAAGTTCGGCTCTCCCAGAAGACAGGTTCCAAGCTTAGAACCCCCAACGCCAAATCCATATGGTTCTTTCTGCCAATCAACGAATATTTGCTGAGCACCTCCGACATGCCAGAAAATGTCCTAGGCACTGAGAACACTGCAACGAACCCAAAGAGACAGAGACCCTGACCTCATGGAGCCTGCTTCCAGGGGGAGACAGACAAGATTACCTTAACACCCGGTGGGTATTGGAGCGTTAGGTGGTGAGTAGTTGATGAGAATTAAAGGCAGAAAAATGGGCTGGAAAGGGGCCAGGCAATCAGGGAGGGTGTTATTTCAGACGGCCCCTTAGGCGAGGCCTCTCGGAGGAGGACTCACTGGAGCAGAGCCCTGCAGAGCCCTGCCCAGGCCCGGGACTGCCACCTGTGGCCGGCCCAGTCACACCTCGCCATCTGCAGAGCAGCCAGGGGTGCCCTCCAGGGTCAGAGCTGCAGTGAGGCTTGGCGGTCCCTCCCCCAGCAGATACGTGCTTGAGGGAGGCCGGGCCTGATGGCAGCAGGAACCGAGGCATCAGGCCTGCGAATTTCTAGGCAGTGAGCTTTGGAAGGGACACTTCGACTTTTGCAAGGCTCCCATCTACACTCAAGGCTGATACAAGGGGAACGCAGCAGGGGGATCCCAAGAGCCTTCTCCTCTGGGTGTCTGGCCCAAGAATCCACCCCCGAGTCATCATCCTACCCCTCATTTGTCCCCTTTCTCCGGCAATGACGTAACCCTTTCTCCCTAACGGCTCAAGGTCAGCCCTGGCAAGGGAGTGTGGACATAGGAAACGTCCGACAACCAGCATTTTGCTCCAAGGATTTTTTTTCTTCTCTCTCTTAGGAAAAATGTTTTCCCATCTCATATATAATTCCTAATAAAGAGAGACACACCTTTAGCCAAAGGAAAAGGGAAAATGGCGTCTGGTAGTCAAGGCAGCCGAAGCCCAGGAGCCTATGGGGTGGGGGCGGGGGTGCTCAGATGCCATCCCGGCCGAGGGCGACTGCAGCTCTCTGGGGCTGCAGCCTCCGCCGACAAGGCCGAGCCGCCCAAGGGTGGCTGGTGCCCAGGAGGGCAGGGCCGATCTCTGCGCTCTGTCCGGGGCTTCTGAGGTGGCGAGGGAAACCCTCAATTTCGCCCACCTCGTCCCTTGCCCCCCCCCTACCCCGTCGGCATCCGCCCACCCGTCATCCACGATGATCACACCCACCCACGGGCTTGCTCCGGGGAGCCGGGCTGGCTCACGAGGCTTCCCGCCGGAGACGGAGCGCCTTCTCCCCCTCCAGTCTTCTCAACTCCCTGGAATACTCCATCGCCCTGTCTCCCCCACCGAACACCTCGGCTCTTTGCCGTCCTCCCCACGAGTGAGGGTCAGGGAGCGTCACCCCCACACCTCCCCAGAGCCAGGCGCACTGTCCGCATCCCACAAGCACACTCACGCAGCACAAACAGGCAGGCAGCCCCCCGCTCCAACCTCACGCACCATGTTGACAATCCAGGTTGTCCAATTGGAGGCACACGGGGCATTTGACAAAACACAAACACCCCTCCAGCGCCGCCCACCCCCACCCCAACCGCGAGGCCACACAAAGGCCACCCAGAAATTTAAGATCAGACATCACCCGGGAGAGTGAGAGCTGGGTAGGACAAAGACATCACTCCAGCCTCTCAACAAACCACGACAACCCTGGGAGATTCTGCCGTGCCCTCTGACTTGACACAGGCCACCGAGCAGAGCTGTGTGTTGGGGTGTGTGTGTGGGAGCATGCACATGTGTGTGTGGAGATGGGGGGGCAGGTATCTGTGTCTCTATTGTCCAGGCATCAAATCTCCCCAGAGGTAACCCAGTCCAGACTCCGCTTTCCCCGGGTAACCTTCCTCCAGTGTGCCGCAAACATATATTACACGGATGGTTAAATTGGATCATTATCACCGGGTGCTTATTTGGCAAAAGGGGAAAAAAAAACCCATTAATGTCATCTACCCCCATTCCAGTCCTCCTCCTATGAAGTCCCCTCCCCCAAAGAGTCTCCAACATGCTAATCCCATGAACTGCGACACACCACAGTTTTGGGGAAAGCAGGATGGCGAGAAGAAAGCAGAGGGCGGTGTAGGGAGAAGACGGGGGTACCGTGACTGCGTTTCCCGTATGAAGACTGGTGGAGAGGAGCCATGGTGGAGGTAGGGGTGGGGAGAGCCGGAAAACCAAATGGAACCAAGCCCTCGATCGCCTGAGACTGTGGGAGTGTGAGTGTGTGTGTGTGTGTGTGTGTGTGTGTGTGCAAGAGCATGTGCAAAGTACGTGTGTAGATGTGCCGACTTAGCGCTCCTATCAGAAGGCTGCATCCGTGTGGCATGTAGGAAAGGCCATCGCACCACTGTTGTGTTGCAAAAAAAAAAAAGAAAAGAGCCGCAGAGCCATCAGAATCAGAATTTTCTCATCCAGGCAGAAAGGACTCCAGGAAAGGGGGGAGGGGGTAAATAGGGGTAGGGGAGAGCGGGTGTGTGCAAATGGAAGCAAGAGAATGGCAGACCTGGGGGAGGATGGAGGGGACATTGGTGGTAGGGTGGAAAAAATTGCACGCACACAGAGACACAGACACACACACACGCACAATACCCAAACGCCAACCCCACCGCTCCACTGTGCATCCGAGACTGACAACCAGTCCCCCATCCCTCCGCTGCCTCTCTGCGCCCCCAAAGCTGATGCCGATGGGTTTCTGTATCTCAGTTTTGCAGCAGTGGGCTAATTACAACCAAGCCCCCTCACCAAATTAACCCCTCCCCTCCTTCTCCTTTTTTCTCTAAAAGGCCAATTGAAGAATAATGTGTTTTTAGAGATAATGGATTTTTTCCCCCCTAGGAGCGAGAGAAAGGGGGATACAGGACAGAAATTCTGCCAACCGGTGACTTTCGAGCTCACCTCTGTCTCGCCTCATGTCCCCATTTGCTGTAGCATCTCATCTACCATTTTCCAACCATCCCCTTATCCCCCACCACCCAAAAGAAAAGACCTTCCTACCATGCACATCGACAAATACATCAACCGCCACCCAATCTCAGTAGCCGATCTCAAAACCCCAAGCCTCAAACCACCTCGATACATCCTTTCCCTTATATAAGCAGCAAATCATCAACATATTCAGTAGAAACGCAGCATTAAAATCAACCAGAAAAGGAGGCCAGCCCTCCGTCAACCCCCTAATAATGAATAACAGGGAGCTACCAGAGAAGCAAAGACGTAGTTGTCTCTCAAAATCCAGAATCCCTTTGATTTCTTGCCCCCCTCATCTTAGGAAGCAATTTTGGAAAATTATTATTTCACTAGAAAGGGCCGGAAAGCTCCAGAAAAGGGCATTCGCACAGTCCAGTTGTTTAAAAAAAGAAAAAATTAACCCAGCCCTGTTGCTCACTTTAATAGCTAACTTCCAGTGTCCAGCCTTTTCCCCCTCTTCCAGAAGGAAGACTGACTCGCCAGATGAACCCCAGGCTGCAGAAAATGGGCCAAGAGCCCTTACTCTCCACTCCCCAACCAAGGGGGGAAAAAAATCAAACAATAGGAATGTCTCTGCACAACCAGCACCCATTTGAAATATCGTTCGCCCCAATATGACTTAGGCAGATTAAGCCAGAAGATTAAAAAAAGAAAAGAAAAACCAGCCTTGCTATGTCTCTCCCTCTCTCCCCTCCATCCTTCAGCCACGTACCCAGTAGCCCTTAGGTAAACTTGCCCATCATAACCAGCAGGACCATTTTAACTTGAAAGGCGACGCAGAAGCCCTTGGACGATGAAGGGAGGCTCTACCCAGAACGGCAAATTCATAAAGGGCTAGTTCTTCGGGCTCCCCAGACCTAACCTCCAGGTGCCCCCAGATAGACTATCCTGGGTACTAAGTCACCCAGCGCACTGGGAGTTCAAATTTCCATTGGAACCTTCATCACAAAGGCAAACGGTCATCTAACCCCCGAAACTACACAATCCCCCAGGTGTGACAAGGAGCATTGTTCTCCCTCCAGGGCCATCCACAGGACCCAGGGCAAAGGAAGAATTAAGAATGTTAGGGTGGATCATGGGGGTAAAAGCAAACCATCTCCCCAAGCGGGAATGACCGGAGCAAGACGGAAAATGACCGTTCCCCTTTTCCCAGTTCTCCTACTTGGTCCGACTCTGTCTTGCTCCATCCTAGCCTAGCTCTCTCTGGGTGATCTCTGACCTTTGTATTTAAAGAAAAAAAAAATTTTTTTAATAATTATCAGGGAAGAGGAATCCTACTTTACCTAAACCCCAGTAATGGTTATCAAAAATATAATTTTCTCACTGCATGACGATATTTCTACATCCAAATCCAAAGAAGAATGCATTTAATGGAGGAAGGGAGAAATTTATTTTTTTTAACAAGTAATCACAGGGTAAGTCACCTGCAAAGCAGGCGAGCCCATAGGTTGGTATTACATCACTGGCCTAGGAAGGGATAGAGGGTGGGGGGGGAGCAGATTTTTTTTCCCTTGTCATCAGGATGATGTTTCTAGAGCAGCTAAGTTTTCTGGTTAAAAAAGAGAGAGAGAGGGAAAGACCTAAAACTCTGGGAACAACACAATGCCTAGTAAAAAATACATCGAACCAGGCTTTAAGGTCACTGAGAGCTTGCAAAACCCACAGTGCTTACACAGAGTGGAAGTTTTCAGGCAAGCCTGCTACTAAATCATTAATATAAACAAATGGAAGGCAGAGGAGGAAGATTCCCTTGTAACTGATCCAAACAGGAGTGCGCACACACACACACACACACACACACTCCCTATTTCACCTTCTGTGAGTATGCCTACCTCTACAACAAAATAACAGGACTCCAGCCTGAATCTTCATACTCAAGATCTACCTCCTCACACCCCTTCCAAAAAATATCACACATACACACACACACACACACACACACCCTTCAATTCCTCAACAGCTAGGGAAATCCCTGTCTCAATTCAATTTTGTCTTCTTGTGATCCTCAGAGCTTCCCTTCTTCTCTTTCTCGTTTGATCTAGCCCCTTCCCCAGAAAATAATAATAATAGGAGGGGGAGGTGGTCATAAAATGCAAAAAAAAAAAAAAGTACCTGCCCCAAATGAGGTGGTAGGTACACATCATTTCAGACTAACAATCCACGCAAATAGAAGAAAGACTTTTCAAAAGATTAAAAATCTAAAACATTCTCTGACTTTTTCAACATCTGGAGCCAAAAGACCCAACTTCTAGGAGAAACTGAAGGAAAAGAAAGGCAGTTGAAAAGCCATTCCCATGGTCAGCCAAGGCTGTCCGATCCAGCCTTCAAAAAAAAAAAAAAATCTAGGTTGGTCGCTCCCAACTGAAAACTTCTACCCTCTCAGGAGCAACCTCTTCCCCAGAACGAACAAGAAGCTTGAGTTGTTTCACACCCTGCCTGCCTTCCTCTCCCCCCCAGATCTTACCTTTCCAGTTGGACAGAAGATTTGGGGTCTGTCTGTCTGTCTGTCTGATGTTTAATCAACTGAGTTTGCTGGGTATGTTTCCTCTTTGGAGAGGCTCAAATTCCGGAATCTTTCTGTCTCCTTTTTTCTTTCTCTCTCTCTTTCTGGGAGGGAGTGGTGGGGAAGAAGGGAGTGGGTGTTGGAGCTGCAAAAAGCAGGTCCTTGGTGGCTGGAGATGCTGGCGGCTGCGAGAGGGGAGGACACGCTCGCCTCTCCCTCTCAGTGAGTTGCATGCAAGAGGAGATGTGTAGGGCTGCGCTCTGAGCCTGAGACTGCCGGAGCAGCCCAGGAATTTCACGCACTCCAGAGCCGGCCCCTCCCTCTCCCACACAGACCCCAGCATTTAAAGAGACAGGCGGGCTGCCTGGTTCCGGGCTCCGCCACCTCCTCCCCGACTGTTTCGCAAACAGCTGAGAAGATCTCATCAGGGAGGGGCACTCTGCAGCCCCCTGCAACGGGAAGGCCGTGTCAGGAGCTCATGTCTCATCCCAGCCTAGGAAGGTTCTTCACTAGAGCTGGAGCGAGAATTGAAGACAAAAATCCCCATCTATGGCTTAATCTCCATTTACAGCTTCAGCAGACTAAGCCACTTCCTCACTGCTGAAGATGCACGTGTCTCACTGCAGACTGAGGGAGTGGAGAAGACCCTGACCCACCAGTGTGCCTCAGTTTCCCCCAAGCAGTTGTTCTTCCTTGCAAAGTCATGGCAACCTCTGTGTCTCTGATGGGGGTTAGGGCTATAAGTAGGACACCAAGCCATTTCTCCTGCAAGCCCTCTGAAAGCTTGCTTAGGACAAGGCATAGAGCGAGGGACAGGGGACAGAGAAAGGAAGGGGACCAATGGGGCTTCCCCCCTCTTCAAGGGCTCCTGCTGGCAAGGCAGACAGAGGCACAGCCCAGCCCGTCCTCAGGGGCAGCAAGCTAAAAGAGACGGGGGCAAGAAGAATCAGGCTTGGTGGTGGGTCAGGAGGGTGGCTCCCTCTAGCATCCTGAACTCAGAGCCTAGACATTTCCACAGCACCCCCATGCCCTTCAGTATCCATCACCAGTTTTGCCAAACTAGGCCGTGTCTGTGGCAACATTTCCCCAGTAGAGTCTAAACGAGAGATGACGGTCGGTGGCCCCAGACATAAGGTTTCGTTCATCATCAGGCCCTGGTACCTGGCAGTGGGATAATAGCCGCCCGCCTCTTCTCCAGCCTCCCCTTTCTAAGGTCTGCATAGTGCATGGTCCTTCAGCTAGAGCTGTTGAACACTCACCACGTGCCAATTCATGGGTCATCTCATTGAGTCCAGGGAGGTTGGTGCCCGTTGACTGTTGAGGTCCATCTTACAGTTGAGGAAATCAAAGATTTAGAGAGGGTCCCCCATGGTCACCAAGCAGGACATAACCAAAATGAAGGTGTATGGACTCCAGAGCCTGTCTGCTCACCTTCACTTTCCACTGCCTCCCTTCCATGGAGGGTAGTAGTTATACTTCTGCCCTTTCCCGGACATCCTTTATCCCAGCAAACTTGCTAGCACGTGTGCTGAGCATTGTTCTCACAGCAAACCTAACAAGTAGGTCAAGTCTCCTGCCCCAAGGAGTCTTCTATGCTTTGGTGGAAGACAGAGGTGCATTCTTATAAAGCAAGGGGGAAATAGCAATCATGAAAGCAAGGTAAGGTAGGCTCTACGAGACTGTCAAGAAGCAAATGATAAAATTGTTTTGGAGATGGAGATTATCAAGGCAAGCTTGATAGACTAAAGCGACCTTTGGGCTGTTCTTAAATGGACACATGCAATTCCAGCATTACCGGTCTACATTTCCGTCTGTTTTAACTTTCAGATAATAATGTCATTGGTTATGTTTCCGTGGGTCCCCGATCTTCAACACCTCCATGGAACCCAGCACTTAATAGGAACATAAACATGTCTTAACTGATTAGTTTCATGCATGACCCCTCACCTTTCACCAGTTTACGCTGGACCTGGACTGCCCCGTCTCTGATCTATTCCCCCTTGCCTAAACTTCCCTGAGGTCTGCACCTTGTTTGTTTCCAGAATATGGAAGGGAATTTCAGAGGGCGCAGTGCATGGGATTGGGCAAGCTGTCTAGAGCTCCTGGGGGAACAACAGTGTAAAGGGATCACCATGATCCAGCAGGACCCTGGAAACAGCCAGGGCAGCTGTAGACTCAGCCCTGGGAACACCAGGAAGAGGTCTGAGGGGCCCCGCGGAGTATGAGGGTAGAAGCCCAAAGGCAGAGCCTGAGAACTCAGCCCAGCAGAGGTCGGCTCCCACGGGACACCTCCAGCCAACACCAGCTTGGGAAGGACACGCCCTCACAAAGTCCACTGCACGTCACAAGACAACTAGGGTTAGAACACACACCTGGATTCCAGCCCCAACTTGACCACTTTGTGACGCGAATTGTTTTTTCTTTCCTAAGTCACAGTGTCTTCACCTGCAAAACGCTGACGATGCCTATACTTGCTTCATAGGACTGTTTCAAGAATTAAGCGACAAAACACACCCAGAACACCTGCCCCACAGAAATGCTGAGCGAGGGCCTGCTTGGCCCAGGGGTCTGCCTCCGCCCCTGTGTGGAATTATTAACTTTGGACTGCCCCCTATAGTTAGCATTCCCTTATTTCATCATTTCATGCTTAATATTTCAGCTTCTGGGAGGTCGTAGGTACTACCATTTACTTGTTTTTAGCCGTTTTGCTCAGAGAAGGCAATGGCACCCCACTCCAGTACTCTTGCCTGGAAAACCCCATGGATGGAGGAGCCTGGTGGGCTGCAGTCCATGGGGTCGCTAAGAGTCGGACACGACTGAGCGACTTCACTTTCACTTTTCACTTTCCTGCATTGGAGAAGGCAATGGCACCCCACTCCAGTGCTCTTGCCTGGAGAATCCCAGGGACGGGGGAGCCTGGTGGGCTGCCGTCTATGGGGTCGAGCAGAGTCGGACACGACTGAAGCGACTCAGCAGCAGCGGCAGCCCTTTTGCTTCTTCCCTACTTTGCCCTGTGTACCTTGAATATACTTGTTATCATCACTCTATTCCCTTTAGTAGTTTCTTGGGCTTCTCGGGTGTTATTTATCTTTCAATTACTCTGGTGTATCCTTTTAGTCTGCCTTTTATAATGAGATCTTTGGGCTCATTTTACCCCATTCCTCTGCAGCATCTTAGCTAACTACCACTCTGCTCATTCTCAGTGATCCAGCAACCCCTCAGATAGCTCCAGATTTATGAGGATGGATACATATGAAAGAGCAGAGAACAACCGCAATACAGACGATAAGACATGTGACGCAACCACAGGCAAAAAGCAACATCAGGCCTTTGCCCACATGACGGAGCCGCGGCAGCGATGGTACTGATTGTTTTTTTTTTAGTTTTACTTACTTATTTGACTGCACAGGAGTCTTAGTTGGGACATTAAGTATCTTTAGTTGCGGCATGTGGGACCTAGTTCCCTGGCTAGGGATTGAACCCAGGTTCCCTGCATCTCCCTTCGTGTGGCTGTGAGGCTGCTGCCTTGACTCCCAGTTCAGGAGGGGAACAAAATGGAACAGGAACTCTTCCAGTTTTTCTCCAATGCACCAGACTAACACTTTCAGGATGGAACAAAGAAGAATTTTATCACCAATCAAAGGAATAAATTGCCCATGACATTCTTGGGGGAAAAAAATTAAGTTGATAGAATGATGCTGCTGCTGCTGCTGCTGCTGCTAAGTCACTTCAGTCGTGTCCAACTCTGCGAGACCCCATAGACGGCAGCCCACCAGGCTCCCCCGTCCCTGGGATTCTCCAGACAAGAACACTGGAGTGGGTTGCCATTTCCTTCTCCAATGCATGAAAGTGAAAAGTGAAAGTGAAGTCGCTCAGTCATGTCCGACTCTTAGCGACCCCATGGACTGCAGCCCACCAGGCTCCTCCATCCATGGGATTCTCCAGGCAAGAGTACTGGAGTGGGGTGCCATTGCCTTCTCCTAAGATGATGATGATAATGACAACAATATTGAACAGTCACCACCACAACGTCTGGCCCTCTGCGTGGCCCTGCAATAAGCCAATGCCAAGATGCTGTAAAAAGCACGTCTGGGTTGAAGTCCCAGCTGCAGCACTGGCTGGCCACAAGACCTTGGCTGCTTTACTAACAGTTCAACCCTCAGCTTTCTCACCTGTGAAATGGAAATAACCATGATGCCATCCTCAAACATTTACTGTGACAATTATATCAAAAGCACCTGTCATAGTAAATGGCACTTGGAAGGTCCACAGAGTATGTGTTATCACCATCAGAGTGAGATTTAAAATACTCCATATCTGAGATAGTATGGCAGTAGCCAATCACCTCAGAGGCCAGCCATGAGCAACTGGTTTGATCCTAACAGGACATACCAGCTATCAGTCCTGAACATTAGCATTATTTCCACCCACCAGGTACTAAGGTGAGCACTGGGCATGCACTATCTCATTTAATTTTCACAGCACGTTGGCTTTATTATGTTATCTATTGAAATACATGCAATTGCATATTTACAAATAAGACTGTGCCTATAAAATCAGTTCTAGGTAAAAGACTTAACATATACCTTCCTACTGCCCTAATGACTCTTGGCATGTGAATTTCAGGTTGCTTTGTCTGGGGGGTTTTTGCCTTCATTATATAGTTCTTTCTTTTACTTAATGATTCTCTCAATAGTCTTTGGAAAGCAAGGATAATGGTCAATGATCTCAGTTTCTTCATCCACCAGATAGGTAGGCACAAACACTATCCTCTCTTTCTGAGTCTCCATCACTCCACCCTAACCAACCCTGGGAAAACCAAAGGCTTCTCAAGCCAAGACTAAGTCACACAAATTGGACGTCAGACACTTCTGCT
>NW_011494773.1:2482110-2496998 GCF_000754665.1 Bison bison bison | reverse complement strand
CTGCTAATCCCCAGCCAGCACTTCAAGGTCTCAGGTCTCAGGTCCCCATTTGCCTTGCTCTTGAGCAGATTTCAAATTCAGCCTCCAATGATATTGGCTTGAAGCAGTTTGTCCAACATCCCCTTGCAAACCTCGCTTGCCCTGTTCTCTCCTCTCCTCCCTCAAGAGCTGTGCTGCATTGCTGCCTCCTGGAGTTTATTTGACTTTCTATCACCCATGTGATGAGGTTTCCAGTGTTATTAATAAGTGACTGCTTATTAATTAGTATTATTAGACATGCGTTATGCAGCGCAGACAGTAACACAGCGTATCCAAGAAGAGAAGTTATACAGAAAGAGGTGAACCTGCAGCCCAGCAAGAGGACACAGGGCCAGCACGGAGTCCGGTGGAGTCAAGAGGAACCCTTCCCAAATCGGAAAAGCCGAGCACCTGGGGTGGAGAACCGCTTGTCATGGGAGGGAGGGAGAGCACGTGAATGTGAGGTTCACAGCGTGTGAGGACACAAGCCCAACGGGCAGCCTGAGCATTCAGGCCCTGAGGGGGCCAGTTCCTATGGAACCTTCCTAACTCCAGGCATCCCCTCCACCGGGGTATCAGCCACTGCCACCCCCGCCAGCCCAGCCCCGACAAGGCTGCTGGAAAGGCCAGCTCCCAGAAGGGCAAAAAGTCTCTAACTTCCAGCTCCAGTCTACTCTCATTTTCTTTTCTGGCTTATTCCATGGAAATAAAATATTCTCAGGCACCTGCAGCAGTGGAAGCCTCTCAGCCATTTCCCCAAATTCAGCAGCCCACCACTAGCTGAGAGGAACCCTCCCTCAGGACAGGGCTGCCAGCACCAGCCTGGGGAGATCCTGGCTGGGATGTGGAATGGCACACCTGGGCTGTGTCCTTCTTTCCCCTGAGCACCCCGGAGCCAGCAACCTGGCTAGATCCATGGCAACAGAACATCTCACCAAAAACTTCACAAGAGAAAAACTAGAAGGAAACTCTTTCCTCCCACACTGATCATTTTCAGAGCAGTTCTAGAATTTCCTGCTTGGGGATCACATTTTAACATGGGCCGGGTATATTTGGAGTGTTTAATGGGGTTGAATGTTTGAGTGGCAGGGAGTTACCTATTAATACTTGATGGCTGCTTTGAAAAAATCATCATTTGCTCCATTTATGATGGAAGTTCTTGTGTGTTTTAAACTTCATTCCTCCCACCAGATAGATATGAGCAGACAGCTGGCACAGCCACTTTTAGATGAAGTGTCGAGAGGGCAGGACCCACAATTCAGCGTGGTGTAGTGGCAAAGGGTGTGAACTCCAGCTACACACGACACAGGCTGGAATCCCACTCTACCGCCTGCAAGCCACAGGACCGTGGGTAAGATGCTTGACCCTTCTGCACCTCCGTTTCCCTTTCTATGTAATAGCAACAAGATAGACCTGCCTCATGAAGTCTGCAGGAGGGTTAAATGAGCTAATATTTTTAAAGTACTCAAACAGTGGTAGCCATGGTGTAGAGGTTATATAAAAGTTAATCAAGTAAAAAATAAAACAACTTCCCATGGGCGCTGCTTCCTGGGTGGTGCTTCAGTCACTAAATCGTGTCCGACTCTTGCAACCCTATGGACGGTAGCCCACCCGGCTCCTCTGTCCATGGGATTTTCCAGGTAAGAATACTGGAGCTACCAAGGGACAAATGTGTGTGCGCTTAGTCATTCAGTTGTGTCCGATTCTTTGCGACCCCATGGAGCTTCCACCAGGCTCCTCTGTCCATGGAAGTTTCCAGGCAAGAATACTGGGGTAGGTTGCCATTTCCTACTCCAGGGGATCTCCCCCACCCAGGGATCGAACCTGCATCTCTTGAATTGGCAGGTGGATTCTTTACCACTAGTGCCACCTGGGGAGCCCTAACTTCCCAGGAGGCCCTTGATAAAAGCTTCACGACAATGGCAGTGGTGATGTGCTGCTTCTGGAATATCTCAGGATCGTGGGCAGGAAAGATATCCCTTCTGCTATCATTCCTGGAGGGTCAGTCGGTCCCAGTTCTGATGCCTGTTGCCCCATGTCCTTCCCCAGCCCCTGCTTCCCATCCTATCTCCCTCTCCCTCTGCTGGACAGTGTTCATATCATCCCTGCCCCCTTCAACTGTGCAGCGGCTCAGCCTAAGAGCAGGCAGGGGCGGCAGCGCCAACACTGAGGATTTTGTGGAATCCAAAGCACGCCCCATCCCCATCTTCATCCCCGGTAACCATTCTCTCTGACCCACGCACTAGAACTATTTTTAAACAATATACTTTTGCCCGGTTGTGGAGGGGAAAAAAAAAAAAAGAAAAGAAAGAAAGAAACACCCTCCCCAGGATTCAAGCTGAAGATGGAATGATTGCCAAATGCTAACAGCTTTTCAAACAGGACGCAGTTAAAAATACGTCTGAAATGGTTTTAACTCAAATTCAAAAAATAGCTTAACCGACTGGGGAGCTGTAGGCAGTGGGGGCTGGGGAAGCTGAAGAGGCAACGGGATTCCCTTCGGAGGGGCCTAAGGCAAACCTTGCCACAGGGACACAGGGCGGATGCCTGGTTTCTTTTTCCATGTGAATTAAATCTTTTGAAAACACAGACCAGATCTCCAGGGAAAGCGGTGACACCAGAATGCTTGTTGTGGCTCCACAAGAGGAGATATTCCTGATATGAGCCAGAGCGCCGAAGAATTGATGCTTTTGAACTGTGGTGTTGGAGAAGACTCTTGAGAGTCCCTTAGACTGCTAGGAGATCCAACCAGTCCATTTTAAAGGAGATCAGCCCTGGGATTTCTTTGGAAGGAATGATGCTAAAGCTGAAACTCCAGTACTTTGGCCACCTCATCCGAAGAGCTGACTCATTGGAAAAGACTCTGATGCTGGGAGGTATTGGGGGCAAGAGGAGAAGGGGACGACAGACGATGAGATGGCTGGATGGCATCACTGACTCGATGGACATGAGTCTGAGTGAACTCCGGGAGTTGGTGATGGACAGGGAGGCCTGGCATGCTACGATTCATGGGGTCGCAAAGAGTCAGACACGACTGAGCGACTGATCTGATCTGATCTAATGTGTCTTCCTGGACCTTCACTACTGTACGTGTGATTGCAGCTGCACCAGTGTTGCCTCTGAGTGGGTCAGCAATGAGAATCTCAGTCCCCGCCCTGACTCCAATCCCTGCAGACCTGCTCAGTCAGAATCTGCACTTCAAAAAAAAAAAGGAATCTGCACTTCAACAAGATGCCCAGGTGATTCAAACTCAAATTCAAGGATCACAGGTGCTACCTTGGACTCTATCATGGCACCTTAAGCCTAAAAAGGATTGGGTTAGAAATATTTCTCGCCATTTATATGAGGAAACTGAGACCCAAGGAGGGACTCATCTAAGGTCACCAGCTGAGTCAGTCTAACCCTATCATTTAGAGTTCCATGCCCTCCCGTAGGACTTAAAGTTCCAAATTAGGCTTCATCATCAGACCTAGTCAAGGACAGCAGAGAATTTCCATTGCTTTCTTTCTAGGTGTAGAGGACCTAGAATGTAAAACATCCTCTTAAAGCAGTATTTCTCCAAGTAGTTTCAGTAGGTTGCTATACCTATCAGACACTCTGTGAAAAAGACTATTGTCAAATATGATCAGAAAATCCGTAATGTTCATTAATATATTTAGGTCTCTGAGAAGTAGTTCAGAAGAGAAACTTGCTTAACATTGTTTAATACAGTGTTTCCCAAAGTTATTCTACCACAAACCCCCTTTTTTTTTCCATACAGGAAACCTATTAATATGAATAGCATCATATTCAGAGAAATACTTGTTGGGATTCACTGCCGTTTACTATTTAATCACCTGCTCAATCAGTCTGCAGGAAAGCATAAAATTTCATGGTATTTCATGAAGATGGGTGCAGGAGGAAGATTTCCTTTTATAACATTCCCCCAGATGTCATCAACCTGTGACTGATCACCTTCCACAGCAAGGAGCTCACTACACACAAAGCAACCCAACTCACTCCTATATTTAGAAACATGAAGTGAAGTGAAGTCGCTCAGTCGTGTCTGACTCTTTTCGACACCATGGACTGTAGCCTACCAGGCTCCATCCATGGGATTTTCCAGGCAAGAATACTGGAGTGGGTTGCCATTTCCTTCTCCAGGGGATCTTCCCAACCCAGGGATCGAACCCGGGTCTCCCGCATTGCAGGCAGATGCTTTACTGTCTGAGCCACCAGGGAAGCCCATTTAGAAACATAACCTAAGGCCAAATCCTCCTTCTCACAACATCCTGAGCAACAATTGCTTAAATTTTATCTTCAGCACCAGTGTGCACAGGGATTTGATCCTTGTTTCTTATAGTTATCCTTCACACACAACTCTAGTAGTGATAAACTAATACGTCATTTCTGTCTTCTATAGTCCAGGTTCAAATATTTCTCAGAATCACAGAATTTAGAGCTTAAAAGTATTTACTTAAAATCTTTTACCTAACGCAATCTTTTACCTAACCCCATAACACTTATTACCTAACCCAATCTTTTCATCTTACAGATGAGAAAACCGTGCCCGAGAATGACTTGCCCAAGATCAAGCAGGCAGGGGAAACTTAACCTGGGAGACTGGATTTGAGTGTAACAGAGGGCTTGTGTTCTTTTTTGGTACAAGGCCTTCAGAAAGCTCCTCACCAGGAGTTCCTGGGTGTTTGAGGTTCATGTCTAGCCTCCAAGGCTCATCATAGAGAATCACACAGCCTCCCACATCTTTCCTCCTGGTACCCCCGTCAGATGCCACATTGGGGGCCAGATGAGTCACCGAGCTCACCCAGCGTAGGGAGAGTGTTCCAGCCTCTCCCCTCCTGGAGTAGCCGAGCTGGGACTGTTCTTCACCCCACACTGCCTCCTCACCACTAATGCCATCTGCACCCTCCTTCTCAAGGATCACCATCTGCTTTCCTGATACCACTCAGCCGCCCCCAGCACTTTGCTTGGTTTTCTAACCCACCGCTTGGGCCACCCTCCTTGCAACTTGTGATTTCCCTTCTCTGTTCTCTTTCCACAGTCCTCATCCACTCATGCTTCGCCCCTTCAGCCCACAGCTTTGAGAGCTTGCATGCTTACAGTCTGCTTTCTTGATCTCTCATGTCAAGCCCGCACTAACCTAGAAATTCCTTCACAGCCCATTGCTTAGGCTAGGATTTGCTTTGAAGCTATATATGTCTGATGAATAAGTGAATGAGGCTTTTACTTTCTGCCCCTTTTCTGTGCCCACCTGGCCTCCCATGTTCTTGAACACCATCACATAAAGCCCTCTTGCCCCTCTTTCTACAAGTATATTCCCTTCCTACAAAGCAGTTAGGGGCTGGGAACACACTAGGGGTTAATTAAATGCAAAGGGATAGTACTAGGTCACTAAAAAATATTTCTGAAGATGACTGCTGCTCCATTACTCACTGGAAAGGAGGGCAGTGATCACATCTATATAACCATATGCATAGCATTTTAAAGTTCTCAATAAATACATGATAAACTATTTTTTTTAAGTTTGGGCATATGAAGCCCATAAAGATTTCCACTTGTTTTAGTATCTATTCTATGCCAGACATTTCACATATTATCTCATTTAATACTTGGGGGACTTCTATAAGGCTGGAAAAAGAGGTTCAGGGAAGCAATTCTGATCTAGGGCATTCTGGTTTCCATACCTGTGTACTTCCCTTTCTTCTCTGCACCCCCAAAGGTATTGACCCAAAGGGCCAAACCCCAGATCCTTCATTTTAATAGAGATTTTCTATTTTCTTCCTCTCTGTTCTAATCAGTAGTTCTCCCCTTCTCTGACACTCCCTTTCCCTGTCTACAGCTCCTTGAGAAGACCCTCCTACCCTTTTCATTCTTTACTCCTTATTGGATATGTGGCAAATACAGGCATTAGGAAACAAAAGTTTTTTACCAAAGGTTTCTCTGGAAGGAAACTAGAACCCTGTGTGAAGGGTAAGTGTGAAAAACAGATTTCAGTGATTAATACCCTATACACACTGGAGGTGAAAATAGATTTTAGGCAATTGTTGACTAAGAAAATCCCAAAATGTAAAAATTTGGCATGTAACTATGGGGACCAGGGAATCAACCTCTCCCCCCTCCAAATGCTCTGATGCATCAGCCTCTAAATTCTGGATTAACTGGTTCAAGTCTTCTCTCTGCTTTGCAGCCTCTGATAGTAAGTTGGCCCTATCAAAGCCAAACACTGGGAAGAAAATTAAAAGTCTAGAAAATCAACAAAATTTGGGTAAATCACCTCAGAAGCATTGAAATATATCGATAGCTGCACATTTTTAGTTTTTGAAGATTAACTCTCCATTTAGCTCTTCCATGTTCCATCACCTTTTCTCTAATTTATCTTCTAATTCATGTAACAAGTGTAGGTCACTTCAAAAACCGATGACCCCCACCTCCTCTTAGTACTACCGCTTAGGTCTGAAGCACATGAAGACCATGTTGTGGGGATGGACAAAGTGGGGGGCTGAGGAAAGAAGGTACCCCTTTTACTTCCTGGAAAAGTCAAGAAAAAAATGCTCATAGGCCAAGCTAACTACCTCAGTCTCCTAAATCACACCCCATCTTCCTTCATGCCAATCTTCAGTGTGAATTAACACGAACAGCAACTCTACTGGAAGGGGAGACACACCAGGCTTACAAATAACGCTCCCAACACCTCTTCGCTTTGTGTTCCAGGAGCTGGTGACCCTTGCTGATCAGAAGTGGTTCTCCATTTAGGTCTCTTTTTTTAAGCTGTATGTTGACTTTTTTCCTTTTAAATTTGTGCTTGCAAATTTCTCCTCATACACAGGACTTTATTAACTCTCTCCCTTTCTCTGGATTCTCCTCCAAGAGGCCACCATATTATTCTTGGGCATAGATTTGTTTACTGATCATGTCATATTCCAATTAGAAAGAATACAGTAGTAAGAAAGACAAACAAATCTCCTGTCTTCATGTACCTTATATTCTAGTAGGGATGAGGAATAGAAAATAATAGAGCACACAAATACATGAGACACTTTCAAAGAGTGAAAACTAGTGGGAAAGAAAAGTAAAATCAAAGAATTTTATAAAAGTGGCTAGGGGAAACTAGAGTGTTTTAGACTGGATGGTCAGGGAAGGCTTTTCTGAAAAAATTTTTGTCTGACTCTTGATTGATAAGAAGTATTCCATCATGAATGAATTTTTTTTTCAGAGTGATAGGACAAATATTACTTGGTAAAATTCCAGCTAAAAAGTAAGTAAAATTTCAGAAATGACATTAAGGTGCATCATACTTAGAAGTCAATCTATAGAAAGAGGTGGGAGGCCTTTATTAGAGGAAGGACATGAGAGCAGGGGAAAATCAAGTCACCCAAATATTTTTCTGACCTCAGGGAACATGTAACCACTTCCCAGGAAGTTGTAAGCTTCAGGTTTTTATAGCACAGTGATTAAGGGAATGGACTCTAGAAGCAGACTACTCTCAAATCTTGCAATTTACCATCTGTGTGACCTTTAGCATGTTATATAACTTCTCTGTGCTCCACTTTTCTGATTTATAAAATACTTATAATAAGGGTGTCTACTTCAAAATGTTGTTGTGATAGTTAAACAATTAAATATATGTAAAGCACTCATAACAAGTCACAGAATATAGTATGTGCTGTGTAAGTATTGTCATCATATTGCCAGGCGCATCCTTTTATGAACACCCATGCACATGTCAGCATCAGGCACGCTCCCTGCACACTTATCAGGGCAGTCAGTACAGAGATCCCTGTGCAAACTGAGGGATTCAGATCCCAGCAGGAAGCTGATTCCAGTCTAAAGATACTTTCTTTCTTTCTTTTTTTAACAAAGTCAGAGATGGAGATTTAGATTCATATAGACTTGTAGAGGCCTCTGATTCCTTTAGAACCTACTCAAGTCACACAATAATTCATAGAAGCACAAAAGGAGCCCCAACATTCCCATGACTTTTCCCCAGGTTTCTTCTTGGTTCTAACCACCACCTGAAGTCCAGAGTTGTCAGTTGCCATATATCAGTACTTGTTAGGGGGGTAGGCAGACTTTCTGGAGTCACAGCTCACCTAATTCCTGTGTGATCTCTAAGTCTGTCCTAGGCTCAACATCTAGCACATTGTCTAGCATATAAAAGGTTCACCCACAATATTTGTGGAATAAGTGAATTTTGGTTCTTTCATTGTGTTTTGTGCTTCAGGTGGACAATAACATACACCCTATAATTAATATAAGCATCTGCCTCTTTTCTCACCACCACTAGGAAGAAAGCTAAATAAATGAAGCATTCTAAAAAGTCAGTTGACACCATAAAATAAGAGAAATGTGAAAGTAGTAGTTTTTAGGGTGGATATTCGTTCAGCAAGTCCTCAAATGCTTGCTACTCTAGTTTTATCTCAGCCCTCCCATGGGGCAATCATTATTACAGCTGTTTGTGAACAGTTTCTCCTCAAATTCCCTTACAAAAGTATATTGCTCTCAGGACCACGGAGAGCTCCCAACAGCATCCCTCCTGGCTGCCTCAGTTTTGTCAGCACCACGGAGAGCTCCCAACAGCATCCCTCCAGGCTGCCTCAGATTTCTCAGCACTACGGAGAGCTCCCAGGCTGTTCGGCCATTGTGAGGGACCTGACTTTTCACAGTCCCTGAAAACTCCACCAGGAATTGCAGACTGATGACCCCTAGTAAACCACCTCCACTGCAATTCAAATATTGGAATGGGGCAAAAGGTGACTGGGGTAAAAAGTGCCCCAAAGTCGAAGAAATAGCCAAATAATCCACCATCCAGCGGTATGGCTCAGGGTGGGCCTGAAGACAACTGACTAATGATTACAGCTACTTTGTGCCAGATCAGCATTTTTATTTCCCTTTCCCCCTCCTCACTACCAAAGTTAAATGCCCAAGGTGAATTCAAAACCCGCAGTCCAAACTGTGATCGGATCAACGCGGCTGCAACCAGACAAAACTGATCTTATCTGAATGGTGACTTTATCCACTTTGGAGAGCAGAATGCATTACAATAATAAGGAGCGACAGAAGTGGGAGGAAGAACAATCACAGCAGAGCCAGGGAAGAATTCACTTTACCATCATTTTGGAGGATTAATTCTAAGTTTCCCTCCTATAAATGTCATTTTTCACTTCAGCAGGAGGTCTGGGGTCTGAAATTATTCTAGCCAACTTCCAGAATGCATCGCTTTACACCTGATTTGCAATCCATTTCTGCTACCTCCTACCACGTTCAATGATGTTTAATGGTCACTTGGTCCCCTACATTCTCCACCATGCTGCTGTGAGGAGGTACACACACTGGAGGCCAGGTAGAAGAATACAGGTGTTTGGGTAAGAAAATAGTATGTGCGATTACAGGCACAAAAAAAGCATACACATTCTCACAAAGAATAGAGTTGTATGGCTGCAAGAGGAAGAGGGAAAGGAAAATGTGTAGAAACAAATGTGTGTGTTTAAATAATGTATCATATCTAGACCTAGACCATCTAGGTCTCTCACCCACTCACTAGTTTAAGCAAGACGATTATATTATTACCTGGATAGTATTTCCAGTCTCATCTCCTTAGCAGCCCCCTAAATTCTAGCCACACTGGATCAACTGCCTTTTCTCAGACTTGCAGCATACGTATACACCTCCGTGTTTTTACTCACACTGTCCCATCCTCCAAAAATTCCCTCCTGACTCCTTTCTCCTCGCTACCTCCCCACCCAATTAAAATCATACTCACACTTCAAGGCCCAGATCAAAGGCCACCTCTTCCAAGACCCTAACCCCTCTATCTCACACAATTACTATTCACTTTTTCACGTTTGTCTTCACAACAGGCTATTTTAAACTTATATCAGAGCTATTTTCTTGCATATCTCTCTCCCCCTCTAAACTGTAAACTCCTTGAGAGCAGGAGTCTTTTTTATCTTTGTATCCACGCCAGTACCTGTTTCTTGATCACAGGTACAACATAATACATTTGAGTACATGCATGATTAAACAAAATTAACAATATAAAGCACAACCCAGAATATCTTCCTCAGTCACTTTTTACTGGATGTTTGTACTATAAATAACTTGGGAATAGCCAAGTCTTTCCAGGTACTGATTTTCCCCAACCAGCTTAGCAACTGGAAGAGGCAGGGAGAATTGACCTGAAGACTCTAGCGTGCCTGGCTAGGCCTATATCTACAATCCCCGACAATGACCATGATGGAGCATACCTCGGTGACTCTTACTTGTGTGACTGGTGACATCTCTCCCACTGATGGTCAGACACTACTTTTAACCCCAAGGTGCTAACTTAAAATTTCCTACCCTAGCAGACTTTACTGAACTTAATTTCTAGACTTTTAAGAGTTACAGTCTCTGATGTTACAAGTTCTAGCTTTCTCCCCAAAATTCATACTTTTCCCTACCTACTCTCTCCTACCCCACCAAACCCCAGGTCCTGGACCCGTCAAAGCACCTCTGTGCTGAGTGCTGATGCATCAGCTCAGAGTATGTGTGAGTGTGGACATGAACACGACTAAACACAGCAGCGTGTGTATTGTTGTTTACATTCAGCATCACTCTGTGTGCCATTATACAAAGGTGGGAGCATACTCGCACTTGGAACAGGGCATTTCTCAACTCCTCACAGGAAGAATGTTGATAAATTTGATGTCAGAGAAATGCCTCCCCTTCCTTTCTCATAAACCTCCTGTGCATGCTTAGTCACTCCATCATGTCTGACTCTTTGCAACCCCATGGACTGTAGCCTGCCAGGCTCCTCTGTCCATGGGAATTCTCCAGGCAAGAATACTGGCTGGAGTGGGTTGTCATTTCCTTCTCAAGGGGATCTTCCCAACTCAGGGATCAAACCCGGGTCTCCCGCATGGCAGGAGGATTCTTTACCAGCTGAGCCACAAGGGAAGCCCTGCGTGCCACAACTCATAAACCTTCCATCTAGGAGCAATTTTCAGTTCTCCAGACCTGTGTCTTCCACATCCAGCACTCTTAGGATTGAGTCTGACCGAAGGGAGGAGGGAGTGAAGGCTGTCGAGTCTCAGATAGAACCACCTCTTCACTGGCAGCCTTTGGAAGAGTCTGGTGTTGAGCCTCGTTTCCCGCTTCCCAGTCCCCCTACTCCATGTGTCTCCCATCACTGGCTTCTTCACATACTGCCCCACACTTCCCTCAGTTCCTGTCAGATTTCTTGGCTGAATCTTGATGGGTGGATTATGACCTTCCCATCTTGCTCAGCCCACTGGTCTGTGTCTTTGATTTTCACCTATCTGCTTCTCAAGTCTTGAAATATAAGTGGGCTGTGTCTCCCGGGTTAGTCCAGGAATATTACTTTTCCTGCCCCTGACAAGATGAGGAATATGAGATGGTTGGATGGTATCACCGACTCAACAGACACGAGTTTGAGCAAACTCTGGGAGATAGTGAAGGACAGGGAAGCCTGGTGTGCTGCAGTCTATGGGGTCCCAAAGAGTCAGACATGACTTAGTGACTGAACAACAGCCCAAGATGGGGAAGAGGCAGGGCACTTGAGGCGAGAAGGAAGAAAAGGTGATCGTAACACCATGCTCTAGTAGATGCAACAGTCCTGCATCCTGAATGACCCTTTCGTCTCACAGTGATCACTTTCTAAAAGCTGAGGTTTTCCACTGCTCCAGGATTCTTTCTCATTTTCCCCCAGTAGCCACCATTACTGCCAGTGCTAAAGAAGTTAAAGAAGAAGCCAATATTAGTGGAAGAAGTATTATGCTCAGTTTATCTCTACTTATTCACGCTCTGGGGCCTACCTATCTTGAGCCTCAATTTCCCCATCTGCAACGTACTTAACCCAGGATTCTGATGACTAAATCAAGCAGCATAAGTGACAATATGCGGGATGATGCCTGGCCCTTGAGACAAAAAAAAAAAACCTGTTTCTGAGCCCTGTGGGGCAGCCCTCAAGGCTTCTATGGTGAGCGTGGACTTGTGGCAGGTGGGGGCAGCAGAGGGCCACTGCGGGACTGGAAGAACAGGCAGGAGGCCCAGGTCTTCTGAATCCTTGGTTCTGGGAGACAGGTTCTAAGAGCAGGCATCTCAAGACAGCTCAGGTCCTCTACCAAGGAAGTGCAGGAGAGAGAGCAGGTAGGTGCAGAGAGGCCCATCTGAGATAAGAGGGTTATGAGGATCATGAGGTCAGGATGTCAAGACTTCACTAGAGAACTGGCACCATGAGCCAGCCATACCAGCTGGGGAGCCGAGGCGTACCAGAGAGGCTGGCAACCTGCAGTTACAGGGTGGCCTCCTTTAGAGGCTTCTCAGAGCTACCGCACCACTGGAAACAGGTTTTCCTTGGCCTCAACAAAGCCAGCCCACATCAACAAAACTACTGTGTTGGGGGAAATTCATTTATACATATAATTCACACCCTTCGCTGAACTGTCAAGATTTAAGAGTTTCTTCTGGCCTGATAACGCCCCCGTCTTGAGGCACTTGCTAAAAAGCTCGTCCTTACAATTTCCTTGTCTCTTATTCCCAAGCTGCAAAACTGATCCTCAAATAGGCTGCCTCAGGGTGCTAGGGCAGGTGTTGAACATCCACCCTCAGAAATCACGAAGGCATCTGAACCTATTTCATTGTAGGTAAAAGGTGGAGGGCTGGGTAAGGTCTCTTCCTCCTTCTGAAGCCTCTCAGTCTAAAGCTGAGAGCTTCTCCTTCAGTCACCCTGTGCCAAGCAGCAGCTCTGCTTTGTGTGACCCTGATTGGCAATGGCATCACCTTACAGCCAGGACCTCCAGGTGGGGCATTAGAGTGGGAGTTCAGCTGCCCCTCCCCCAACATTGGCTCCTAGGCTTTGGTGGCACTCAGGCCTTAAAGCATGCATACCACACAGGGAGCTTGCCCCCACAAAACCACCCCTAGCTGCACAGTAGTATCACCTGGGGAGCTTTCGTCTTTTGTTTGTTTATTTGGAGCACCCAGTGCTGGTTGCAGCAGCATCTGTCGTTGAGGCACACGGACTCTCTAGCCGTGGCGCACCGGCTCTCTAGTTGCAGCACAGGGGCTTAGCTGCTCTAGGGCATGTGGAATCTTACTTCCCCGACCAAGGATCGAAACCACATTCCTTGCATTGAAAGACAGATTCTTAACCACTAGACCACCAGAGAAGTCCCTGGGAAGCTTTTCAGTGAGCCATTTATGACTAAGCTTCCAGCACCAGAAATTTTCATTTTATTAGTCTGGGTTGGAGTAGGAATCATGATCAAAATATCTACTGACCAGTAAGGCATGAGCCCAGGCAGGCAGATGGATGCTGGCAGCACGCCTTACCTGCACATACACGCTGGATGTCAACCCTAGCCCTGGGCCCGACTATCGATATGTTTGAAAAGCAACCTGGATGATCCTAACAGGCAGCAAAAGGGGAGAACTCTATGGCTAGACTTTGCCTCTGAGTAAATGTCCAGTGACTGAAGACTCCTCCATGAAGGACAGAGCTCACAGACAAATTGACCTAAGACTCTGTCTGCACTAGAAAAGCAAGCAAGGGGGTGGGGTGGCGATGACAGGGCACACACCCAGGGCTCCAGGGAAAATGTCACCTCCGTCTTTGACCCTCCGGCCTCTCACAGTGCGTGGCACACAGTCCATGGTCAGTAATATCTGGTGACGAATGAGTAGCACTGACACTTTATGAGCCTCTGTCATGAAGCCAAATGACACACACGACCCCACGGAGACCGCATGAGCGAAGTGCAAATACTGTTCGTGCACTCTGTAAAAGAGGCTTTACTTTTATTGAATGGAGGGAAGGGGGTGCTGTTGCTCATTTTTCACATCAAGTATTTGCAGGGAAATCACTGAGTAGTTCAGAAGAAAGTGGGGATTCCTTGCCTTTGTGCAACCCCCACCCCAAACCGTCTCCTGGGGTCGAAGGAAGCTTGCTGCGTGGGATGCTTCCAGCCTCACAAACCAAAGCCTGAAATTCTGAGGGATGATTCAGCTCTTAAGCCCCCCAATCTGTCCCTCGGGCTGCTGTCCCACCCCCGAACCATGGTGGCCCCTCTTCCAGGCCTCTCCTGCCACACTCCCCTCACCCCCTGCAGCCCTGACCCACTTCCGCCATCTGCACCATGGTGTGGGTCTCTGGCTGAATTGGAAAAAAGAGAAAAAAAAAAAAAAAGACAGCCATTAGGAATCTTAATGAGACCAAGTTCATTTCATTATGTTGTCATTTCATATTTCACCGCTCTGACGGTGAAGGCACAGGAGAACCCAGAGGGCCTTTCTGCTCTGCACACAGGATGGAGAGGCAGGAGGAAGGGGGCACTTGGCTGAGAGATAGGAAGAGACCACGCCCCCTCCCTGCCCACACCAGAACTAAAATGGGGCAGGGCTGGCCCCTTCCCTGGCGATCAGCGATGAGAGTCAGAGGCAGAAGGCTGAAGGAGCACCTTTCCTTACAGAGAGGCTCTGACCAAACCAGGGCAGGCAGGGAGGAGCCCTCCTCCACGCCGAGCTCTCGCGTGTTCTCAAATACAAACAGAGCTGGCCTCAGGGCATCATAGAAATTGCCATTATAAATTCAGATGGTGCACCAGGGGGTGCCTCATTTTCTATTATTGTGGTTGGTCTCATGAGCCACTCCAGCAATAGGATCTCAAAAGTGCAAGTGCTACCCCCGGGGGCACCGTTAGAAACACATTATTTTTAAAGCACCGCAATAAAGTATGAACTCAAACAACTTCATTGAAATAAAGATTAATATGGAACATGTGTTCCTCGGCCTCCTTCCACCCACACAGCGAACAACCCAAGCCCTGCCCCCTCCGCCCAACCCCCCCCACCCCAAAACACTCACACGGCCG
>NW_011494773.1:2457151-2482010 GCF_000754665.1 Bison bison bison | reverse complement strand
CCCCCCCCACCCCCCCACCTGCCCAGCCTGCGACTCAGGGCTTGAGAAGATAGGGGACACAGAACTTCAGTGATGAGGAGAGAGGAAGGCCAAGCCATGCCAGACACCAGGGGAAACAGCAGAGGCCACTCTCGAGATTCCAGGCTTGTTAGCCAGTGGGATGCAGTGAAGGAATGGTCTGCATTGGAGGACAGAGTCCTGGGTCTCTCCAGGTTCAGTCACTGACTAGAGGCGTGGACCTGAGCACATCAGTTAACCCCTCAGAACCTCGATTACGTTTTCTCCAAAAGAAAACTAAATGTCCCTCCTTATTATTCCTGTTTCACAGGGTTATGGTGAGCAAGAACCAAGGTAAGGCAGGTTCTAGGAAATGTCATTAAAACCAGGACATACCATCCTAGCTTAAGACACATGCTACATTTTATTATGCTTCACAGATATTACATTTTTTACAAATTGAAGGTTTCAGCAGCCCTGTGTCAAGCAAGTCTATCAGTGCTGTTTTTCCAACAGCCTTTGCTCACTTCATGTCTCATTTAGTGGCACATTTTGGTAATCCTCACAATATTTCAAACTTCCTCATTTTTATTATGTTTGTCATGATGACCTGTGACCAGTGATCTTGGATGTGACTATTGGAAAATTAAGTACATCTTGCTGAAGATTGAGACAACGGTTAGCATTTTTGCATTAAAGTATTTTGTAATTAAGGTATGTACATTGTTTTTTAGACATAATGCTATTTCACACTTCACAGACTACAGTAGAGTATAAACATAACTTTCTACATGCACCAGGAAACCAAAGAATCCATATGACTCGATTTATTGCAATATTTGCTTTACTTTGGTGGTCTGGAAGCTCACCCACAATAACTCCAGGGAATACCTGTATGCCCTTCCATAGGGTGTAGTCCAGGGAAAGGACCTCAGCTTTCCCTGGCCACTGAGGCATAGGAAAGCAAGAAGGCCCACCACCAGCAGATGTAACACCTTCTTCTCAGCTCAGCCCAGCTGGGGACTGGGGAGCAGCCAGGGCTTGGACACTTAGGCTTTGGGGTTTTTTTGTGTTTTTTTTTGCACAGGGTCAGGAGATGCAGGCAGTATGGTGGAAGCAGACCAGTGAAAAAGAAAACAGAAGACCTTCTACTAGACAAAGCAAAGAGGAAGAGGAAATGTGCTCTGAAAAAGAGCAGTAGTAATCAAAATAACCTTACTGAACGTCATCACCTTCCCTTCCACTAGAGAGCTCAGAGCTGCTCCCTTGCAGTCTCTCATCTCCACGCGAAGTAGGGGTCAGAGACAGCCTTCCCTCCATAGACCAGATGAACAGAGAGCTTGTTGAATCAGGAGGGAAAAACCAAGGGTGGGGCTCCCAGATCCAGGGCCTCTAATCCAGCCTCCTTCCCTTAGAATCTAGGTCTTGAAGAGGAGTATTTAGAGGCAGTTCTCATCGAAGGTAAACTATATCATTAGATGGGGTTGCCTACCATGAGTTAACAGACGGAAAATAAAAATTCATGCCGCAGGACCAGACTTTCATCCATCCAGATGCAAAGAAGGACTTAGGATCCTCCCTGAAATCCTGCCCTCCCCCACCCCTCCACCGTAGCCTAGGAGAACCATGCAGGGGTGGCTGGGAGCGCCAGAGAACCCTGGGTGAGGGAGGAAATAACAGTGAGGGGCTGGCACGGTGGGGTTAGGACCAACCCCCCTGCCGTTACTACTACTAGAGCCATGCAAGAGGCGCGGGGGCGAATTAAAAGTGGGAGACAGACGCCCCAGTGGGTTTTGCAGCTCTTTCGCTTTCTGTTTCTGGAAGGGAAAGAGAATGGTCATAAAAATAACTGAAATGACATCAAATATTTAAATTTCAGCAGTGCAGGAAAAAAGAAGAAAGTGAGATGAAAAATTGCTATAAACAAGGCACAAAGCTGGGCTGTGGCAGGAGGGCTCTTTCCTCTCTGGCTTAGCTGGTGACACTGCCATGCCGTACCAAGATGCCACTCACCAGATATTCCCAGGAAAGAGCATGGGGTGGGAGGATGCGCTTTACCTCATCTCTGAGGGCTGGTGAGTCAAGGCAGCAGACCTGGGTCACAGGACCATGTGTGGAAGCTTGGCTCTGTTTTGTGGACCAGACTGTACTTGTCACCCTGGCCCACTCTCTCTGGAAGGCACATCATTGGCCATGAAGGGGACAAACAGAAAGGCAGGGGATGGAGTGAAACCGGAAAACCAGAGGGTGGGCCCGTAACAACATCTATGCTGCATGGGCCAAGAAAGGTTCAACATGGATCTGCAGTGAGCTCTGAGGACGGGGAAGGCAAGAAAGACTGATAAAGGAGTTAGAGTGAAATGCACGCTGTTCCCTCACCATCCTCCATCAAATTGTTGTTGTTTTTTAGTTGCTAAGTCATGTCTGGCTCTTTGCAACGTCATGGACTGTAGCTCTCCAGGCTCCTCTGTCCAAGGGATTTTTCAGGCAAGAAGAATACTGGAGTGGGTTGCCATTTATTTCTCCAGGGGATCTTCCTGACCCAGAGATCGAACCTACAGCTCCTGCACTGGCAGGCAGACTCTTTACCGCTAAGTTATCAGAGAAGCCCCCTTCATTAAATAAGGGGATTAAATGAAGTGGGGAACGTCCCTGGCCTGAGAGTGGGGAGACAGCAGAACAGAGTGGAGACACTTAGAGTCATCGTGGCCTGATTAAAGCAAGCTGAGGGCCAGAAACACAGATCTGAAGAGGCGTGTGGTGCTCTGAGCCTGAAACCAGGGAAGCTCTAGGGTCCAAGCAGATGGACTAAGTCAGTTAAAAACAAGCAGAAGGTAAGGCTGCAGCATGCCTTCCACAGTAGACTCAGCAGGCCTTGGTGACTGGAAGGAGCAAGTCTGGACTCTCAGGTTTGGGCAGTGGGTCCAGTGAATTAGTGAACTTGCAGATTGTAGGTACTGGAGGGACTACAGGTGTCTAGTGGAAGGATGAGCATCATGGCACAGGAAAGCGCTTTCTTACTGAACACCTAGAGAACAAAGGGATAGAAGATTAAACTCTAAATAGAAAGGATGCTTTATGAGATACTGAGCTCCTTGTCTATGGCAGTATTCAAGTAGCATCTGAGCGGCAGAGATTTCTACAGCAAGGGAGTAGCAACCCTACAAGAATATCTAAGATCTCATGATTGCATTACATTTCTCTTCCTCCTACCCACCCTATATCCCACCTTACCCCCCATAGACATAGTTACACTCAACTATACATGTCATCAAGTTAGTAAGAGAAATTGGTTCAATTTGTTGTCCAGTTGCTCAGTCATCTCTGACTGTGACCCCATGGACTGCAGCAAGCCAGGCTTCCCTGTCCTTCACCGTCTCCCAGAGCTTGCTCAAACTCATGTCCATTGTGTCAGTGATGCCGTCCAACCATCTCAACCTCTGTCACCCTCTTCTTCTCCTGCCTTCAATCTTTTCCAGCTTCAGGGTCTTTTCTAATGAATCAGCTCTTCGCATCACGTGGCCAAAGTATTGGAGCTTCAGCTTCAGCATCGGTTCTTCCAATGAATATTCAGGACTGATTTCCTCTAGGATGGACTGGTTGGATCTCCTTGCAGTCCAGGGGACTCTCAAGAGTCTTCTCCAACACCACAGTTCAGAAGCATCAGTTCTTCAGCTTTCTTTATGGTCCAGCTGTCACATCTATACTACCGGAAAAACCATAGCTTTGACTAGACAGACCTTTGTCTGTAAAGGAAATCTCTACTTTTTAATTTGCTGTCTAGGTTGTCATAGCTTTTCTTCCAAGGAGCAAGCATCTTTTACTTTCATGGCTGCAGTCACCATCTGCAGTGATTTTGGAGCCCAAGAAAATAAAATCTGTTTCCATTGTTTCCCCATCTATTTGCTTTGAAGTGATGGGACTGAATGCCATGATTTTTGTTTTTTGAATGCTGAGTTTTAAGCCAGCTTTTTCACTCTCTTTTACCTTCATCAAGAGGCTCTTTAGTTCCTGTTTGCTTTCTGCCATTAGAGTGGTGTCATCTGCATATCTGAGGTTATTGATATTTCTCCTGCCAATCTTGATTCCAGCTTATGCTACATCCAGCCCTGCATTTCACATGACGTACTCTGCATATAAGTTAAACAAGCAGGGTAACAAGATACAGCCTTGATGTACCCCTTTCCCAATTTTGAACCAGTCCAATTTTGAATGTCCATTCTACGTCTGGTTCTAACTGTTGCTTCTTGACTTGCATACAGGTTTCACAGGAGGCAGGTAAGGTGATCTGGTATTCCCATCTCTTTAAGAATTTTCCAGTTTGTTGTAATCCACACAGTCAAAGTTAGTAATAGGAATTGGTTGAGTGATGCAGGGGAAATGCTTCAAAAGTATGCAAAAGTCCACTAACATGCAAGGATGTATCTTCTCAAATAAAAATCCTATTAATTGTCCATGGTCCAAAGGGAGGTGCAGAGGCTGTCTTCTTTCCCCCAGTTATAACCATCTGAGCATTCTTTCGCCTTCACTGGGGGATAAGACTCTTGCAGGTCAGCAGCATCTGCCTTGATTCAAAGTGGTACCCTTTGTGATCCATGAACAGTGCAGCTCAGGACACAAAGAGGATGGTGGGGTTCCTGCTAACTGCCTATCCAGTAGCATTCCCATCCCACCTTACAGCCTCCTTCTTAAAGCAAGCCCAACTTTGTTCCATTATCAGGCAATCACAGATTTATGGAAGACTGGCCCCAGCCCTAGGAAATGGATCTTGATTTCAGTTCATGCCAACAAGGGAATTCCACTCCCCTTGCTAGTAATGGTGTGTGATACCATCCTGACCAATGCAACCTGAGGGGAAAGCCTGCCCTTCGGTGGAGCTTTCTTTCTGTCTCCAAAACTGGCATATGGGTGTCTGTATGTGACACCACCTTGGGGCCATCTTGAGGCCCTGAGGAGAGGCCAACTCAACAGGGTAAGCCAAGACACAAAGGATGGTAGGGTGGGAGGAGAGAAAAGATCTGGAGACACGCTGGAGCCACAGAATCAACCAATCCTGGAATGCCTACAGCTAGACTTCTTATTCTTGAAAGGGACATGATATTTTTCTTATTATTAAAACCACTTCTAGTTGAGTTTTCTATTACTTACTACTGAAAGCATTCCAAATGATAGGCACAGAAGATAGTTTTTACCTCCAGGGCCTTTGCATGTGCTCTTCTCCTTCTTCCTGGGCCCTCTTTCCTCCACGACCATCCTCCACTTGGATGCTCATTCATCCTTCATGTTTTGGTAGAGACGTCCTGGCTCCCAGAAGCCATCCTTGACCTCCCTCATTAGCATCCCCTGCATCCTACGCTGCCTTCTCACAGCACTTACCTCTCTGTTCCAGCCTGTCCTTCCCTAGGCTGCAAGTTCCCTGAGGACTGGGACCACGCCCATATTGTTCCCTGCTGTATCCCAGGTCTAGCACGTAATAGGCACCCAAACATTTTATTTATTCAACAAATATTAAGAATAGTTAACGTTTCTTAAGCATATGAACCAAGTTCTAAACACCTTGATGCTCACAACCACCAGTGAAATAGGCACGTTGTTATGGCCATTTTACAGGTGAGAGAGCAGGCACAGAGAGGTTGATTCACTTGCCCTGGGTCACACAGCTAAAGAGTGCTATACAAGAATTTTAACACAGGCAGTCTCTTTCCACTACATACTGAACACCTACTATTTGCAAGGCATGGTTGAAGGTGCTGGGAATACAATGTGACCAAGACTAAGTTCCTGCCTTTGCAGAGCTTACATTTTAATGGGAGGAGACAGATAATAAATAAAACAAACGCATATAACTTTAAAATCACAATCTTTATATTTACATCTCATTTCCCCATTAATCACTGGTACGACCTTGAGCCATTACTAACCCCCTCTGAACCTCAGCTCATAATCATATGTAGAACTGGACTGATGTGGGAGCAAAATAAGAATACTTGTAAAATGGCTTTTCATACCATCTGCCACATGCTGCTGCTGCTGCTAAGTCACTTCAGTCGTGTCCGACTCTGTGTGACCCCATAGATGGCAGCCCACCAGGCTCCCTCGTCCCTGGGATTCTCCAGGCAAGAACACTGGAGTGGGTTGCCATTTCCTTCTCCACATAACAGGGGCTTAATAAATGTTAATGGTTGAATCTGGATCCCAACAAAGTACGAGCCCCACGAAGAGAAGCGAAAGGAGTTTTGGAACTGGAGAACTGGTTGAAGGAGTCTACAGAGAATCTGACTGCTCAGTTAGGAAAGGGTAATTTATATTCTTGGTCTAGAAGGATTCCAGAACCAAGCCAGCTCCCAACTCCCTTTTCCCCAAGTTATTATCTACATCTGCTGGAGACAAAATAGGGATTGACCAGATTGGGGACCAAGATATCAATTTCTGGTGCTAAATCACCACTCAGGACATACGAGAGGCTGCCAGTATGTTTGCATTAATAAAGCCTTATCTGGCCTATGAGGATCTCAATAATTGTCCCAGAGGCCAGCAAGGAGACCATCATCAATAGAGTAGACCTGGGGGTGGACAGTGATGGAAAAATGAGCCCTAGGTCCTAAGTATTGATGGATCTGGTCTTCTTTCATAATTGCATTGAATTATTAATACATATTTATTAAGAACCTATTTATTCATTATTTCAGAAAGGATAAATGCTAATATATTTAACTGGTGCTATTTTGAAAATTGTCATCTCTCTCAGCCCATCTTTTTGACTGCCCCAAGGCAAGGGAAAACCAGATATTTACATAGAGCAGAGGAGAGCTAAGGGCTTCTCAGGTGGTAATAGTGGTAAAGAACCCCCCTGCCAATGTAGGAAACATTAGAGATGCGGGTTCAATCCCTGAGTCAGGAAGATCCCTTGGAGGAGGGCACAGCAACCCAGTCCAATATTCTTGCCTGGAGAATCACATGGACAGAAGAGACTGGCAGTCTAGAGTCCATAGGGTTGCAAGGAGTCAGACACGACTAAAGCAATTCAGCACTCAGGCACAGAGGAGAGCTGCCTGGAGTAACAGCAAGTTTGGCCTTGGAGTACGGAATGAAGCAGGGCAAAGACTAACAGAGTTTTGCCAAGAGAATGCATGGTCATAGCAGACGCCCTCTTCCAACAACACAAGAGAAGACTCTACACATGGACATCACCAAATAGTCAATACCAAAATCAGATTGATTATATTCTTTGCAACCAAAGATGGAGAAGTTCTATACAGTCAGCAAAAACAAGACCAGGAGCTGACTGTGGCTCAGATCATGAACTCCTTATTGCCAAATTCTGATTTAAATTGAAGAAAGTAGGGAAAACCACTAGACCATTCAGGTATGACCTAAATCAGATCCCTTACAATTAGACAGTAGAAGTGAGAAATAGATTCAATGGATTAGATCTGATAGACAGAGTGCCTGAAGAACTATGGATGGAGATCCATGACACTGTACAGGAGGCAGGGATCAAGACCATCCCCAAGGAAAAGAAATGCAAAAAGGCACAATGGTTGTCTGAGGAAGCCTTACAAATAGCTGAGAAAAGAAGAGAAGCAAAAAGAGAAAAGGAAAGGAGAAAAGGAAAAATATATCCATCTGAATGCAGAGTTCCAAAGAATAGCAAAGAGAGATAAGAAAGCCTTCCTCAGTGATCAATGCAAAGAAATAGAGGAAAACAATAGAATGGGAAAGACTAGAGATCTCTTCAAGAAAATTAGAGATGTCAAGGGAACATTTCATGCAAAGATGGGCACAATAAAGGACAGAAATGGTCTGGACCTAACAGAAGCAGAAGATATTCAGAAGAGGTGGCAAGAATACACAGAAGAACTGTACAAAAAGAATCTTCATGGCCCAGATAACCACAATGGTGTGCAACCGAGTACACACAATTAATGACTATGCAGATGATTTATTTAGGCTTTGTTATTAAACTCAGTGATATAAGAAGCGTCTTTGGGAAGATGCTTCTTCACCAAAAACACCAAATTTGGTGCTGTTTTTGATTTACTGTGAAAAATGCCCTCTAAACTACTGTTCTACCTGTGATGTCCAATAAAAGTACTCTTCATATTAAAAAAAAAAAAAAAAGTGAGGCTGCTACTTGTCCACCATAAGCTCCAAGCTTATGGGAGAAAATTCCCTGCCTTGCTTTGTAGTGAGTGGTTCATGTTCCTTAAAAATAGAAGCAGAAGTTTTATGTTTAAAAGAGTGCCCCTCTCCTGCAAATCACTCACCTTTAAAATCCATACACTTAACCCAATGATTTCTCGTGGCTTAACGCATTTGCAGAACTCTGCCTTTGGATATAATGTTAAGTCAGATTGATCCACCCAAGGAAACCAAATTTATTACTTTATAGTCAGAGGAGTTGGTCGGTTCTCCTAAAACATATTAGCCAGTTTTTATAATGGAGTTACCTAGGCTTGGTTCTAAATGACATCTGGCTGTTTCCAAAAATAAAATTCATCCTTTTTAAGAAAAATATTTGGACCACTGAGAATGTTCAAAGCAATGTGCCACAACATATTTTTAAGCAGCCTAAATGACAGTCTAAAGCTTATTGCCTCAATTCAGTGAATAAACATGTATATGTCAGTGTGTGTGTACATCCGTGTAGGCAGATGCATAAACAATTACCAGGAAGATATACATTAGTTTTGACAGGGGTCTTCTTAGGGTGCTAAGATTATGGATGAGCTACTTTTTAAATTGTGTTTTCCTGTACTTTCCAAACTTTCTGCAACAAATCTATATCACTTTTGTAATCAGGGGAAAAAAGCACAATAAATACTTCATAAATATAGTTTTAATGTGCCACCGATCCTGAAGGCAACTTCAGATCAGAAGTTATAACAATGCTTGGCTCAGAAAAGTGTCAATGGATTAAATGCCTTGCCTTCCACGCTACAACTTTTGAAGGGCACAACCCTCATTTAGATGTACAACTTCTATTATGTCTGCTGTTGTTTCTTTAAATTACTCTCCATTAACTTAGGGCCACACTGTATAATGTCATTCCATCTGTGCTAGTGGCAGCTAAGCATAGTAATTCAGACCTTACAATACGTGCAGTCACTAACCCCCACGGACAGGCCCACGACAAGCCTGAATTGTGCCCAACGTCATTCTGCTACATGGGGTCATGGTCCAGAGCAAGGCCCCAGTGAATTTCCTTTGAAAGCCCCTGCACCCCACTCAAGAAACATTTCTAAAGGAGAAGAAGAAAAGGCATGACCCCATCTGAAATGTAATCTCCAATGTTCTGTAACACAAGATATCCAAGGGCACTGGCAAGAGACAACAGTAACGGTGGCTGTAAGGGCAAGGTGGTCCAGGCCTTTCAAAGATTGTAAGCGAATGGAACTGCTGCCTCTTGTCAGGGAACCACGGCTTGGAGATCCAAAATGCTCTATGATGTCACCCTTGATTCCGACCACCAAATGGGATGACAGAGGAAAGGCAGCGAGGTAGGGCCTGACTTGACCACACTGGCAAGAGAGAGGTAAGGTTCTTGCAATAAACAAATTGGAGCACTTGGATGCCTGAGATGAGCTCTTCAAATTTCCAGCAAATCACCTTTTCTTACAGGAATCAAAATTTCTCTCTCTTGTTACCTTGCATTTACTCAATTCATTAAATCATCTCCTCCAATCATTCTAATGTGGAATCACAAGGAACACTCAGTAATAACAAGAAAAAGTCTTAAATACTCCTGAGGAAAAAAGGGGAATGGAGCAAAGAAAAGGAGCATACCCCAGAGTTGTAGAATGCCTTACATGTTTTTGGCAAGTTTGAACTTAGGGGTACCTCTGTCCCATCTGACGTGACCTTCAAACAGCTTGGATCAGCTGTGGAGTCAGTGGGGAACCAGAGGAGGAAGAAGAGGAATGACTGACATATTGTCAACTCAATTATTTTTTTCATCAATAAAAACTTCACGGGGACTTCCTGGTGGCCCAGTGGTTATGAATCCACCTCGCAGTGTCAGGGACAAGGAGATCCTGTGTGCCACAATGAAGGCCCCAGGCAGTCAGATAAATAAGGAAATGAATATTCTTTAAAAATTCACAAAAGCCTGAGATTCCACAGAAAACTATACAGGCAGAGAGAACTGACTAGGAAGAAGGGATATAGGAACCACCTGGTCTATCACATCTCATACTTTAGCTGATAAGGTAAGCCCTAAAATGGGATATGCAGTCATACTGCATATAAACTACACCTCAATAACCTGACTTTGAAAAAAAAGGAGACACAGATGTAGAGAAAAATTGCCCTATAAAATTTCCCCTTCTCCCCAAGTAAGTAAATCCTGGTGAAGAAGGGGAAGGTACCCACTCTGGGCAGCTTGCATAGATGAGGAGTGTCATAGGGGACTCTGTGGGCGCTCCCTTTCCAGCTAATCTGGGTAGCAAGACAATGTGATGGAGACTTGAAGTCACTAAATGTCTTCCATGGTAATAAAAGCCTTCCTACTGTGAAACAACTTTAAACTGTTCCATACCTCTCAAAAACAGACTCCTGAAAGGTACAACTGTGCATCCATAATGATGTGAGAGAGAAATACTTTCCTTGCCAAGGAGCTAATCAGTCAATCAACATCTAACCTTTTAAAAAGAATTCATCCACACTTCAGTGGGGTCCCTGTCTGTCTAAAAACCACGAAAGCATCCTGGGATTTGCCTGGTAATAGTTCAGCAGATGGCAGAACTTTGAATATGGGAAAAAATCAACCAACCAACCAACAGTTTTTGAGCATATGTTCTTCTGAGACACAGTACTAGACCCTGGAGGAGACTAAGTGTAAAAGGGGATTTCTGCCTTTGGTAATTTCTGATCATCACTGGGGAGCTGCCCTACTCATTAAACATGGAATACTCCCAAAACTGTTTGAAACAGATTACAATCATCACTTTCACAGAGATTAATTCAATCCTGCCTGTATACCTATGAAGTTTGTGTTAATCACCCTGTTTTATAATTAGGTCATATAAAACAACAGCACAAGAAGTGACTCAGGATATGACAAGTGACAAATGTACGGGTGATACAGGCCACGGGCCTGACTTTACAAAGACTATGAGACAAACTTCACGAATGTGAAATATCTGAGTAGAAGAAGAGAGAAATAACAGCATTTAAGCCCGGTGTCGTAGTGTGAGCAAAGGTGTGACTGCACAGTCACTGCCAGAAAGTCAATTGTTGTTTAGCCGCTAGGTTGTGTCCGACTTTTGGGACCCTAGAGACTGTAGCTTCAGACACGACTGAGCGACTTCACTTTCACTTTTCTCTTTCATGCATTGGAGAAGGAAATGGCAACCCACTCCAGTGTTCTTGCCTGGAGAATCACAGGGACAGGAGAGCCTGGTGGGCTGCCGTCTATGGGGTTGCACAGAGTCGGACACGACTGAAGTGACACAGCAGCAGCAGCAGCAGACTGTAGCTTGGCAGGTCCCTCTATCCATGGAATTTTCCAGGCAAGAATACTGGATTGGGTTGCCATTTCCTTCTCCAGGGTATCTTCCTGACCAACCCATGTCTCCTGCACTGGCAGGCAGATTCTTTACTGGTGAATCACCAGGGAAGCCCAGAGAGTCAATTACTGAGCTCCAAAAGACTTGGCCCTGAACAGAACACAAGGTTCTAAGAATTTTAATTCCATACAAGGACCCAGCGTGAACACCTATTCCATGTGGATAAAAGAAGAGCTCTAGATATGAGTTCTTTGGTAAAAAACAAAACAAAACAAAATTCTCCAGCTTTATCATGAAATATATGACAGTCCTATATAAAAGAGTATAGAAAAAGGATGATCCAAAAGAATCACACAGAGTTGAGTGATGTCTTAGTCTGTTCAGGCTGCTATAACAGAATACCATAAGCCTGGTTAGCATACACAACATTGATTTCTCACCATCCTTGCGTCTGGGAAGTCCAAGATGAAGGTGCTGGCAGATCCAGTGTCTGGTGACAGCCCACTTTGTGGTTTGCAGGTCTTCTCATTGTGTTCTCACGTGGCTGAGAGAGAACGAGAAAGCTCTCATTTTTGTTTTTAATAAGGGCACTAATCCCATTCATATGGGCTATATCTTCATGATCTAATCACTTCCCAAAATCCCTACCTGCTGCTACTGTCACAATGGGGTGAGGGGTAGGACTTCAACATACAACTTTGGGAAGGATACAAATATCCATCCTACGGCAAGTTATCCATCACGGCTGTGAGGTTTAGATAGAGATGTCTAGCAGTCATGGTCCTAAGTCATCGCTAACATCAAGAGCCGCTGACTAGTCTGATCATTGTTACCTGCCCCTTCCTTCTTCCATCTGCTTTATAAAAAAGAAACTCTAAGCTCTCATGGGTATTGTCTGCTTATCATTCAGATAGTTCTCCAAAACCTCACATGCAAAACTTTACATCGTGAAATGATGTCATTATCAAAATCTAGAATTATTCTTGGGCTCCTAGAGTAGAATGTTTACCCTCCCCTGACTCTTTTCAAACAGGTGGGTAGACCCAGGTGGCAAGCAAAGAAAAAAAATGGCTTAAAATAAATTGTAATATTTTACTGTAACATATCATTTGCTGAAATCAAGCTTTGTCCAAACTACATTACCCCAAAAGTAAGAGAGTGTCCCTGTCTGATGCTAAATTCTAAGCCAGCTGCTTCAGAGCTCTGTGCTGTTTCCTTCTCCATGGTCTGACCTTAACGGCCAGACATTTATCAGTGTTCTTGCTGTAACCGAACAGCACTTATTCCGTATTACATGCTGCTTAGGCTGCACCACAGAGACAGCCGGAAAACGCCTTAGCAGCACGGCTTTTTGCATTTCCACGGAGAAGTTATGCCTGAAGCAGTCATCTTATCCAGATGTATCTTCCCCCCTCCAGATTGGGTCTTATCACCAGCTCAGTCACCCTCTTATCCTACTCCTGAGAAGTGGAGATTGGGGGCCAGAAAATATGGCTGAGCAGGACCCTGGAAGACTCACGCACAAGCACATCTTTATTCTGCAGTTAAAATTTCTGAGAGGTTCCAACCTGAGAGATCCCATTATTGGAAACTTCAAAGAAATAAAACGAACATCATAGTTCCTTATGTAGGACAATATTCCAAAGTTCAAAACGTTATTCCATCTGGAAGACAAGATAGGGCCTGTCTGTGTCATCGTGTGCATGAATGTGTGTATGTGTGTGAATGGTCTTAACAGACTGGCAGCGGTGTGATGGATGACCTCTAACCTCCTATGATCCTGTCCACCTTAATATAAGCTTCTTCCTTCAGGTGAGATGCTGCTGAACTACAGGTAATGCACGCACGTAACTCCAAGTAACTCAGGGCTCAATAGCCTTCGTTTCAGAAATTACTAGTGAGCTTGCCGAGAGCAAAAGGAGCCCCACTACCTTCTGACCCAGGTGACCACGAGGCACGTTTTACATTGTCTGTATGAGAGTTCTCAAATTTCGGAAAGTTTGAGATTTACAGAAAGCAACATTGGTCTAGAAGTGAAGATTCTCATCCCCAAGAAAATGAGTTCTAGTGAGTTCTAGTGACCTATTTGGATGGGAGGAATGGTGAGGATTAAATGCTTCATATTTATTGAGCACCTGCAGTGATCTATGTCCTTTTCAAAACATAGCAGAGGAGACATAACTTCTCTTTCAATCAGGTTAATGAGGAATTGATTTTTGAAGCTTTTTAAAAACACAAAGTGCAATACCAGCGTTAAACACCAATCAGATGGGGAGTGGTGCTCACCTAGCTGACTGCCTAATGTGGAAGGGAAAGTGTGGGTGATCAATAGCGGATCTATAACTTGTTCCCAGGGTGCAATAGAGTGCTTTCCCCATCAGCAGCATGAGCAAAGACTCATAGTCTCTTTGCTCAAAACCGTGGTAGTAATCAAAAGAGGACTCAATCTCCCTATAAGTTAGTGGGTGCTCTTTACGATAAGGAGACGGGGCAGAGACAAAAATCTAGAAGGGATACAGAGGCCAAGAACAAGCAAAAGGCCCTGGCACAGACTTTTGCAAAATGTATGTCATGGTTTCTCAAGACAACTGGACCACCTGGTGTTAGAAAGTTAAGTTAAAGCTCCTTTCTTTCTGTCTTCCACGGACCGCAAACCACACAAACGACCTTAGGACAGTGTTAGCCAACGTCCTCTACGGTGAGGAGGGACTCAGCATTAAGCTTTGTGACTCCCGACATGCCCAGGTCTGGCCTGGGAACACTGAGGAGTATATTCAGTGTTGGTGAGACTTGGATTGTGCAGATGAACTGGAATCTATCGAGGGCTGGGTGAGACACACGCCCACATCGGCAACAAAGTCTAAAGCAACGATGTGTTAGTCGTTCAGTTGTGTCCGACTCTTTGCGACCCCATGGACTGTAGCCCACTAGGCTCCTTTGTCCATGGGATTCTCCTGGCAAGAATACTGGAGAGGGTTGCCATGCCCTTCTCCAAAATAATAACTATCATTTATTGAGGACTAAGTATGTGCCAGACCCTGAGTCAGTCAGACTCCTGACCTACAGCATCTGATTTAATCCTCACAGCAACCCCATGGAGTAGGGATTGTTGTTACCACCATCACACAGATGAGAAACTGAGAGGAGTGAGCTGCCTAACTGATAAGTGTTAGCACCAGAATTCCAATCTTTAGAGAGTCAGACTCCGAGTCCTGTGCCCTTAATCACCCTACAATCTGCCTTCCAACAAATAAAGCTACCATCTATTGAACACTTCAATACATGCCAATGACGGGCTGGCTATGAATATCATCTCATAACATAGGCAGTTAAGATGAGTAATTCAGCAACTCTTTCATCTACTGAGGACTAACTTCATACACCATGCCAAAATGTTTCCTAAGTGTAAAGGAAACAAATGTCACTGCCTTCAGGAAGGTCATCATTCTTCCAACTGACCCATAAGTGGATCCTGACATGTTATCAGGATGGGTTTTCCTACTGGTACAATACTACAGCAAGAACACACTGAAGTATGTAAAGAGAGCCATCTGAATTCATTTAAAAAGTCTAAATTATGAAATGTTTTAAAATACAATCCTTTTCACTTTTAAGATTCACTTTTTCACTTCTTTTACATTTTAAGAAAAACTAAAGCTAGACCTAAGGTAACAATGTATTGCCAAGTGAAAACCCTGAGTAGTCAAGAAAATTTTCATTCATGATTGCTTTGACTTTCTGCAAATTAAAGTGCTTCTACAGCGCCTGCAGACAGTTTATTCCCTTAAGAAGATGAAAGAGTCCCTCTGAAATCCAGCTTCTGCCTGAGTTATGACAAATCCCAAATTAGTGGTCCCTCAGTAGGCTCTATACTAATGACCGTACATTTTATCTTGTATTGACTATTTTCAGTAGCTCTTTGCCAAGGAATGCAAATGGTGTTAGTCCATCATCTCATTTACTTTTATATAACAAAGTAGGCTAACCTGTGACCCACAGATGAAGTTATATTTCCCAAGTCACACACTGAACTGAAAATAGACTCACACCCTGCCCCATTCGTCAGAACTTCTGGTCCAGCTCATGCTTGCTCTCCACATTCCTCCTTCCACTGGGTAAATCTTGCTTCTCTTCCATTCTTGACAAACAAAGTCAGGAACTCCTAAGTCTAATTGCTCGTGTCTTTGTGTATAAATTAGTGGTTAATAATGTATGAATAATTACATATTATTAATAACAATATCATTATTTTTCTAAAGGTCATTCAAAGAAGAACTTTAGTCCCCAGCCTGAAAGGAAGAAAATGGGGAATGAAAGAAGGAGCTATTTGCTTATTCATGTGTTTTTAAGTTTAGAAGAATCCAAGAACGAGACCATGACACACACCAGAGCTTCACGTTGTCCCCCTATTCTATACTCGACTTCCTCCTTACTGCGAAAACCTCAATTTCACTCAGAGCTACAACTTACCCAGCAGAAAACATTAACCTTCCCAGACTCCTTCATAGCTAATAGTCAGGTGACCCAGTTCTGGTCAGTGAGGCATATGCAGAAGTCCTTGGGGATTTCTGGGAAGTGTGTCATCTTCCTGATATCAGCACTTGCTCTTCTTTTCTCTTTCTGTCAGGAATATGACCATTGCTCCTGGAGATACAGCAACCATCTTTCAATCATGAGGCTAAAGTCACGTGCTATGAATGATAAGGAAAGAAAACAGAAGTCATGGTGTTCAGTGCATGAGCATCAATGCTGGCCATGGATATCCTGTCCCATCTAGGACCTGCCCTTGTGTGAAAAAATCTTGTATTTAACCCACTGGAATCAGGATTTCCATCATTTTCCACCAAAGAGATTTTTTAAAGATCCAGTTAATTGGGGGGATACCCTACTAAAAGGTAACCAAGACTTAGGGCATTTGGAGTTGCACGGACCCGTTGCTGTTGTTGTTGAGCTCCTCGGTCATGTCTGACTCTTTGCAAGCCCACAGACTGCAGCATGCCAGACTTCCCTGTCCTTCACTATCTCCCGGAGTTTGCTCAAACTCATGTTCGTCGAGTCACTGATGCCATCCAACCATCTCGTCCTCTGTGGTTCCCTTTTCCTCCTGCCTTCAATCTTTCCCAGCACCAGGGTCTTTTCCAATGAGTCAGCTCTTCACATCAGGTGGCCAAAGTATTAGAGCTTCAGCATCGGTTCTGCCAATGAGTATTCAGGGTTGATTTCCTTTAGCATGGACTTGTTTGATCTCCTTGCTGTCCAAGGGACTGTCAAGAATGTTCTCCAGCACCACAGCTCGAAAGTATCTTTAAAAAGGTTTCAATTGGAATGGACCTGTAGAGATCAACTAATTGAAACCATTTTAAACCAAGAAGAAGACCAAAGAGCAGACGAGAGATGTGCCTCGGGTCACAAAGCTGGTTCTTCAGTTCTCAGCCCAGTGCTTTCTGTGATTCCATGTGGCCTGCCTTGAAGAGAAAAAGATTAGAATGAGCTAGAGAAAGAAATATTTCTCAGATAGCCAGATAAAAGTGGCTCTGTGAGAGAATAAGCTGGATCCGTAACTGGATGGAGATGTACTCAAAAACTGTTGACATAGTCCTTTTAAGAGAAGCAAGCACTTCAAAAAGAGAGACAGAAGAAAAAAATGAAGCTCACAGGCTTCTATACTCAGAAGTTGAAAACAACCGTTTATTAAGTTATTTTAGCAGTCTCCCCAGAGTAAGCTAGAAATAGCAGTGTTGGTCTTATTCTTTAAAAGAAAGTGGAAAACTGCCCTCTTCTAATTAGAGAAAAATCATTCAAAAGGCGGCTCATTGTGCAGTCCCACACTGTCTCTGTACAGAGTTTCTCTAGCTATTTAGAGCCTGGACCCTGGAGCCAGATTGCCTGTGTTCAAACTCCATCTCTACCACTTGCCAGATGTGTGAACTTAGGTAAGTAACCTCTCTGGATTTCTGTCTTTCCATCTATAAAATATGTATAATAATAATACTTACTGAAGGTTGTGGGCTCAGTTGGTAAAGAATCTTGCTGCAATGCAGGGACCCCAGTTCAATTCCTAGGTTGGTCGAGAAGATCTGCTAGAGAAGGGATAGGCTACCCACTCCAGTATTCTTGGGCTTCCCTTGCGGCTCAGCTGGTAAAGAATCTGCCTGCAATGCGGGAGACCTGGGTTCAATCCCTTGGTTGGGAAGATCCCCTGGAGAAGGGCAAGGCTACCCACCAGTATTCTGGCCTGCGGTATAGACACATATACATAACACATGCATATACACACATGTACGCTACCATTACTATGATAGCTATAGTCACATGTAATAGAAGCCTGGGGTTCAAAGAAAAAGAAAATTCACGTCCCCGGGGATGTTTTGGCAGACTGATAACAAAAACACTTACATGAATGACTTCCTAGTTTAAGGAACCTCACCAAACATTTGTTGAATGAATGACTGAATGTCATCAGTCAAAGAAAGTCCCGAAGAATCTTATAAATCTCAAAAAAAGATATCTAAGGGTAATGTAGAAGCCAAAATTTTGCGTGTGTGTGTGTTTTCTTTTTTACTAAGTTTATTTATTTTTTAATGAAGGATAATTGTTTTACAGAATTTTGCTGTTTTCTGTCAAACCTCAACATGAATCAGCCATAGATTTACACATGTCCCCTCCCTCCTGAACCTCCCTCCCCTCTCCTTCCCCATCCCATACCTCTAGGTTGATACAGAGCCCTCTTTGAGTTTCCTGAGCCATACAGCAAATTCCCATTGGCTATCTAATTTACACATGGTAATGTAAGTTAGAAACCAAAATTTTAGAATTTGGAAACATGGCTAGAATTCATTTAGCCATAAATTGTAATGAATGAATAGCAAGAAAATGTGTGATTGTACTTTTGGCTTATATTTCTAATTCGCTAGAAAAATATGGTGTTTACCTTTATCAATTTTAATAATAAAATTATGTATTTTCTTTTAAAAGAGACAGAGTAGCTCTAAATCTGTATGACAGCCTTAGTAACCACCGTGAGAAAGTCAGGCCATGTACAGCACATGGGGCTCAGATCACTTAGCTGTGTGTCGACTTCCACTTGCTGGACACTCCCCACCACCTTTCTGTCCACAGGACAATGAGAGCAGAGAACTAAGAACTAGGACCCTGAACCACGGATACTGCTGTGTGACCTTGGGCAGGTCACATAACCTATTTGGATCTGTTTTCTATCAAGAAAAATGAGAGTCTTGGACTAGCTCATTACCAAGTTTTCTTTAAGTCCAATAATTTTCAGAAATCTTCTATAGGGATAAAACTAAAAGTTAGGAGATATAAATTGTGACAAACGTCACAGATATCAAGCCAAGGAAAATCAATAAGAATATCTCCAAGGCAAGCTTAGCTGGTTTTGCCACTTTCAATGCACCTATCACTATTAACCTGTAGCGTTTCTACCATGATTATCACCTTACTGTTGCAGAGGAAGTATCTTTTTGCATTTAAAATATCTAAGCTATTGCAGTGACCTGCGATGGGGTCCATGGCACATCTCTGAGGCCACACTCCCAAGAAGGAGAAAAGAGGTGGACAAGGGGTGATTAGAAGGACTTTCAAGATGGGAAAAGAAAAAATGCACAAAATGTCTATCAGAGAAATCATATCAAATACCATATCAATTCTGAAGGCAAAGGCAGAATTTTGAGCAAAGGTCAAATTGCTTGCTCTAGGGGACACCTGTTCCTGTTTTGCCTTTCCTAACATCACCCTGACTTTTCTTGCCAGTTTAGCTGAAACTGCTCCCACCCCCAGCAAGAGGACTGAGTCCTGACTGGCCCAAGCTATTCTGTATTGGCCCCTCTGTCCTGGCCACAGTGATTGGTTGAGGAAAAGGTACATATTATGGAATAAATGTGACCTGCCCCCCAAATTCATATGTTGAAATCGAATCCCAGTTCGATTTGGAGGTAGGGCCTCTTGGAGTTCATTGGGTCATGAGAATGGAGTCCTCATGAACAGGATTAGCCTTCTTTATTTTATAAGAAAAGACCAAAGATCTAACTAGCTCTTTCTGCCATGTGAGGATACAACCCAACAGAGAGCGCCCACCAAAACCCGATCATGCTGGTACCTGGATTTCAGACTTTCAGTCCTCAGAACTGTGACAAATAAATTTCTGTAGCTTATAAGCTACCCAGTCTAAGTACTATGCTATAGTAGCCTCAACTGACCAAAATAGCACTTAAAAAAAATCAGGCCCGTCAAGGGCCAATAAGACAAATTTTGGTTGAAACCAAAGAAGCCAAGTTTCTCTTTCTCATGGATATGAATGAAGACACTGTCAGGGAGATGTTCACAACCATCTTCAGACCCAAGAGGAGAGCCTGCTTAATAACAGGACCAACACAAAGATTCATTTGAGTCCTAATTCAAGTCCTACGCAGAACATTTAGTTACAAAGCAGAAAGAGTCCTCCTTTCCACATTAGCCAATTTAGGTTGAGCCTTCCATTCTTTGAGACCAAAAACTTTCTAACTGAAGCAGTTTGCCGATTGTTGGAATGGGGGCATTAAGAGTCAAATGAGGGTGCATACACGAACCAGTCATGATTCAGGAGACAAAATGACCCAAAGTGAATAAATCAGCAGAAAAAACTAGCAGATCAGGCCTCATGGAAAGGGATCTGACACAAAGTAGCTGGTCCATGCCTGCATTTAAAAGATCAAGGACACACCATCCTAAGATATGACAGGATGTCTTCTGTGCGAGAAGTAAAAGCAGGAGGCTTCTGAGACTGTATCTGTCAAATGTGCAGCCACTCCACTGAGGGTCGTGTTGAGACTCAGTGTTCCACTGAGAAAAAATCAGAAGAGGTAAAAAGGAAGGCAGGACTTAGGAGATGAAAATCATAAACCATTGCCCCACAGTCCTGGGAAAGCACAATATGACTGAAGGCAGCATCAGTGTCTACAGAGTCCAGCTCAGTGGGGAAGTGCTCTAGGCCACAGCAATACATGCCATCAGACAGATGATTTGTATGGTTCCAGGTGAGTCATCAATCCACTTGGAGGCAGAACTCAGGCAGCGTGAGAGGTCCAGGGGGAGAGTCCCACCTCCTGGGGCAGAAGTTGAGATTGGCAAGATTTAAGCAGGGGACATGCTCCCCTTTAAACCAAAGTGTGGTTTCAGATTACTCCCATCCCTAACACTTCAGCAACTTTGTGATTCAATATCGTATTTTATAAAGAACTATGGGGGCTTTCCTGATAGCTCAGTTGGTAAAGAATCCACCTGCAATGCAGGACCCTGGTTTGATTCCTGGGTTGGGGAGATCCGCTGGAGAAGGAAAAAGCTACCCACTCCAGTATTCTGGCCTGGAGAACTCCGTGGACTGTATAGTCCATGGGGTAGCAAAGAGTTGGACACGACTGAGCAGCTTTCACTTTCATTTGGGGCTTCCTAAGTGGCTTAGAGGGTAAAGTGTCTGCCTGCAATGTGGGAGACATGGGTTCAATCCCCGGGTTGGGAAGATCCCCTGAAGAAGGAAATGGCAACCCACTCCAGTACTGTTGCCTGGAAAACTCCATGGATGGAGGATCCTGGTAAGCTACAGTCCATGGGATCGCAAAGAGTCGGACATGACTGAACAACTTCACTTCAGGCCAAAATACCGGAATGTTCTTTTTATGTATAGTTTTATTTATTTATTTTTGTGTGTGCTTGGTCTTCATTGCTGCACTGGCTTTTCTCTAGTGAAGGTGTATGGGCTTCTCATTGCAGTGGCCTTTCTTGTTGAGGAGCCCAGGCTCTAGGGCACATCAGCTCAGTAGTTATGGTTCCTGGGCTCTGGAGCACAGGCTCAGTAATTGTGGCCCACGGGCTTAGTTGCTCCGCATCACATGGGATCTTCACAGATCAGGGGTCAAACCTGTGTCTCCTGCACTGGCAGGTGGATTATTTCCCACTGAACCACTAAGGAAAGCACCTGGAATATTCCTGAACATAAGTCCAACAAGGAAAGTGACTGCATCTTTTTGTTTACTGCTCCATCCCCAGCACCCAGCATAGTGTGGGACACATAAAAGTTGTTCAATAAACACTTGTCCGAAGAATGGGGTCCTTAGCAGGCTGTTAGTTTCCAAGCTATGAAAGGGGGCTTCGAATGCAATGGGAAAAGTGAAGCATCCCACAGGAAAGATTGGGCTACTGCATGTGGAAAGGGAAAGGTTGATCGGCATGCAGGCATAGCCACTACATTCTTGGCAATAGGGAAAACTCTAAATCCCATTTTCTGGGGAAGAGATTGATGGGAAAGTCAGAGTTGACATTTGGCCAATACAGATTAATTCAGCCATACTGGTTGTTTACAGCTGAATGGTCAGTGCCATTGCTATAGGAGTTTAGTTAGGAGTGCTAATCGATCAGTCGTGTCTGACTCTTTTCGACCCCATGGACTGTAGCCCACCAGGCTCCTCTGTCCAAGGAATTCTCCAGGCAAGTATACAGGAGTGGGTTGCCATTCCCTTCTCCAGGGGATCTTCCTGACCCAGGTATCAAACTCAGGTCTCCCGCATCGCAGGCAGATTCTTCACCATCTGAGCCACCAGGGAAGCCCTGCCATTGCTATACTATTGTGACATAGTTGGAATATCATCCAAGGGAGAATGATTCCTGTTCTTTGGAAAGTACTCTCTGGTCTGGACAGTATGTCCCCTGAGCCTGGGCAGGGTTAAGCCTGCAGGTGAATCCATCATGGCCAAGGGCTGAATCAAGACACAAAGGCAGATAAGGTAGGACGCAGGTGCTATAGCCGATGCCAGGATACTTCTTCAGTAGCCATAATGCTTTGGAGCCCTGGGATTAAATTCAATACAGGCCAAGAGTAGTCTGAATCTTAAAATTTTTGGAAATTTTGTGTATGTGGTATAATACCCTTTGCACTACAAAATTATGAATGCTTCCACCTGCCCCCAAAATAGACATTCTGAGTAAGACATCCATGAGAAAAAAATTCCTTCCTCCACTTTGTCACTGGGCTCTTCATTCTGACTTTGGGGATGTTTATCCTGGACAGTTCTCTTACTTGAATCTCCAGATTCAAGATTATTCATGTATTCATCCATTCATTCAAATGATGCACTTTGAGTTTATCTACTGGAGTAACAATAGTGAACAAAAGATATAAGATCCCATCATTTACAGAGTGTGTAGTCAAGTAAGAAAGATAATAGTGTAAATAAGTAAACAAAGAAGATGGGGTCATGTAGACAGGGAAAGAAAGAAAATATATTATAAAGAAAATAAAACAGGGAAATAGGGTAGAGAGTCTCTATGGTAGAGGGAGATGCTTTAGGTAGAGTAGCCAGGAGGTATAGTTTGAGCCTAAACCAGGATGAGGGAAGGGAGCAAGCCCAGCAGATATTTGGGGAAAGAGGGTTTGGGAATAAATGACAAGCAAGTGCAAAATCCCCAGGGAAGAAACTGAAAGGGGGCCAGTGTGGCTGGACCATCACAAGGAAAGGAAGAGGTGAGGCAGGAGAGGAGGGCAGGTGCTAGACTGGGCAAGGTTTGGGAGTCGGGCTTAGGAATTAGGACATTAATTATGGTTTTATGAAAAGTCTGAGGATTTTAAGTAAACGAGTGGCCTTATCTGACTTATTTTAGAAGACCATTCCTGTGTGGCTAACATGCAATAGGGGCCAAGTGTGGAACCTGAAAGACCAGGAGGCCGCTGAAGGACTCTGGGCAAGAGTGACTTAGGTGCTAAGTGTGGCAGAAGATGCGAGAGAAGAGGGAAAATTCTCCGTGGGACCTCCTAGCATCTTGTTATAATAGTGTTAGAACTTTCCTTATATTCACATCAAAATAAAAACAATAGCTCTGAGAATTAACCACCTCCTAGGCACTGAGTCCTAAGTATGCTCCTCACATTCAAGCTCCTTTCATCCTCTCAACAGACTCATGAAGGAGGTTGTTATGGGCTACATTGTGCTGCCCCAAATTCATATCTTGAAGCCTTAACCTCCAATGTGACTGTATTTGAAGATAGGACCTTTAAGGAGATAATTAAGGAGGCAATTAATTACGACCTTAATTGAGCTCCTAAGTGACAGTGAGAGTCACTCAGTCACATCCGACTCTTTGCAACCCCATGGAATTCTCCAGGCCAGAATCCTGGAGTTGGTAGCGATTCCCTTCTCCAGGAGATCTTCCCAACCCAGGGATCAAACCCAGGTCTCCTACATTGTGGGCAGATTCTTAACAAGCTGAGCCACAAGGGAAGGCCAAGAATACTGGAGTGGGTAGCCTAACCCTTCTCCAGGGGATCTTCCCAACCCAGAAATCGAACCGGGGTCTCCTGCATTGCAGGCAGATTCTTTACAAACGGAGCTATGAGGGAAGCCATCAGTTTAGTTCAGTCGCTCAGTCGTGTCCGACTCTTTGTGACCCCATGAATCGCAGCACACCAGGCTTCCCTGTCCATCCAACTCCCGGAGTCTACTCAAAATCATGTCCATCGAGTTAGTGATGCCATCCAGCCATCTCATCCTCTGTCGTCCCCTTCTCCTTCTGCCCTCAATCTTTCCCAGCATCAGGATCTTTTCCAATGAGTCAACTCTTCGCATGAGGTGGCCAAAGTATTGGAGTTTCAGCTTTAGCATCATTCCTTCCAATGAATACTGAGGACTGATCTCCATTAGGATGGACTGGTTGAATCTCCTTGCAGTCCAAGGGACTCTCAAGAGTCTTCTCCAACACCACAGTTCAAAAGCATCAATTCTTGGGCGCTCAGCTTTCTTCACAGTTCAACTCGCACATTCATACATGACCACTGGAAAAACCATAGCCTTGACTAGATGAACCTTTGTTGGCAAAGTAATGTCTCTGCTTTTGAATATGCTATCTAGGTTGATCATAACTTTCCTTCCAAGGAGTAAGAGTCTTTTAATTTCATGGCTGCAGTCACCATCTGCAGTGATTTTGGAGCCCCAAAAAATAAAGTCTGACACTGCTTCCACTGTTTCCCCATCTATTTCCTATGAAGTGATGGGACCGGATGCCATGATCTTCGTTTTCTGAATGTTGAGCTTTAAGCCAACTTTTTCATTCTCCACTTTCACTTTCATCAAGAGGCTTTTGAGTTCCTCTTCACTTTCTGCCATAAGGGTGGTGTCATCTGCATATCTGAGGTTATTGATATTTCTCCTGGCAATCTTGATTCCAGCTTGTGTTTCTCCCAGCCCAGTGTTTCTCATGATGTACTCTGCATATAAGTTAAATGAGCAGGGTGACAATATACAGCCTTGACGAACTCCTTTTCCTATCTGGAACCAGTCTGTTGTTCCATGTCCAGTTCTAACTGTTGCTTC
>NW_011494773.1:2456192-2456796 GCF_000754665.1 Bison bison bison | reverse complement strand
TAATCAATCTGATTTCAGTGTTGACCATCTGGTGATGTCCATGTATAAAGTCTTCTCTTGTGTTGTTGGAAGAGGGTGTTTGCTATGACCAGTGCATTCTCTTGGCAAAACTCTATTAGCCTTTGCCCTGCTTCATTCCATATTCCAAGGCCAAATTTGCCTGTTATTCCAGGTGTTTCTTGACTTTCTACTTTTGCATTCCAGTCCCCTATAATGAAAAGGACATCTCTTTTGGGTATTAGTTCTAAAAGGTCTTGTAGGTCTTCATAGAACCGTTCAACCTCAGCTTCTTCAGTGTTACTGGTTGGGGCATAGGCTTGGATTACTGTGATATTGAATGGTTTGCCTTGAAAACAAACAGAGTTTGTTTTTGAGATTGCATCCAAGTACTACATTTCGGACTCTTCTTTTGACCATGATGGCTTCTCCATTTCTTCTAAGGGATTCCTGCCCTCAGTAGTAGATATAATGGTCATCTGAGTTAAATTCAGCCATTCCAGTCCATTTTAGTTCGCTGATTCCTAGAATGTCGACATTCACTCTTGCCATCTCTTGTTTGACCACTTCTAATTTGCCTTGATTCATGGACCTGACATTCCAGGTT
>NW_011494773.1:2455445-2456092 GCF_000754665.1 Bison bison bison | reverse complement strand
GACCTCCACTAGCTTTGTTCGTAGTGATGCTTTCTAAGGCCCACTTGACTTCACATTCCAGGATGTCTGGCTCTAGGTCAGTGATCACACCATCGTGATTATCTGAGTCGTGAAGATCTTTTTTGTACAGTTCTTCTGTGCATTCTTGCCACCTCTTCTTAATATCTTCTGCTTCTGTTAGGTCCAGACCATTTCTGTCCTTTATCGAGCCCATCTTTGCATGAAATGTTCCCTTGGTATCTCTAATTTTCTTGAAGAGATCTCTAGTCTTTCCCATTCTATTGTTTTCCTCTATTTCTTTGCATTGATCGCTTATCTCTTCTTGCTATTCTTTGGAACTCTGCATTCAGATGCTTATATATTTCCTTTTCTCCTTTGCTTCTCACTTCTCTTCTTTTCTCAGCTATTTGTAAGGCCTCCTCAGACAGCCATTTTGCTTTTTTGCATTTCTTTTCCATGGGGATGGTCTTGATCCCTGTCTCCTGTACAATGTCACGAACCTCATTCCATAGTTCATCAGGCACTCTATCTATCAGATCTAGTCCCTTAAATCTATTTCTCACTTCCACTGTACAATCATAAGGAATTTGATTTAGGTCATACCTGAATGGTCTAGTGGTTTTCCCTACTTTCTTCAACTTAAGTCT
>NW_011494773.1:2423818-2455186 GCF_000754665.1 Bison bison bison | reverse complement strand
CGACATTCACTCTTGCCATCTCTTGTTTGACCACTTCTAATTTGCCTTGATTCATGGACCTGACATTCCAGGTTCCTATGCAATATTGCTCTTTACAGCATCAGACCTTGCTTCCATCACCAGTCACATCCACAACTGTGTATTGTTTTTGCTTTGGCTCCATCCCATCATTCTTTCTGGAGTTATTTCTCCACTGATCTCCAGTAGCATATTGGGCACCTACTGACCTGGGGAGTTCCTCTTTCAGTATCCTATCATTTTGCCTTTTCATACTGTTCGTGGGGTTCTCAAGGCAAGAATAATTAAGTGGTTTGCCATTGCCTTCTCCAGGGAAGCCATAGTTGGGCCCTAATCCAATGAAACTAGTGTCCTTATGAGAAGCGGGAGAGAGACCCAGGGATATCACACACAAAGGAAGAACCATGTGAGGAAACAGACATCTGCAAGCCATGCAGAGAGGCCTCAGGAGAAACCAAACCTGCCAGCTCCTTAATCTTGGACTTTCAGCCTCCAGAACTGAGATAAACACATTTGTTTTTAAAGTCACCCCATCTGTGATATTTTATTATGGCAGCCTGAGCAGATTAATAAAAAGGCACCAGCATAAAGGAATGTGGCCCCAGACTTATGCTTCCTGGGTTCAGATCCTGGTTTCATGCTTATTAACATACCTGTCTCCTTGGCTTAACCATGATGCTCTGCTAGCCACCAGAGAAACAGCAATGACAGCAATGAATGTAAACTTACATCAAAGTTACCTAAACCCTACATATCACCCAGTGGAAAATGAAGATGAAAAATGCTCAGCCGAAAAAGAAGGCACTCTGTCAGTGAGTGGTTCTGTTTAACAGATAGGCATGGATGGGCGGGAAGAAAACCTTGTTCAATATTGGAGTTCAGTGGGAAAGAAGGAGATGCACCCCCAAAGTTTTGACTCTAGATGCTTGGCACCTAAAAATCTATAAAATCCCTCCCCAGTTGAAGCCACTCTCTTGGGTCATAGAATCGCAGGTCAGCCCACAGAGAGGCAATGGGGTTTCTGTGTCTTCCAGACCCTTACATTTACAAGTAAGGAGATGGACTCATTGGAAAAGAAGGGGCGACAGAGGATGAGATGGTTGGATGGCATCACCGACTCAATGGACATGAGTTTGAGCAGGCTCTGGGAGGCAGAGAAGGACAGGGAGGCCTGGTGTGCTGCAGTCCATGGGGTTGTAAAGAGTCGGGCACAACTGAGGCATGAAACAACAACAAAAGGGGACCGAGGCCCAAAGCGGTTAGTGACTCGCAGTTTGATGCAGTTAGGGGGGCTCTGCTGTAGCACTGGCCGACACCAGCTCTGACGGGGCCATTTTTTAAATCTCCCTGAAAGCCTATATATTTTATTAGGACAGCATGTCCCATCTCAGACATGGCTGAAGTTCAGACTGATCTAATGAGCAAAAGAGCTCAAAGAAAGTCTCCTGGGGCCACTTCCCGCCATTATTTGAACCCTCTTTTCAAGGACATGCAGCCAAAGCCACAGCAAGGTGGGGAGGGAGCAAATTCCTCCAGAGCAATTCAGCCACTGGGAGAGATGGGGCATCGTATTCCCAGTAGATTTTTTTTTTTCCCAAATAATGCTCGTTTCCTTCCGCATTTTGCAATAGGATGACTTGATGACACAAATTTTTTCCCATTCACATTCAGCTGCCTGTACTTCATTACTTTCTACAGATGCTCCCAGCCTCGGAGCACGCCAGCTCTTTGTCACTGGTACACTCCTACCATTGAGCTGCAGTTAGCAGGAGGAGGGAGATGGCATGTTTCCCGTGAATGGCTGAGAAACTCCCTCGCCCCCACATCCAATCAGCCACCAAAGTCTGTCATTTCTTCCTTCCCGATGTCTCCCGCATCTGTCTCTCCCTCTCTACTCCCACTGTCACTGCTTGGGTTGAGGACTCAACTGCCCCCTGCCTGGGCTGCTGGCTGCAATACCCTCTGCCCGCTTTTCCTACCTGTGGCTTCTTCCTCTTCCTTCATCCAAAGGACCGCCAGGCTTCCCACTGTGTTTATCATGCCCCTGCTCCAGGGGCTCCCCATCGCCTAAGCTCAAATTCAAACCCCGTGCGCTGGTCCCAGTCTACTTTCCTAAGTAGGTCTCCCACTCTGCCCCCAAGGGAGCCCTGTGCTCCAAACAACAGCTTCCCCCAAAGTGTCCCAAAGACGTCATGCGTCATTTCCCTCCTGTCGTTACCCTTATTTTTTTAAATTTTATTTTATTTTTAAACTTTACAATATTGTATTAGTTTTGCCCAACATCGAAATGAACCCACCACAGGTATTCCCATGCTCCCCATTCTGAACCCTCCTCCCTCCTCCCTCCCCATACCCTCCCTCTGGGCCGTCCCAGCCCCAAGCATCCAGCATCGTGCATCGAACCTGGACTGGCGACTCGTCTCATACATGATATTACACATGTTTCAATGCCATTCTCCCAAATCTCCCCACCCTCTCCCTCTCCCACAGAGTCCACAAGACTAATCTATACATCAGTGTCTCTTTTGCTGTCTCGTACACAGGGTTATTGTTACCACCTTTCTAAATTCCATATATATGCATTAATATACTGTATTGGTGTTTTTCCTTCTGGCTTACTTCACTCTGTATAATAGGTTCCAGTTTCATCCACCTCATTAGAACCGATTCAAATGTATTCTTTTTAATGGCTGAGTAATATTCCATTGTGTATATGTACCACAGCTTTCTTATCCATTCATCTGCTGATGGGCATCTAGGTTGCTTCCATGTCCTGGCTATTATCAACAGTGCTGCGATGAACCCTTATCTTTTATGACATCCTGATTGTCTTCGACCAAAGCCCTACTGATTCTCTAAGAACCAGCTCTTCCTTCCTTCATCCTTCCCTCACTCAAGAAGGAACCACTGACAAGCATGGTGCCTCTCCCAGGGTGTTGGAGAGGCAGTGGATGAACGAGGCAGATACAATCATTCCTTTACGGCACTTACAGGCAAGTGGGGGAGAGTGATAAATAAACAAATAATACAACTAAAATAATATCCACAAATGTGATAAGGGCCAGAACGGTTTTTTGAAATAAAAGAGTGAGAGGTCAAGGAGGCCAATCTCTGGAGTAGTAAAATCAGAGCTGAAGAGTGAGTTGGCTTGGACCAGCTGAGATGGAAAGCCACAGATGGGTTTCAAGTCAAACATAGTATACCCTCCTCCAGTTGAGACCTTCCACCCCATTTATCCAAAACCCTGTTCTTTGCACCTCTCGCCCTGAGCTCCATAATGAGGCCTTCTCCACTGGTGTCCACTGATCTAACACTCATCCTCAACATGCAGAGTTGGGTTTGGCCCCTACCGGCCCTTATGAGCTTTGAGTAGAAACATCCTAATCTAACTTCAGCATGTGACCAGCCAGCTTGCCCAGCTGATTAACTTCACTGTACAGCAGAAACTAACACAAAATTATAAAGCAATTATACTCTACACAAGTAAAATTTTAAAAGTCAGTAACTTCATACTTTGTGCAAGAATAACTTGAAAAAAAAAAACAACTGTAACTCTGTATGGTGATGGATGTTAACTGGACAGACTGAGGTGATCATTTTGATAGACAAATGTTGACCCATTACAATGTACGCCTGGAACTAAAATGTCAGTTATCCCTCAGTTTAAAAAATAACTTGAAACAAGAATAACTTTGCATTTCCCATAAACTCTGAGAACAGGGCACATCCCCGTCGTGCTCTCTGTTGTGATGGAGCAGAGCACCTGGTCTGGGCGGATGTCAGGAGGACCCTGGCAAGAGGCAACTGATTTCCATACAGCAGAACAACACTCCCCACCTCTCTCTCTCTGCCCCCACTTCTCTGCTCCTCCTTTAAAAGAAGAGTCAAAGCAGCCATGTGAATGTGGGAGAAGGAACTGCATTTTCTCCATCCCACAATCTCTCCCTCATGGGCAGGGAGCACTGACCTCTAGATAGCCTCTTTTCTGCTTGGTCACTCGTTCATATAGTAAGTTTACCAAGTTCAGCTCCTGTAATGACAACAACAATAACAACGACAACTGATGCCTAATGAGTGCTTATAATAAATCGGGCACTGATTCAGTGTTCTGTAGGCATTAATTAATTTAATCCTCACAATAATACCCTGTGCATGCATGTTTAGTCACTCAGTCATGTCCAACTCTTTGTGACTCCATGGACTGTAGCCCACCAGGCTCCTGTGTCCATGGGGATTCTCCAGGCAAGAATACTGGAATGGGTTGCCATTTCCTCCTCCAGGGGATCTTCCCAACCCAGGGGTCGAATCCAGGTCTCCCACATTGCAGGTGGATTCTTTACCATCTGAGCCACCAGGGAAGCCCCAATAATACCTTATAAGGCATATTATTATCTCCATTTTACAGATTAAAAAATTAAGGTTCAAAGAAATTAAATAAGCTGCCTTAAGGTCATGCAGTTACCAAACACCAGAGCCATACCCGGGGGGTATGAGAAGAATAGCATAAGCAGCTATGAAGATTACATGCAATATGACTTGGAATGGAAGGAAGGAAAATTAGAACAGTAATAGCAAGTATTTACATAGTACTGGACACTGTCTGGTCCCATCACTTCATGGGAAATAGATGGGGAAACAGTGGAAACAGTGTCAGACTTTATTTGGGGGGCTCCAAAATCACTGCAGATGGCGATTGCAGCCATGAAATGAAAAGAAGCTTACTCCTTGGAAGGAAAGTTATGACCAACCTAGATAGCATATTCAAAAGCAGGGACATTACTTTGCCAACAAAGGTCCATCTAGTCGAGGCTATGGTTTTTCCAGTGGTCATGTATGGATGTGAAAGTTGGACTGTGAAGAAAGCTGGGCGCCGAAGAATTGATGCTTTTGAACTGTGGTGTTGGAGAAGACTCTTGAGAGTTCCTTGGACTGCAAGGAGATCCAAGCAGTCCATTCTGAAGGAGATCAGCCCTGGGATTTCTTTGGAAGGAATGATGCTAAAGCTGAAACTCCAGTACTTTGGCCACCTCATGCGAAGAGTTGCTCATTGGAAAAGACTCTGATGCTTGGAGGGATTGGAGGCAGAAGGAGAAGGGGATGACAGAGGATGAGATGGCTGGATGGCATCACCGACTCGATGGACAAGATTTTGGGTGAACTCTGGGAGATGGTGATGGACAGGGAGGCCTGGCGTGCTGCAATTCATGGGGTTGCAAAGAATCAGACACAACTGAGCGACTGAACTGGACACTGTCTGAAGGGCTTTATGTATATTATCTCACTGAACTCACAACACAATCCTAGAGGGAAGTACCACTGCTGTTCCACTTTATAAATGGGAAACTGAAACCAAAGCTAGCTAACATGCTCTAAGTCATGTAGCTGATATTGGGTAGGTTGAGATTTGAAGCCAGCAGTCTGGCCCGAGTCCATGCTCTTGACCATTACACTCCACTTGAAGGGGGTAAAAAAAAAACAAAAATAGAGAAAACAAGCAAGCAGGTAAGCTCAGGCTCTGAAGACAAACAGAACTGAATTCAAAGCCTGACTACCACCTGTCATTAAAGTAACTAACCAGTTGTGCAAGATCTCTGAGTCTGTTTGCTGCTGTGTGGAAGAGACAGCACCCTTAGCAGGACTGTGATGAGGCGGAAGTAACGCGCCAGGGGCCAAGGGTCCAAGAACCTGGTAGGAAGTCAACCAGCAGGTTTCATCTCCTCCCACCATCATGGTACCAGACCCTGTGTTGGCCCTGGAGATACAAAGTTACCTAAGCATCGTCCCTGCCCTCAGGGATCTCCCTGCCTTGCAGAGCTGGGTAGAGACACAGAAGGGGAATTACAGCATGACACATGCAGTGAGAGGCCATGAGCCTAGGGCTATGGAAGACAGAAGAGAGAACGATTTCTTCTGCCCAGGTGAAGTGAAGTGAAAGTTGCTCAGTCGTGTCCGACTCTTTGTGACCCCATGGACTACATAGTCCATGAAATTCTCTAGGCCAGAATACTGGAGTGGGTAGCCTTTCCCTTCTCCAGGGGATCTTCCCAACACAGGGATCAAACCCAGGTCTCCCACATTGGAGGCAGATTCTTTACCAGCTGAGCCACAAGGGAAGCCCTCTGCCCAGGAGGGTTGGGCTATTGAATCTGGATTTTACTGATTAAATGGTGGGAAAAGAGTGAATATTTCCATCTAACATAAAACCTTTTACTGCTGCCATTGTCAAGATCCGTGCCAGCATTTAGATTCTACTTTCTCTTCCAGCGCCATTATAGAGAAGAATACCTGTTTCACTAACTTTCTTTGAAGGACATCACAGGCCAATAGCAAGAGAGCTAACACCATCCGGAGGGCCGCCTGTAGGTTACATTTTAAACTGTTATTGTTTTCTCATAACACAACAGGGAACCCAAGGAGCTGTTTTATATTCCAAATACCTAAAGATTATAATCCATCATAGGGGTGTATTTGTTCCCGGAACTGAGATAATGCTGGGCAAAGCAGCAGAATTAATTGCCCTGGAGCTATAAATCTCCTATTTATTTCTTGATGAGTTTACAATGACAACTTGTAAATCCTCCCACACCTATCTCCCTACACACACACACACACACACACACACACACACACACACACACGCTGCCTAGTAGGGAAGGTAAGCCAGGAAGTTGATTTTATCGATGACAACAACATAATAAAGGCAATAATGACTGAACAATTCTGTGAGTGCTTCCTGCATGTGAGGCTCTCCACCAAGTGCCTACATGATCTCCATTACTCCTCATAGCAACCCCATAGCTTCTAGGGCCCTCGTTTTCTATACAGAGGTAGATTGAGGCTTGCTGCTGCTGCTGCTGCTAAGTCACTTCAGTCGTGTCCGACTCTGTGCGACCCCATAGATGGCAGCCCACCAGGCTCCCCCATCCCTGGCATTCTCCAGGCAAGAACACTGGAGTGGGTTGCCATTTCCTTCTCCAATCCTTTCTAAGCTAGGGCTTCCCTAACATGATGGTATATGGAGGCGGGGCTTGTGGCAGGTTCTGCTGAGATTGAGGCTTAGAGTAGCTCAAAGAAGTAAGGTAACTTGCTCAAGACAAAGAGCTATGAATAGTAAGCAAAGTCAGGACTCAAACACAAAGCCATGGAGAGAGGGTTCACGTCTGTACCTACAGAGACCCTTGGGATGAGAGTCAGGGTCCCTGCTGAGTGCCAATAACATTCAGAGCTATTCTTGGCTTGGCCCACAAGGACCAACACCATCCCAAACAAAGATTTCTGGGGAATCAGTCAGTGGAACCGCTAGACTTGGAATGGAGCTCATGGTGCACCCTGCATTGTGCAGAAACTAGGAGCTTGCCGGGCCAGAACTTTGAAAACCAGGTGAAATAGGCACCTGTTCCAGTTCCCAGTCCAGGAGGCTGGGTAGCAGAGTGGGCAGAGAGACAGAAAGAAGATGCTCAGTAAATGATGGACGGAGACACGGAGGAAGAAAGGGGAAGGGGGAGTGAAAGGAGGAGACTGTCATAATGGAGAGTAAAAGGGAAGTAAGGCAAATAGGCAAGTTTTCAGAAAACAGAAATTGAGGATGCAGTTGCCAGGGCAGTGTAATAATTCTGCCCAGTGGCAGATTCCTCACTCAGGGGCCCTTGAGACAAGCTGAGCAAACACATTACCAATCCCTACTTAGTGACGTCTTAAAGGAGCTAATTCAGAATACAATCTGTAGTGTCCCCAAAATAAGCCTGAGTCCTTTGGGCTCCAAACTTCTGACCCAAGCCCTACAACAAGATTATATAAGATTACATGAAATTCATTCATTCATGATGAATTTCATTCAACAAGCATCTACACCACAGTGCCAGGCAATGTGCTGGGAGCTGATGATATACCAAAGAACAAAATGATCCCAGGCCTTTTAGCTCGTAGTAGAGGATTCAGACCGATAGGTAAAAGATAAAGTGTGCTCCATGGCCACCAGTGCTGTGAACAGAAATAAAGTGTGAACATATGAACAGGAACTTAGAGACTAGCAGGTGGGAGAAGGGACCCGTGTGTGGCTTCCATAAGAGCCAGAGAAGCCTCACACAAAGGTGACCACGAGCAAAGAAACAGAGAAGGTAAGGGAGCAATGGGGGGAAGAGATTGTCAAGCAGCAAGAGTAGCAGCTGCAAAAGCCTTGAGCATAAACATGCCTGGCATAGACAAAGAGCACCAAGGCCAACAGGTCTGGGACCTAGTGAGCAAGGAGAAAACAGATAAGGTCAGAGAGGTCAAGGGGTGGGGAGGTCCCAACCCATTAGGGAACTTTGGCTTCTAGATGAGGGAGCCAGGGAAGTTTTCTGGGCAGAGTGACATGAAGAGCTTTAAGCCCGGCCAGCATCATTCCGGATTTTAAGCTGAGAAAAGATGTGAGTGGTATAAAGGAGGAAGCAGGAAGACCGGCCAGAAAGTCAGCTGAAATCCAGGTGAAATACAACGGGGTCCTGGGTCACGGTGGTGGCAGTGGGGGTAATGAGTGGCTAAATCACAATTGGCCAAAGGAATGAATGTGGAGGGTAAGGCGAGGAGGAGTTAAGGTCAACACCAAGGTTATCCACACCCAACCCTGAGCTTTCAGCTCAATTCCTATGAAGCCCTCAAATGTAAGCTCCCTTGAATACATTGTGGAAACATTTTATTCTTCACTTTTGTTTCATCCCCCATATGGTTAAGTATGAATTGGGGTAGTTGTAGGGACAATGACACATAGAGGGAAAGGAACCCCTTTCATATTGGTTCCACGCTGTTCACAGGAGGTCTCACTGAGTCCTCCCCACACCTCAGGGAGGTAAGCACCATCATCACCACTTCACAAACTAAGGTTCAGAGAGATGCAAAGTTTGTCTAGGGTCACACAGCGTTTAGTCCTAGAGCCCGTATCTCCTGACTGCAGATGTCATGAGCTTTCTACTACCTCAGTGATTTGATTTTGTTAAAGTTCATTCGACAAATATTTACTGAGCGACTCCAGGGTACATGCCAGGTGCTGTGTTTATCTTTGGGATATAGCAGGGAAGTCAGGACCCGGCACTGAAGGGGCTCTGAGCTCTGGCTCAGGAGAGGCCCAGCCCCAGCCCCTGTCCACCATCCACGCTGGGAGATGCGCTCCTCTATGCCTGGAGAGGGAAGGCGTGAAGCCTCCTCCATTCTCCTCCCTTCTCCCTCTTCCCTTCCTCTCATCCAGAAACAGGCATGCCCTTCTCCCTGAAAAACTGCTAGAATTCAGTTCCAGACGCACTGGCTCGGAACTGGCATGCTGACCCGGTGCAAATGAAGTCACTGTAGCCCAGACCCCCACTGGGCGTGGCAGAACTGGCCGCGAGCAAAGAGACGATAAAGAAATCTCTAACATGTGCCAAGGGAGGGATTATCACATGGGCTCTTGCTTTTTATGAAATAGGAAAAGTGGATTTTTCTAGTTGACTGCATTTGATCGTTTTTCCTCCATTTGTTTTAAAGTTGAACATCTGATCTGGCAGAGACTTCTCACATTCAGCTGCAAAAAAAGATGTCTTTTGAGCTCCTCTCCCAGCCTCCCATCACAGAGGATGGGGATGGCGGGGCTTAAAGCATCGTTCCACCACCACCCCTAACACATCACAGCCCTCGGCATAAATCTGCCTAGAATTCCTTCTAATTTTGTCCATGCTTACCCACCCAGGGACTTTACCTTCTGGGTTTAATTTTTTTTTAAATAATAATAACTCTTTATATTTTCCTCATGGTCTGACTATATTTTCTGTTAACTCTGAATTCTGGGCTCTCTCCCTGCTGCAGGTTACTACTGCCACCTGGAAGCCAAAAACCTGGACATCCCAATAGGATCAAGGGGCCCAGAAATCTTCCCTATCCAAACGCAAACCTAACACAATTATTGTCGCTGCCTAGCAAGCAGCATGGAGCAAGGCAGGGTATCTCAGATTTTAGTGTGTTTGGGCTGCCGTCGATGGGGTTGCACAGAGTCGGACACTACTGAAGTGACTTAGCAGCAGCAGCAGCAGTGTGCCACCAGTCACCTGGGATCTTATTAATATGCAGATTCAGATTTGGTAGGTCTAGAGTGGCCCTGAGATTCCGCATCTCTACTGAGCTCCCAGGTGATGCTGGTTTATGGACCATACTTTGAGTAGCAAGGATAAAGTAGAAAGCCCGTGGGTTAGGAAACCATGGCTCTACTATTAATTCATAAATCTTGCCCGTGGGCAAGATTAGTGTCTCCAGAATATGGTTTGCAGACTATAAACCCCTCATGATGGTCCTTAAGGGGAAAAAAACTTAATAGTCAAGCTAGAGTAGGTTTGGGAAATACTACTTTATGTGTACACCACCCCTGCTAGCAAAGGCTCTGTAAAGTCCTATTTCAATGTTGTTCAATCTGCTTGCCACAGTGAGGTGTACCTTCTGGGTCAGGAGAGAGTAAACCCCAGGCTGCACATGTCCCTAAACACAGATCCGTTTAAGGGAGAGCTATAAGCTTTCTGAGGTTCCCTATTGTCAGGAGTCAGGGAATTCAATGACCTCTAAACACTCAAAGGTCAAAGGTCCCCAGCATGCAAAGCCTTGGATAATTTAGCCACTTGTTCCCCAGGGGAGGAAACCCAGAACCTTTGCCCTGCCATAGCCTCTACTCCTTTGCACCCAGAATATCGCCAGAAGCACTTCAACAACAGGTTGACAGCCTTACCAACACCAGTCTTCACCAAATATTCGAAGAGGATCCAGGAAGCAGTTATAAACACAGCACCAAGAAGCCCCTGTCTGCCTTGCAAATCTATGTGGATGGGTGTCAGAGACTATACACCAGGCTGTTGGGTGTTAATATTCTCTGCTATTCCCAACGTGATTTGTAAGTTTTCGGCCACTAAAATGCCAGCCACGGGCCATCCTTGTGGCAATAATTCTGCTTCTGTCCAGGAAGGGACTTCTTCCTGGGGACCTGTTATCCCTTAAGCATAAATCTGCCTTCTTTGGTACCTCTCCCCCTCCCTCCTCTCTGAGTAAGCAAGGGACAGGCCACCAGGGTATTCTCCCCTCAGATCCAAGATGTGGAAGGGGACCCGAGAGCGGGCTCTCAGTTCTGGAGTGGGCCTCCTGGGGGCATATTTCCAGGACAAGAATCCTAGCTCCATAGAAACTCAGAAAGGGCTGTCTGCCGTGGGACCTAATCCTTGCTTTGCAAAAAGAAGATGTGCCATGTTGGCTGATAGTCTGCGGACTTAGGCAACGAGACCAGGAATTCTGATCAGCTAAGCTGAGAAATCCTTTCTCTTTCAGAAATCTCTTCCTAATCCAACATGGCTTGAGAGAGAGCAGCCACAACCCAACTTGAGTTCTGCACTTCTCCTGTACAAGTTATACAGCAAAAAAGCCTACAGCTAGTCCTGAGAACCAGCACTCACAGCCTCTTGAGGGTGAACCCTGCAGTCACAGAGTGCTGCAGAAACTCCTGGCTTCCCAGGAACTCAAGAGCAAACGAACCAATAAAATAGACTTATAATGTGCTTCATATATGTAGCCCTCTGTTCTGAAAAATGTCTTATAACATGAAGCTACAGCATCAGCAGTACTAATCTCTGGTCACAAGAGATAGGGGCAGTGGAAAGACAGACCAACGGCCAAGACCCAGGAAAATCATTTCATTTTTTTTTTAATGTTCAAGCACAAAATATACTAATGGAATTGATTGTCCTATTAAAACTTTCGGTCACTACTTGTAGCTCAGTGAAAAAATTAGTAAATGCAATGAACTACATAAACTATTCATTTAGTAAATGACTGTCTGGCTCCACTGGGGCTGGGCAGAACTGGGGCAGCAGGGGTTCAGGAGGACAGGGAGTGGGAGCAGATGCTGAAACCGAGATCATCATCAAGGAGGAAGGTTTGAGGAACAAAAGCATGAGGAAACTCGGAGGACTTTCAACTACTTTCCCACCCACCCTCAACCAAACGAAACCAAATACCTGAACCACTTGATCTGGAAGCCAAAAAATGGTAGGGTCTTTAACGATGAATTTCCTCTCATTCACTTGAGGAAACTGAGAGTGGGGAGATCAAGGAACTTACATGCAATCACACAGATGATGATGACAAACTTTGGGCCCAGAGTAACATAGGATTCCCTCCCCTCAGTTCAGTCACTCAGTTGTGTCCAACTCTTTGCAACCCCATGGACTGCAGCACAACAGGCCTCCCTGTCCATCACCAACTGCCGGAGTTTACTCAAACTCGTGTCCATTGAGTTGGTGATGCCATCCAACCATCTCATCCTCTGTCGTCCCCTTCTCCTCCTTCAATCTTTCCCAGCATCAGGGTCTTTTCAAATGAGTCAGCTCTTCACATCAGGTGGCCAAAGTATTGGAGTTTCAGCTTCAGCATCAGTCTTTCCAATGAACATTCAGGACTGATTTTCTTTAGGATGGACTAGTTGGATCCCCTTGCAGTCCAAGGGACTCTCAAGAGTCTTCTCCAACACCACAGTTCAAAAGCATCAATTCTTCGGTGCTCAGCTTTCTTTATAGTCCAACTCTCACATCCATACATGGCTACTGGAAAAAACGTAGCCTTGACTAAATGGACCTTTGTTGGCAAAATAATGTCTCTGCTTTTTAATATGCTGTCTAGATTGGTCATAACTTTCCTTCCAAGGAGTAAGCATCTTTTTATTTCATGGCTGCAGTTACCATCTGCAGTGATTTTGGAACTCTACAAAACCACGTTATTGCCCAGCCCCTTCTTATCTGTAATCACTGGGCCCCTGGTCTAGGGGACAGGATTAGGATGGAGGGAAGGGGGAAGGAGACAGGAAGGTAGCAATCAGTATAGCAGACAAATTCAGTTCAATCAACATTTTGCCCAGTGCTGCTCAGTCTTCCTACTTTACAATCAGATACCAGCCCACATAAGCATTATAGCTACTGTCATCCAAATGGAGCCCCAAGGCAGAAGACTCATTTTCCCTCCAAGGCAGAGTTATTCTTGCAATTCTAGACTAGTGAAATGAGGGAACAGAAGCCATCATTCCAGCTTATTTGCAGTATCCTTGACCTCTTTCCCATTTTGCCCAACTTTCTAGCAAATTGAAAGTTATTTTAATTGATTCAGTTCCTTATTTAAATAGAGTTATCTTTGGGAAAGTTAAGTCTACCAGTTAGTCATACCAAAGTATGAATTACGGTTACTTATCTGATCAAACTGACTAATTTGAAGCTGGAGGAAAAGTGGAGAATTTAGAACAAAGGCACTTGGAGGAGGGACTTGGTAACCTATTAATTATAGCATCTTCTTAGATAGCATAGTGCCAGAAACAGCTTAGCTAAGTATACCAAGTAGAGTAGAAGATATCTTTTCTAACTATGCTTGAAAATCCAGAAGGCATTTTTTTCAATAAATGAATATGACTACATAAATTTTTAATAAAAATAACTTCATCATGGCAGAAAAAACATCATGAAGAGTTAAAAGACACAGCAAATACAAACATACATACATACATATATACATATATATATATATATATAGTTTTCACTCATATCATAGGTAAAGACCCTATCTTCCTAATAGTGAACTGTCAGAATCTGTAAGAAAAAGAGTGGATAAGAATAAAGGTCCATATAGTCAAAGCTATGGTTTTTCCAGTGCGCATGTATGGATGTGAGAGTTGGACCATGAAGAAAGCTGAGCACCGAAGAATTGATGCTTTTGAACTGTGGTGTTGGAGAAGACTCTTGAGAGTCCCTTGGGCTACAATGAGATGAAAGCAGTCCATCCTAAAGGAAATTAGTCCCAAACATTCATTGGAAGGACTGATGCTAAAACTGAAGCTTCAAAACTTTGGCCACCTGATGCAAAGAACTGACTCCTTAGAAAAGACCCTGATGCTGGGAAAGATTGAAGGCGGGAGGAGAAGGGGATGACAGAGGATGAGATGGTTGGATGGCATCACCGACTCAATGGACATAAGTTTGAGTAAGCTCCAGAAGTTGGTGATGGACAGAGAAGCCTGGCGTGATGTAGTCCATAGGGTTGCAAAGAGTCAGACACGACTGAGTGATTGAACAATTGAACTGAAGAATAAAGTCCACTGAAAAATGAGGAAAAAGTATTAGAGTTCAAAGAAAATATAATGACTATTAAATATATGAAAAGATGCTCAATCTCCATGGTAACAAGAGAAATGCAAATTAAAATATACTACAATGACATTTTTCACTCATCAGATTGGCAGAATTCCAACAGTTTGATTATATACTTTGGTGATGAAGCCATAGAGAAACAGACACTCTCTTCCTTTCTAGTAGTTATAGGAACTCATACAACCCCAGTGGAGGACAATTGAGTGAAAAATCCATCAAAATTATAAATGAATGAGCCTTATAGTTCTGCAATTCCATTTCTGGGAACTTACTCTATAAATATGCTGACATGTGCAAAACGACACATGTACAAGGTTATTCATCAACACAATACTGAAGTAATAGCAGAGGTCAGATGAACCTGTCTGCAGGGCAGTATCAGAAATGCAGAGAATAGACATGGGGACACTGGGAGGGACAGAGGGAAGAGGAGGCTGCGATGACTGAGAGGGCAGCACTGACATATGCATGCTGCTGCTAAGTCGCTTCAGTCGTGTCCGACTCTGTGCGACCCCACAGACGGCAGCCCACCAGGCTCCCCCGTCCCTGGGATCCCCCAGGCAAGAACCCTGGAGTGGGTTGCCATTTCCTTCTCCAAGGCATGAAAGTGAAAAGTGAAAGTGAAGTCGCTCAGTCTTCACGACCCCATGGACTGCAGCCTACCAGGCTCCTCCGTCCATGGGATTTTCCAGGCAAGAGTACCAAGTGGGGTGCCATCGCCTTCTCCCATATGCACGCTACCATGTGTGAAATAGCCAGCCAGTGGGAAGCTGCTGTGGAGCGCAGAGCTCAGCCTGCTGCTCTGCGATGACCTGGAGGGCTGGGATCTGGAGGCTCAAGGGGGAGGGGATATAGGTATACTTACAGCTGATTCATGTAGTGGTACAGCAGAGACCAAGACAACATTGTAGGGCAATTATACTCCAATTAAAGAATAAAGCAAAGAAGAAATGGGTAATCTGAATAGCTCTATATGTTAAATAAATTGAATGTGTACTGAAAAATCTTCCTCCAAAGAAACCTTCAGGCCCAGATGGCTTCATTGGTAAACTGGACCACGCATTTAGAAAACAAATACTATAATTATATACAAACCTTCCAGGAAATTGAAGAGGAAAAAATAACTTCCTGTTTCTTCCTATCTTTCTCTTTTATTAGGCCAGCAGTATCCAGATATCAAAACCAGATAAACACATTGTAAGAAAACTAGAAACTAAGCAAAATTTTAACAAATTTGAATCCAACAATATAATAAAAAGATAATATATCATAACTAAGTAAGATTTATCCCAGGAATGCAGGGTTGGTTTAATATTCCAAAAAATAAATGAAATTCATTATATTAATAAACTAAAAAAGAAAACTATATGATCATCTCACTAGACACAGAAGCATTTGGTAAAATCCAACACCTATTCCTGATTTAAAAGAATAAATCTCTCAGCAAAGTAGGAATAGAGGAGACTCTCCTCAACCTGATGGAGGAGATCTATATAAAACTCACAAGCTAATATACTTAGGGCTTCCCTGGTGGTTCGGTGGTGCCTGCCAATGCAGGAGATGAGTTAGATCCCTGGGTCAGGAAGATTACTTGGAGAAGGAAATGGCAACCCACTCCAGGATTCTTGCCTGGGAAATCCTATGGAAAAAGGAGTCTGGTAGGCTACAGTCCATGGGGTCACAAGAGTCAAACACAACTTTGCAACTAAACAACAGCATCATACTTAATAGAAGACTGAAAGCTTTTCTACAAAGGTCAGGAAAAAGAAAAAGATGTCCTCTTTTAGCATGTTTTTTAATATTTTACTGGAGGTCCTAGCCAATGCAACCAGGCAAAAATGCTAATATTAATAACAATAAAGGGCCTTTCTAAACTACTAAGGAAGAGGTAAAACTTACACACAGAGAACATAGTTGGTGATACAGAAAATTCAAAGGAATCTACATGAACTAATAATCAATGTTACACAATACACCCATGAAATATAAACACAATAAATATATAAAAGTCAATTGTATTTCTATATACTAGCAACAAATAATCAAATGTTGATTTTTATTTTTTTAAGAAAATATTTAGGGAAGAAAAAAAATTGTGGCCCTCCCAGATAATTTTGGCTTCCCAGGTAACACAGTGGTAAAGAATCTGCCTGCCAATGCAGGAAATGCAAGAGACACAAGTTTGATCCCCAGGTCAGGAAGTTCCCCTAGAGGAGGAAATGGCAACCTACTCCAGTATTCTTGCCTGAAAACTTCCATGGACAGAGGAGCCTGGTGGGCTACAGTTTATGGGGTCACAAAGAGTCGGACACAACTGAGCATCCACATACAGAGCAGATAATTTTATAAAGCTCTCAAAGCCTTTAACAACAACAACAACAAAAAACCTGAATAAACATGGAATTTCAGACAGGCTTCACAAGGGAAATGTTCTGGGGCACCTTTTTGCAGCCTCCCCATCAAACAGCCTGGCTGGGCAGAGCCTGAGATGCAAGTTCTGGTGCTGGAGTAACCTTCTAAGATCACCAAGATGAGTCAAGGGGCCCAGATTCTGGTCTCAGTGAGGTCCCTAGCTCACATGTAAGTGATTCTTTCATGGTTCTGACCACAAAAATGACGTGACCTCTGCCCTCCCTCTTCCAGTTGCACTGAAAATGGCCATTCAGTGTGAAAGCATGCTGGGAATGTAAACAAAGAAAATAAAGACAAAGTCCCAGGGTCAGGGTCAAGGTCAACTCTGAACAGTCTCAGCTGTCTCACTGTCAAATAGGAAAGTTCCTTAAGCCATGGAGAAAAGAGACTGAGGATGAAGACAGAATCTGTCCCAGAGGTCCTGGGCCAATACGTTCCAAGAGCAAACACCACACGGAAAAGCCTGGAGAATCCAAAAAGCCACGTCTGTTCATGGGAGAGGAACCTATCCAGAAGGCCCCTATGTTAATCTGCCATAACAAAGCACCACAGACTGGGTAGTTTAAATGTTTATTTTCTCACGGTTCTGGAGGCTGGGTGTCCAAGATCAAGGTGTTAGTACAGCTGGGTTTTCTTCTAGCCGTTTTCCTTGACTTGCAGAGGGCCATCTTCTCCGTGTGTCTTCACGGGGTCTTTCTTCTGTGTCTTAATAAGGGCACCAGTCATATGGGACTGGGGCCCACCCACATGACCTAGCTTTAATTAGATTCCCTCTCTAAAGATCTTACCTCCAAATACAGTCACATTCTGAGATACTGAGGGTTAAGATTTCAACATGAACTTAGGGGTGACACAGGTTAGCACAGAACAACTCACACTCTTCCTGCCTCCACCCTCTCCCATAAATTTCCAGCAGCTGAAAGATCCAGAACTCCTGCCAGTTCTTATCAACCTCACAGATCAGGTCAGAGGGAACCAGAGCTGCTCTCACACACATCATCATTCACTCTGTCCAAAGCCCAAAAAGCCAATTCTCCTTCCATTCACGTAGGGATCCCTAGCCCCCTACTACCAGAGGTTTCCATACACGTGGGACCCTAAGAGTGGTAACCTGAGCCCCAAGCTGACCTTCCCCCTCCCTTCACATTCCAGTAAAGCACTCCTCCCACCCTCCCCCCTGCCCTGTTCATTTCAGGATTATCATATTCAGAGAACCAACATGACCTATTTAGGCTCTGACCCACTTACAACAGAAATACCAATCACAAACACTATCCAGGAGGGAAAAAAAAAAAAAAATAGATGACCACAAATTTAACTGATTGCAAATAAGAGGGAATGATGGAGAAGCCGCCTTCACTGGTTTAACTACTGCTGATGCTACTATAAATGTCCTGAAGACGAGTTATTAAGGAAATTTGGACCATGCCCAGTAGCCCCTTTGGCATCAGAGCACTCTGTAGGTTTTCCAGCCTTACAAGTGTCCTAGAAATCAATGAAATAGGTCTGTTTGCTTTGTTTGGCTCAAAGATGGGACGAGCATCTCCAAGTGTCTGGAGGAAATGATTTCCTGCCAAGGGATGGGACAACCCACTGCACAAGTGTGAAAACCAGGGAATCAAGATGGATACTGGATCAGACTTTCCCATTCACTCCAAACCAAAATGAGGGGGGATTAGTCTAGTGGCCTTTGAAACAGGGGCTTTTATAGTAAAGACATGTGAGGTAGCTGCCTGACTCACAACAATAGCTTATTTCCTTTTCTCTGGTCCATTTCCCAAGGGTAGCTGTGTCTCTGCTCTGTGACTCTGAACCTGTCACAGCTTATCATTTCCAAGAAAGACACCTGATCCAAGCCTGAGCCAATCAGATTCTCACACATAGGAATTTGAGACTTAAGGAACTTTGCTATCTCAGACTCCTGGTAAGGGGGCAACTGGGAATTCTAGGCAGGCCTGTTTCCTGCTCTTCCTGAGGCCTGGTTAGTCTCTTCTGCAGATTCTGACACCACCCCTATCCTTAAAATTAATTACCCATTTGGCTTACATTAGCCAGGGTCAGTTTCTATTAATTGCAATCAAAAGAATCATAAAATGATAACATTTCTTTTTATTCATCTTTTAGTCCCAGGACCTACCACAAAATTTCACCATATGGTAGATACTCAATAACTTCGTTTTAAATTTATGAAAGTCCCATTTCCCTCTGCCACTCTACATGAGATGAGATTAAGAACAATGGCAGAATGTCCTGTGGTGTATGGGAAAGGATTCTTGGGTGCCAACCTTTCCTGAAACAACAAGTTATATAAAGACTCTGCTTCTGGTTTTCCCTGAAAGGGGGAGACATGCTAAAATTTTCTAGTGGATTTTGTGTAGCAAAAGAAACCATCAACAAAATGAAAAAAACCCACAGAATGAGAGAAAATATTTGCAAACAAACCATGAGGGATTGATCTCCAAAATATACAAAAAGCTCATGCAACTCAATATCAAAAAAACAAAGAACCGAATCAAAAAATGGGTAGATCAAAATAGAAAATTTTCCAAAGAAGATACACAGATGGCCAGGAGGCACATGCAAGATGCTCAACATCATTGATTATTAGAGAAACACAAATCAAAACTATGAGGTATCACCTTACACGGGTTAGAATGTCCATCATAAAAAATCTACAAACAATAAGCGCAGGAGAGGTTGTGGAGAAAAGGGAACCCTCCCACACTGTTGATGGAAATGTAAATTGGTACAGTCACTATGGAGCATGATATACAGACTCCTTTCAAAACTAAAAACAGACCTAGTACATGATCCACCAATCCCACTCCTGGGCGTATATCTGGAGAAAATCACAATTTGAAAAGATACACGCACCCCAGTGTTCATTGCAGCACTATTTACAAAAGCTAGGATGTGGAAAGTGAAAGAAAGTGAAAGTGAAGTCGCTCAGTCATATTCAACTCTGTGACCCCATGGACTGTAGCCCACCAGGCTTCTCCATCCACGGGATTTTCCAGGCAAGAGTACCAGAATGGGTTGCCATTTCCTCCTCTGGGGATCTTTCTGACCCGGGGATCAAACCTGGGTCTCCCACATTTCAGGCAGACGCTTTACCCTCTAAGCCACCAGGGAAGCTCCAGGACATGGAAGCAACCTACATGTCCACTGAAAGAAGAATAGATGAAGATGTGGTACACATATACAATGGAAAATTACTGAGCCATGGAAAAGAATGAAACAATGCCATTTGCAGTGACATGGATGAACCTAGAGAGTGTCATACTAAGTGAAGTAAGTTGGACAGAGAAAGTCAAGTATCACATGGTATCGCTTATTTGCAGAATCTAAAGAAATCATACAAATGAACCTATTTACAAAACAGAAGTTGAGTCACAGATGTAGAAAACAAACTTGTGGTTAAGAGGTGGATAGAGGGGATAACGGAGAAGGCGATGGCACCCCACTGCAGTACTCTTGCCTGGACAATCCCATGGATGGAGGAGCCTGGTGGGCTGCAGTCCATGGGGTCACGAAGAGTCGGACATGACTGAGTGACTTCACTTTCACTTTTCACTTTCATGCATTGGAGAAGGAAATGGCAACCCACTCCAGTGTTCTTGCCTGGAGAATCCCAAGGATAGGGGAGCCTGGTGGGCTGCCGTCTATGGGGTCGCGAAGAGTCGGACACGACTGAAGTGACTTAGCAGCAGCAGCAGCAGGGGGGATAAACTGGGAGATTGGGATTGACATATACACACTACTATTTATAGAATAGATAATAAGAATCTACTGAATAGCACAGGGAATTCTATTCAATACTGTATAATGACCTATATGGGAATAAAACCTAAAAAAGAGTGGATATATGTGTATGTATAACTGACTCACTTTGCCGTGCAGCAGAAACTAATTCAATATTGTAAATCAGCTCTACTCCAATAAAAAAAGAAAAAGAGCAGCATGACCCTTTTCCCTTTGCAGAGAAGTTTGCAAAGATTGCATTGCCTGGGATTAGTGAGATCATCCTGAAGAATTCTTCATAAATGTCAAAGTCTTGAAAAGAAAATACAATTTTCTCATGGAAACAATTACCTGATGCCAGATGCTCAGGAAGTCAGAGAAGGGGAAGTATTGGCTTCTAATCTCTGCTGACTTGTGGGCAGAATTCTCAGTGCTCGCAAGAGCAGGCTGGAGGCAACGGACACTTCTCTGTCTTGCTGGGATGTGCTTACCCCAGGTGAAAATTCATGCATGGGCATCCTTACTGGAGGTTCTTACATTTATACCTCTTTCCACACATCTTCCATCCATTTGCAAGGCCTGGTCTAAGACTTGGGATACTCACCCAGCCATCCCTCCAGCCAACCACTCACACTTTAATATTCCCTGAGCCCCTGGCTGGGCCTTAGTCTCAGCATCTAGATGACTGTGCCAGGGTCAGCAATGTGGTGAATAGGACAGCCCTCTAGGGTCACTCCAGGCCCTCCACTCACCCCCAGATTTCTAGGACACCCCTCTAAATCATCTCCCAGACCCCAGCCTCTTGCCTCTATAGTCCAACTTCACTGCAGCAATACTAGCTTCTCAAGATGCCAACTTAACCATGTTACTTTTCCATTTAAAACCTTCAATAAAGCCCAGACTCTTTGCTTAAGATTCAAAAACACCCACAACCTGAACCCAGTCTATTTTTTAAACTTTTATCTTGAATCTTCCAAATTTATCTCCTGCATGAAACCTCTACTCTCACACAAGCAGCCTGCCCCCCCGCCTCACTGCTGAGCAGATGGGCACAAGCCTGGAGTTTCTAGAAGCCATGTTGCCAACATGTGGGGGAAAAGAAGCCAACACAGAGAAAGCAGGACTGAGATATGGAGAGAACGATTCCTGATGACATTGCTCGAGAACCAAGATTGGCCACAGAGAAAGCAGGACTGAGATATGCAGAGAACGATTCCTGATGACATTGCTCGAGAACCAAGATTGGCCTCAAGCTACTTCTACTTCTGGAGGTTTTGGCTATAACATTTTTTTTTTTTTTTTTGCTTTTGCTTAAACCTTTTTTTTTTTTCCATTCACAAACAAGAGGGAATTCCTCCCCATACCCTTCATGGCCCATTTTTAATCCCTGACATTTTAATCTCTTCAAGGTCCTCCAGGATGTGGCCACGGCTCTTATCTCTAACTCTTGTAATGTTATGTCTATTATTCATGGGAGCTTTTCTGTATATAGCCTAGTGACAGGTATTTCTTGATCCTTGAAACAGGTGAGGTGCTCACCAATCCCTTTCCATGGCCCTCTTCCATCCCAACTTACTGAAACCAACCCATGGCTCAGCAGTCAGAGGCACAGGCTAGGGCAACCCTGGGAAGCCCAGGAGGAGCAACGCTGTCCAATCCTCCTGAGCTGATGACTCCATTCAGAACCCACACTGGCTGAGTCTCGGATTCCAGCAGCCAGTACGGCCAAGTTGTCGGCCCACAGGGACCAGCCGGCAGGAAGAAGGTGAAAGAAGGTGAAGGAAGAGAGAAAGGAGAGGTCAAAGTCAGAGGAAGAGAAAGCCATGTTCTCACGTAGGCTGAGACTATCTGCTCATGGCTGAAGTCAAGGAAGATGCCGCCCTGGAGTGTAACCTGCAGACAGCTGGCGCCTGGGCCACCTGAGGATGCTCTGCATCTTCTGTTTGTGGTGCTGTTTCTCCACTTAACCCTGAAGCGCTTCTGAGACCAACCTGCAAGGTGGCCCTCAGAGGGCTTCCCATCCCACAGGGGCAGGTCTACCCAGGGAAGCGGCCGGCTGTCAGCACAAGTCTGTTCCACACTCTCTCACCTTCCCCTTCTTCAGCAAAGCCCAGAGTCTCACTGCCCTGAGAGGTGGGGTGACTCAGTGCAGCCACAGCCGGTCACTTCAGGAGCCCAAAGACAGACTCCTGGGGGCACAGCACCACCCACATTTCTCCCAGGCCTGTGTCTCTCCACCTCAGCTGCCACTCAGAACCCATTCAAGGATAGAACGCTTTTTCCTCCAGTGAGAAAATTTGTAGGGTGAACAAGGCGCCTCGGGTAGGAGCCACAGGTGACCAGGCTCCCTTCCTCCATGAGCTTGGCAAGGATTGAAACGGTGTTTCTTGACAGCCATCCAAAGAGCTCCAGAGTTGCAGGGAGGTATCTCAGGGCCTCTACAGAGGGTAGAAAGGAGACGGAAAGCCAGAACGCAGGTGTCTCATACCACGGACCCTCAGCAGCCCTACCGACAGCTGTCTATCATCATTTCTAGGTTTGGAGTATGTCTTTTTGTTGGGTTGTTTTCGTCTTGCTTTTTGACTATTTTAACATTTTTAAAAGTGTATGGTTCCGTGGCATTAATGTGAGTACACTCACATTTGTGCAAACATCATTCCCTTCCTTCTTTCCCCAGAACTTTTCATCTCACAAAATTAAAACTCTGCCACATTAAACAATAATGACCCATTCCCTTCTCCCTCCAGCTCCTGGCAACCAACATTCTTTCGTCTCTAATAATTTGATGACTCAAGGTACTTCATACAAATGGAGTCATACAGTATTTGTCTTTTTGTGACTGGCTTATTTTATGTAGCATAAGGTTTTCAAGGTTCATCCATGTTGTACCATGTCTCAGGATTGCCTCTCTTTATAAAAGTGAATAATATTCCACTGTATGAATATGACATATTTTGTTTATCCAGTCATCCATCAATGGTCACTGAGGCTGTGTCCATGTCTTAGCCATTGTGAAGAATGTTGCTGTGACCATGTATGTACAAGTATTCACATCCCCACTTCTATTCCTTGGGACATATATGCAGCAGTGGGACTGCTGGATCTTATGGTTGATCTATGTTTAATTTTTTGAGGAATTGCCATACAATGTCTCAGCAGGTAAAGAATCCACCTGCAATGCAGGAGACACGGGACACAAGTTCGATCCCTGGGTTGGGAAGATCCCTTGGAGAAGGAAATGGCAACCCACCCCAATATTCTTGCCCAGAAAATCCCATAGACAGAGGAACCTGGCGGGCTATGGTCCATGGGGTTGCAAAGAGTTGGACATGACTGAGCACATAAATGCGTACTGTTTTTCAAAGCAGCTGCACCATTTTACATTCCCGCCATCAGGGTACAAGGGTTCCAATTTCTCCACATCCTCACCAACACAATTCTCTGACACCAGCTGGGTGTCCTCACATTTGACTCAATTCTGACACATCTACCAAGAGATAGCATCAGATATCATAGGTTAAGTGCTCTGTCCTACAAAACTGTTCCCCCCTCTCCCAATTTCAGACACGAGTTGTAAGCCCGGTTGTCACCTGTAATTCTGACCAATCTGCTATGGATTGAAAGTGTCCAGGACCTCCTCCTTCAGCCTGATTAATTTTCTAGAGTGGCTCACATTACTTACCAGGTTATCAGTTTATCATGAAAGGATGTAACTCAAACGGTCAGAGGGAAGAGGTGCTTTGGACAAGGTTCAGGGAAAGGGCACAGAGCTTCCACGCCTCTCCAGGCACACCGTGCTCCCAGCAACTCCACAGGTTCACCAACCCAGAAACTCTCCAAAGCCCATACTTTCATTTTTCACAGGGGCTTCCCAGGTGACACTAGTGGTAAAGAACCCGCCTGCCCAGTGCAGGAGATGTAAGAGACATGGGTTTGATCTGGGTCAGGAAGACCCCCTGGAGGAGGGCATGGCAATTCACTCCAGTATTCTTGCTTGGAGAATCCCATGGACAGAGCAGCTACAGTCCATAGGGTTGCAAAGAGTCAGACGCGACTGAAGTGTCTTTGCACGCACACATTACTTAGGTATGGTTGATTAAGTCATTGGCCATTGATGATTAACTTGACCTCCAGCCCCTCTCCCCTCCCAGAGGTCAGGAAGTAAGACTGAAAGTTCCACACCTCCAATCACATGCCTGGGTCCCCTGGCAACAGCCTCCATTAGGTTACCTAGGAGCTTTCCAAAAGTCACCTTATTAACATCAAAAAGACACCTATCACTTTGGAAATTCCAAGGGTTTTAGGAACTCTCTGCTAGAAATGGGACAAAGATCAAATACATATTTCTTGTTATAAACAGCAATATCACAGGTCTGTAGTATTAGCATCCCCCACAGATAAAGGAGCAAACCAGAGCCTAAAGAGGTAACTTGCCCAGCCCACGCCGCTGTAAGTGGGGGCACCAGAGCCAGGATCTAAGTCCAACAGTCTGGCTCTAGAGAATCAGTGCTCTTAACCACCAAGCAAAGCCAAAATTGATGTCCCATTTGCAGAAGAGGAAGCCCAAGACCCATGTCACCGTGGCACGGCTGGATAGTAGCAAATCTAGGTCTTCTAAGGTCAGGTTACTCTCACCACTCCATCTGATTGCCAAATTCCCAAAGTAGATTTGAACAAAAATGAGGACAATGAGGATCCAACTGCCTTCTTATTCCTAGGACCCAACTCTCACTCAGATAACTCACTTCTGTCCTCCACTCTCCAGTCTTAAGTCCTCAGCTCTTTGAACGGAGTGACATAAATTAACTACATTGAAGGGTTTTCTCCCTCTCCTTCTCCCAACCTCACCGACTCAGTCTTCAGTCTGGCACCATAAATCACTGACAATTCAAAAAATGGTTTCTGAGAAAATGGGCCTTCATGGCTTGATGGATGTGTAAATTTCCATCTCCTCCATACATGTCTCACTTTTCAAAGGGAAAAAAATCTTTATTGGCGTTAGCACATTTATGAGTTTAAATAAAAACAAATACATCTCTATTGACTGTAGTTATTATGCTTGGTTTCATGCAAGGTAAGTGCTTCAAATAAAAATAGATTGGTCAGAGTGAGTATGCATCAGGTCCAATAATGATGCAGCCTGTTTCCGTAGCGTATGTGCTTCACTTAACATTCCCCTGGCTTGCAGGAGAGGAAGCACGTTGCTGCATGGAGCTTTTAGGCTCCATTTTCTGTCTAAATGCTCTGGGTCGGTGTGAATGTTTATTAGTGTCATGAAATACATCTGGCAGGCAAAGCCTTTGCAGAAGAGACCAAAGTGCAATTGCTGAGGATGGGCCAGACCAAGCAGAAAGTGCAAACCCTGTGACGTGTGAGCCCAGCACCAACCCATCAAGTGTGTGCAGAGTGCCTACTGCTTGCCTGTCACTCGTGCAAGGGCCAACCTCAGACTGAATATTTAGAATTACTTTTTTAAGCATGTCTCCTAGTATGGGGTTGTAGCTCATGAAAGGGAGAACATCTCTCTGTTTTGATCATCACAGATTCCCTTAGTCAGGTTAAAGGCACGGACCTGGGCATCAGACAACCTGGATTCAAATTGCAGCTCCATCATTTAAGCAGTAAGCAAACATTATGGAGCACCAGCTGTATACCAGAACTTTTTCTAGCTGCTGAGGCTACAGCAGTCTGTTTCTATGAAGCTTACAGGGGAGGTTTAACCTTGAGTAAGATACACCTGTTGAACTTCAGATTCTTCATCAGTAAGATAAGGATAATAACACCAGCTTTGTGGGGTTGTTGTAAAATTTAAATCTGATCTCTTTAGCACAGGATCTGGCACATAAAGGGCTGAACGTCAGCTTCCAGCATTATCGTTGGCAGGCAGGACACCTTCTTTGCAGCACTTGACAACCTTTTGGCCTTTCTTCTTGTTCCAGCCCTGATTGCAGCCAACAAGCCAGTGTGGCTTCTGACAGGCTCCTACAGATACAGCCTGACAGTCCATCCACCTTAGGCCCATAACTTACTCCTCACTTAACCACCCTAAGGCCCGTCTGTTCTTCCCAAGCCTTGGCCCCCATGTAAATGCAACCTGGAACTACAGTGGAGCTAGCATGTTGGGGAGAAAATTTAGCTGTGGTGTTGCGGGTTGAACTGCATCACACAAAAAGCTATATTGAAGTCTTAACCACTGTGACCCAAGAAATAAATACGCCCTAGCATAAAGCTCCTAAACCCCTTGGAATCTTCGGAAGTCCCAAGTGCCTTTTTGTGTGCTAATGAGATAACTGGTGGGCTGGGATCTCCTGGACAGCCTCAGGATAGGGGCTGGTTGTCAGGGGAACCAACTCTGTGATTACAGGGTTGGAATTTTCAGCTGCACCCACTCACCCCCCAGAGCTCCAGGGAGGGGAACGGGGCTAATGTTTGCATTAAATCACTGATAGCCAATGATTTAATCAATCATGCCTAAGTAAGGTAGAGAAGGCAATGGCATCCCACTCCAGTACTCTTGCCTGGAAAATCCCATGGATGGAGGAGCCTGGTAAGCTGCAGTCCACGGGGTCGCTGAGGGTCGGACAGACTGAGCGACTTCACTTTCACTTTTCACTTTCATGCATTGGAGAAGGAAATGGCAACCCACTCCAGTGTTCTTGCCTGGAGAATCCCAGGGACGGGGGAGCCTGTGGGGCTGCCGTCTATGGGGTCACACAGAATTGGATATGACTGAAGTGACTTAGCAGCAGCAGCAGCAGCAGCAGCCTAAGTAAAGAAGCCTCCATAAAGATCCCCAAAGTACTGTCTTCTAGGGTGGTGAACTCTTGAAGGTTTCAGGAGGGTGGCATGCCTAGAGAGGGCATGAAAACACTGCACCCCCTCCCCTATACCTTACCCTGCGCATCTGTTCCATCTGGCTGTTCCTGAGTAGTGTTCTTTTATACTCAACTGGTAATCTAGTAAGTACTCTGCGTTCCTGAGTTCTTTGAGCCACTCTAGTTCATTACTGAGCCTGAGGAAGGAGCTGTAGAGACCTCCAATTCATAGCTGCCCAATTACAAGTCCAGGTGACAACCTGGATTTGTGATTGACATCTGAAGTGGGAGCAGTCTTGCAGGACTGAACCCTTATGTGGGATCCAATGCTATCTGCAGATAGTGTCAGAATTGAGTAAAACTGAGGACACCCAGTTTTGTAGAATTGCTTGGTGTGAGAACAAAACACCAAATATTTGGTGTCAGAAGTGAAGTACTGAGAGTAGCACTTGAGTCCTGGGAGAAACAGTTTTTTCCCTTTCACCCCGGTACCTATAAATACTATCCTATTTGAAATAGGGTCTTTGCAGATGTAACCAAGTTAGGATAAGGACATACTTAATTAGAGTGGTTCCCATGTTCAATGGCAAGAGTCCTTATAAGGAAAGAAGGACTTGGAGATAGGGAAGAAGGCTGTGTGAAATAGCAGAAATTAGAATGAAGCAGCTACAAGCCAAGGAAAGCTAAGGATGCCAGCAACCACTAGAAGCTAAAGAGAAGCAAGGAAAGATGCTTCCCTGGAGCCTTCCAATGGAGAATCGCTCCTCAGCTAGTTGATTTCAGACTTTTAGATTCAAAACTGTAAGAGGATAAATTTCTGGTTTTTTGTGGTAATTTGTCATGGCAGCCCAAGAAAACTAATACACATGGCATACAGAAGTGGATGGATACATCCTTCTTCCTTGCCCACCTTGGACAGATGGTCCTGGCATATGTTTCATACGGCTTCTCAGATGTCCTGTGCTGTCTGCCACCCAGGTACTCACAGCTGTAACCAACTCAGTAATGACTCTTGTTGGGACTCTCCCACCTCCCTTGTTTTGCTTTTCCTGTTGCTCACTCCTGCCCCCCGGGATCACTCCTCAATAAAGGACTCCCACATAAGCTATTTGTCTCAGGTTCTGCTTTCTCAGAAACCCAGGCTAAGACTGCTGGTACTTGGAAGGCACATGGTTGGCATTCAATGAATGTGTATTGATCGAATACGTGAATGAAGATATATAAGAACACTCAACCCTGCCCTCAGCACTTCCTAAGTGGCTCAGTGGTAAAGAATCCGCCTGCCAGGCAGGCAACTCAGGTTCGACCCTTGTGTTGGGATGATCCCCTGGAGAAGGAAATGGCAACATGCTCCAGTATTCTTGCCTCGGAAATCCCACGGACAGAAGAGCCTGGTGGACTGTAGTCCATGGGGTCGCAAAAGAGTTGAACAGGACTTAGTGACTAAACAACAACAAATCCCACCCTCAAGAGGCTTTCAATTAAATTTTCAAGAGGAAACACACACACATGCAATAAAGAGAAATAAATTGTAGAGGCATTTGGAGGACAAAGGAGAACTTGACATTCCTAGCTGCCTGATGGAGCACAGGCTGTGGGTAGGGCAGCCGTTTCTAACATTTTCTGCAGCTTGGAGCCCTGATGCCTTCACACACATAGTAGTCAGGGTTCTTGACTGCAAATAACAGAATCCACTCTGATTAACTTAAGAAGAATAGCAATTTGGTAAAGGATACTAGAGAGTTCATAGAATTTCCAAGAGGACCAATCTCTGAAGAACAGTATCTAATCACATCCTAAGTGTTTCTCTGGGAAATAAAAAAGCCAGGAGAAAAATAACAGCCACAAATCAGATTCTATTGGCTGTAATCTGGAAAATCCAGGAAGTCCACGGGGTGGCCTTGGCCTTGGGGAGATCACTCTAATCCAGGGGTGAGCCAAGAAGAGAGAAATGAACCATCCAAACCCCACCACCCGAGAGACCCGTCTTAAAACTCCAGGCCCTCGGGGTAAGCTGATTGCAATCTCTTTTCCAGGGCTTTCCGATGTTACTAAAACATTTGAAGCTTTCATATGTGGTAAGTAGCTAAACCAAGATTGCAGTCGGGGTCCTTGATGCTCAAACCCTTGATGTGGTTTGTGAATAAGCAGAGGCAGCACTGCTAAGCTTGTTACAAATGCAAAATGTGGGGCTCCAACCCAGGGCGGCTGAGTCAAAACCCAAGGCTTCATGGGATCTCCGGCTGATCTCTGCATACATCGAAGTTTGAGACGCACTCGTCTGGTTCCTTCCCTTAATTCTGATGGCTCTCAAATCTAGCTATATAATCATTAGGTACCCCACCACCACCAGGACTTTTAAAAATGTAGATTCCCAGGCTCCACCCCAGATGAGCCTATCGAACAGGCCTGGAGGGGCCCAGGTCACTGTGTTTTTATTTTTAACTTCCATGGAGGTTCTTTTGATCGCTTAGGTTTGGGAACTGCCACCCTGCAGTAGACAGCTCTCGTCCCTCAGTACTCACCCTCTCAATCAGCGCAGGGGCAATCTCAGGAGGGCCAGGAAGCCTCCACTCTTGGGAGTCACCTGGCGAACCTGATAAGCATGCAGAATGCCGGTCCCACCCCACAGATGCAGAATTCAGAGTCTGAATGGAGTCATCGTAAGACTGTTACTTCATAAGGAGCATATTAAAAGCCATTTTCCTCTCACTATAAAAATATTCAGCGATCAATGCAAAGAAATACAGGAAAACAACAGAATGGGAAAGACTAGAGATCTCTTCAAGAAAATCAGAGCTACCAAAGGAACATTTCATGCAAAGATGGGCTCGATAAAGGACAGAAATAGTATGGACCTAACAGAAGCAGAAGATATTAAGAAGAGATGGCAAGAATACACAGAAGAACTGTACAAAAAAGATCTTCATGACCCAGATAATCACGATGGTGTGATCACTGACCTAGAGCCAGACATCCTGGAATGTGAAGTCAAGTGGGCCTTAGAAAGCATCACTATGAACAAAGCTAGTGGAGGTGACAGAATTCCAGTTGAGCTATTCCAAATCCTGAAAGATGATGCTGTGAAAGTGCTGCACTCAATATGCCAGCAAATTTGGAAGACTCAGCAGTGGCCACAGGACTGGAAAAGGTTAGTTTTCATTCCAATCCCAAAGAAAGGCAATGCCAAAGAATGCTCAAACTACCCCACAATTGCACTCATCTCACACACTAGTAAAGTAATGCTCAAAATTCTCCAAGCCAGGCTTCAACAATACGTGAACCATGAACTTCCTGATGTTCAAGCTGGTTTTAGAAAAGGCAGAGGAACCAGAGATCAAATTGCCAACATCCGCTGGATCATGGAAAAAGCAAGAGAGTTCCAGAAAAACATCTATTTCTGCTTTATTGACTATGCCAAAGCCTTTGACTGTATGGATCACAATCAACTGTGGAAAATTCTGAAAGAGATGGGATAACAGACCACCTGATCTGCCTCTTGAGAAATTTGTATGCAGGTCAGGAAGCAACAGTTAGAACTGGACATGGAACAACATCTGGTTCCAAATAGGAAAAGGAGTACGTTAAGGCTGTATATTGTCACCGTGTTTATTTAACTTCTATGCAGACTACATCATGAGAACTGCTGGACTGGAAGAAACACAAGGTGGAATCAAGATTGCTGGGAGAAATATCAATAACCTCAGATATGCAGATGACACCACCCCTATGGGAGAAAGTGAAGAGGAACTCAAAAGCCTCTTGACGAAAGTGAAAGTAGAGAGTGAAAAAGTTGGCTTAAAGCTCAACATTCAGAAAACGAAGATCATGGCATCCGGTCCCATCACTTCATGGGAAATAAATGGGGAAACAGTGGAAACAGTGTCAGACTTTGTTTTGGAGGGGGCTCCAAAATCACTGCAGATGGTGACTGCAGCCATGAAATTAAAAGACACTTACTCCTTGGAAGGAAAATTATGACCAACCTAGACAGCATATTCAAAAGTAGAGACATTACTTTGCCAACAAAGGTTCATCTAGTCAAGGCTATGGTTTTTCCTGTGGTCATGTGTGGATGTGAGAGTTGGACTGTGGAGAAGGCTGAGTGCCGAAGAATTGATGCTTTTGAACTGTGGTGTTGGAGAAGACTCTTGAGAGTCCCTTGGACTGCAAGGAGATCCAAGCAGTCCATTCTGAAGGAGATCAGCCCT
>NW_011494773.1:2391342-2423718 GCF_000754665.1 Bison bison bison | reverse complement strand
TTGTTTTGGAGGGGGCTCCAAAATCACTGCAGATGGTGACTGCAGCCATGAAATTAAAAGACACTTACTCCTTGGAAGGAAAATTATGACCACTAGACAGCATATTCAAAAGTAGAGACATTACTTTGCCAACAAAGGTTCATCTAGTCAAGGCTATGGTTTTTCCTGTGGTCATGTGTGGATGTGAGAGTTGGACTGTGGAGAAGGCTGAGTGCCGAAGAATTGATGCTTTTGAACTGTGGTGTTGGAGAAGACTCTTGAGAGTCCCTTGGACTGCAAGGAGATCCAAGCAGTCCATTCTGAAGGAGATCAGCCCTGGGATTTCTTTGGAAGGAATGATGCTGAAGCTGAAACTCCAGTACTTGGCCACCTCATGCGAAGAGTTGACTCATTGGAAAAGACTCTGATGCTGGGAGGGATTGGGGGCAGGAGGAGAAGGGGACAACAGAGGATGAGATGGCTGGATGGCATCACTGACTCTATGGACGTGAGTCTGGGTGAACTCCTGGAGTTGGTGATGGACAGGGAGGCCTGGTGTGCTGCGATTCATGGGGTCGCAAAGAGTCAGACACGACTGAGCGACTGGTCTGATCTGATAAATGTAAATGATATGTAACTATGTGAGTGTGAATTGACTTGTGGTTCATGTGTTGACATAGCTATATGTTCTAGACATTTAATTAAAAATTCATTAATTTTGATTTTGCAATTTTCTTTGTATGTATTGTGGCCAATATTTTTTCCCCCACCTTGGGGTTCAAATGTTTACAAAAGGCCCTGAAGAGCTTACACGTTTTTCCACCATGTGCCATGCCTAAAGTGCTGAAAAGATACAAAGATGATGAGTCTAGGAAGGACTCAGGACTCCGCTTTTTTAACAAGAATGCCAGGGTGACCCTAGAGGTGGTCCTCAGACCACACCTTGACCACTGGCCTTCAGAGGAGGGAGGGTGATCCCCAGTGCGATTCTGCATTACCACTAGTTGGTAAGGGAAGGCCATCTGGGCTGGTGGGGAGGAGGAATGAAAAGAGCTTTGCTGCCCCTGGGGAATATCCCCATGACTCCAGAGAAGCCTCTGGGCTGGGGCATGTCCCCATAAGGGTCACCTAATACAAAGCACAAGGCATGCAGGAGATGCTGCAGCCTCCGATGCTATTCAGCATGGCTCAGACTGTCCCCAGGACCGTAACTGAGCCCCTACTCCAGGAAAAACCCAGCTGAATTGAAAGGATCACAAGAGTATGACAAAGTACACAAGAGGACAGTTGTAGGAAACAGGATTATTGAGTTGGAAAAGAGAAGGCCAGATGACCCATGACAGTCTCCAAGCAAATGGTAAATAGTCATATAGGCATGAAGTCTTCCTGCCTGAGCCGGGGCATCTGGGCCTGGCACAGAGCCCAGTGGGGCAGGCCTGCCAGAGCCTCTCTGTGAGGTCTGAGGAGCTTGAAATCCACAGAAGCCCAGGGTCAGGAAGAAGGGATGAATCTAGTCCAGCTCTCAGACCTAGTCCCAGCCAGTCCTCCAAGGGACAGTCTCAAGTCCAGGGGTGGCGGTGGGGATGTTGGAAATAAAAAAGTGAAGAGAGACATCTCAAGAAAAGAGTTGAGATGCAGAATGGCTTTAGGACACTACCTCCCAGTTTAGGGTGACCCCAAAATTACATTCAAAGAAATTCTCAGCTCTTACCCTACTCCTTGTAGGCTTCCCTCATAGCTCAGTCAGTAAAGAATCTGCCTGCAGTGCAGGAGACCCAGGTTCAATCCCTGGGTCGGGAAGACCCCCTGGAGAAAGAAATGGCAACCCACTCCAGTATCCCTGCCTGGAAAATCTCATGGACAGAAGAGTCTGGTGGGCTGCAGTCCATGGGGTCACAAAGAGTCAGGCATGACTGAGCGACTAACACTTACTTACTTACTTTCCCTACTCCCACCAAGGCATGCTTCAGCAGAGAGGGGACAGCCTTGATGGCCCAAGAACTCTCAGAGAAAGGATGGATAGCCCTGGGGAGAGAGCTTGGGAAGGTGGTGGCATCCACCGCCAAACAGTAGGGGAGCCTGGAGAGGGAAGAGCCTTTGGACTCAGGAACCAGCAACAGCCACAGAGCTCTGAGACTGCAGACCAGCCCTGATGCCACAGATCAAGACCCCTGCCCCCAGGCACTCCCAGACGTGTCAAGCACAGAGGGACTCTGCAGGGCTGAGTTCCTGGGTAACAGGTAAAGTCAAGCAGCAGGAAGGGAAACAGGTCATGGCCATCCACGTGACCTTCCAGCACTCTCAGACCCTTAAGGCCTGGAAAATAGGCCACCAGGGTTAACAGTGAATGGTAGTGACCAGATGGCCATCACCGGATCAACCAGGGAGCTTAAAGCCACTGACCTTGATCCTTTCCTGAATGGCAGATGCCCTGGGTACCTCAAAGAGTCTGTAGATGTGAACAAAATCAAGACAGAAAGGAAGCAATCAACACATACCCTACTGGCAGCTACAGATGCGGCTGGGTGATTAATTCCACTTAGCCTTCCTACACATCCCAAACCAGGCATTGTTATCCTCGTCCTCAAGGTTGGAAACAGGCACAGACAGATTTCATCTCTTGTGCAAGGTCACATGGCCAGCACACACAGGAGCTTGTGTTTGAACCCACTGTAGTTCAACTCCAGAGCACAGGTTCTCATCCCCTTGTGCTGTCTGTGCAGCACTGGAGGCAGAACTAATGAAAGAGACGGAAGCAGGTCATGCTGTGAACGCCTGGTCTCTGAGGCTAACTGTGTCCGTAAAGCCCTCAAAATGTGGCACCAGGAGAAACTCATCCTCGGTTCGACCGCTGACACCAAGTGGCACAGAGATCAGGAGACAAACACCTTCTATGCTCCACTTTCTACCCGCCGCCTGCTCAGCTCCCAAGGAGAGCCACTGCTGACATCCCTCTGCCAGATCCTGCCCCAGGGGACCCGTGATCCCCAGCATCCAATGGGTTGGTTATGCCAGCTGCTGAGAGAGTAAGAGGCAGGGCCCTCAATGGCACCAGACACCATGCCCTCCACGTGGCACCTTTCAGCACCTGCTCTCCACCCCCACAGCACGCACACTACTACTGATCCCATGCTTGGCTTCTGCAGTCACTCTGGCTTCAGGACTGCAGGGCCCTGCAGCCTCAGGAACAGATGTTCCCTCGCACATGGCTGGACTTGGATCTCAGCAGTGATGGACAAGCATCATTGACCAGGGTGGACGGGCAGCTGCAGAGAATGAGAGGGCGGCCCCAGCTCCCACCCCGAGCCCATCTCCACTGGCAGCACAGTTGCTGCCTCCCTTCCAAGGGAAGAGAAGGCAAGGGCCCCTCAGACAGCTGTGCACGCCCAGCCCGCTCCCTCCTCACCAGTTCCCCTGCAGAGCGCCCACAAAGCCCCCAGCACTGCCCTGCATGGCCCTGCCCCCAGCACTGCCCTGCACGGCCCTGCTGTCTCTCTCCCCTCTGCTCCCCGCTCACCGAACATCTCCTAGCGCTTATTCTGCTTGGACAGAATGACCCTTCTGTTACTGCATGGTCATCACTGTTGTGTGGATTTATACTTGTGGTTTCAAGAAATACAAGGAGCACGTTGCCTGAAGGGCACGGAGAATGACGCTGCAGCACATGCGGTGGTCCTCCCTGAATGGAAGGACTGCACCTGATTTGTATTTTCTTTCTTTCTACATGTACTGTATTTTCCTTTTGTGACTTACAATGCTTTTTTTTATTCATGTCAAGCTAATTGGCATCTCACGTCTGTGGGCCCTCCTTTGGATGTTGAGAATGAGGTCCCCTCGGTAGGTCATTCGTAATGACAAACCCTATATACCAGGGATGACCTAGGGAGGCTGGTACCCTTGGGCCTGAAGCAAGACTTAATTAGAAGGTATCAGAAGAGAGTATAAAACAGGAGAGACTCAGAGAGCCATGAGGACAAACTGGCTGGGGTAGGGTTAGAATCTGCATGTGCTGTTTTGTGTCTTAAATGCATTTTTTCCTTTGGCTTCCTCTGAATGCACTAAAAATCTTGAATCTCTGCATCTTTGGGCTGTATTAAGAAGGACTAAGGAAAATGTTTGCCTGCACTGGGACCTAACCTTTAAAGGGAGGAATAGCGCATCCCTGGGATCAGTGTTTCAGTGACCACAGGGAACCCTCTCCCACCAAAGACAACTGAAACTTGGGGAGCCCTTGAGTTACACCATCCTTCCCTACCTGCAAGGCCCTCCTGACAGTGCTGACATTTTTGCTTTTGTTTTCATAAGGATTATGAAACTAAGATGGTTTTAATACAGAATGTGATTCATTTCTGTGAGTACACATATACATACTCCCCACCACCTGCATCCCCAAGCCCTAAAACACACACACACACTCACAAGCGTCATTCAATCCAGCTGACCATTCTCTCCCCCTCAGAAGTATTCTTCAGTCAACAAAAAGCAGGGCTCACTCGAACCCCTCCAGAGGGGCATCCTCCACCCGGTTGTCTGTGACTGTCACCCCTTTGACTGCCACAGACCTGAGGTCAGCACTCTACAACCTGTCACCTGGTTTTGTTAATGGCACACAGCCCCGTCCATTCATCTATGAGTGGCAGCTTTCACACCACAACAGGAGAGGTGAGTATTCGCAACAGAGATTGTAATGCCTGCAAAGCCAAAGATAGCATCTGGCCTTTTACAAGTGTGCCGTCTTTTGCCATAGACCAAGATGGGCCTGGTGCTTCCTGGAGTCACATGCTGAGCACCCCTAAGAGAGATCTAGGCAGGGGCTACCCAGGGCAGAGCCAGGCTCAGACAGAACACTCACAGCTCACGACCCCCTCAAACCCGTCCCAGCACATCTACCCACATGCTCAGCACCCTTATCCGGGCTACCAGAGGCAATGATTTTGACAGAGAAAACTCGGGCATGTGGCATCAGGCTGACTTGGGAATCAAAAAGCAAGGCTTCTGGGATTATATTTCCTCATCTGCAAAATGCTGTTCATGATATAGAATTTCTGTAATGGGAACACTGTGAGAATCAAATTAGGAATTGCAAGTTACATGTTGAGCAAAATACCCGCTACACAGCAAGCCTTCAGCAAGTGTCCGCGCCTAGCTAAGGCGGTGGTGGAAGAATCAGTAAGAGTTGCATCATCAGCCCAGACGGCTTCACTCCAGTGAAAGCACCATCCGCTTCCTACCCTGCTGAAAATGTGGACCTGAAAGGCAAGACCCCAAAAGGATGCCACTCACAGCCTAGCACCTGGAACCCACAGCGGGCTTGCAAGCTTCCTTCGGCTGCTGGATGCCGGCAGCAAGGTGTTAACTCTCTGGAATGATTCCAATAGGAGATTCTCTCAGGAACATCAGGTCTCCTAATTGCGCAGCCCACATGCATGCACACACGCATACAAAACAAGGAAGATTTAAGACATCTTCAAATTCCTTATGTGGTCGTTATGAATGGACGGGCCAGAGTTATACCTCATTTTGCTATTTCCTAATGTCTTAGGAATTAAGCTTTAATTTTTTTTTTTAATTTTAATTGAGTGTGTTTGTAGACTGGCCTGTGTGTGGGGAGACAAGATACTGGCCATAAATTGGCAGACACCTCATCCTTCAGACTCTACTAGGACCTATAGGGCAGATAGCCCCACAGGAGGAGACGGGCTGCTCTAAAGAGGCAGGGGGGTGAGTAGGATGCAGCAAGAAACACAGTTCCTGGAGATGCCCAAATCAGAGAAGTTCCAAAATCCTTTTCTCCTTGTGAAGCTTTACAGAGTTACCTACTTTTCTGCAAACCTTCCCCTTTCTTTAATGCCACCTTCGTTTTGCTCATTAGCTATGAACACATTTTTTTCCTCCTGCTAATCTCCCCATTTAAAAAAAAAAGAATTATTGGGGAAACAAACCTGTGTATCACTTTAATCCAACTGAGGGCTGGGAAACAGAACTCTGACACTACAGTTTTTCAGGTCTGAGAAACTCTTAGTCATAAAAGTCATCACTGATTTAATAACAGTTCTTGGTGGAGGAGGGGAGCAAAACAACACGCCCAAAGTGTACGTATGGACTGCGAGACACGACATGATCGCAGATACTTTAAAATGGGGGGAGAGTCTCATAATAGAGGAAAAACCGAGAAAAAAAGTTAACACCCACAATAGTTACCATTTATTCAATCCCCAGATTGGGAAGATCCCCTGGAGAAGAAAATGGCTACCCACTCCAGTATTCTTGCCTGGAGAATCCCATGGACAGAGGAGCCTGGTGGGCTACAGTCCTTAGGGTTGCAAGGAGTTGGACACGGCTGAAGCAACTCGGCACATCCCACTTTACAGATAAAGAAACAAACTTAGAGAGCCTCAATTCCTAGAACAACTAAGCCCCAAAATAGGCAACCCAGAGCGGCACACTCTTTTCCACCTCTCCCCACTTCAAGAATTGGCTCTGGAGTTCTAGAGACCTCAGCTGGAAACCAAATCCCTGAAGCGACACAAGCCTACCCTCTCCTTCCGAGAGCAGGAGGCCACACAGCGCAGACACAGACGCTGGCTGATGCTGGTGCTGTCCCTCCCCCAGGCTCGTCAAAGGCCCCTGTTCAAGAAGATGTCCACAGAAACGATGATCGTCGACACCAGATGGAAAAGCACTTGGAAGGGCAGGTGTCAACCCGTCACACTAAGATGGAGGGAAGGAGGTCCCAGATCCCTCCCTTGCATGTGAAGGTGGCAGGAGACACACACACACACACACACACTCCCACCCCCAGAGGAATGCCCTCCCCCTTCTCTGCAAGCTCCCTCTAGTCTCTTGCCTTCCTCGAAGGCGACCTCCCGCACAATCCTCGGCAGCGGGGTGGCAGGTCGAGCTGGAAATTAGCTTCAGTTGGTCTCCTAATTGCAGATATCAAGCAGGCATTGGATCAATCCAGCCACAGGCAGGCAGTGACAGGGTCGATCCCAGCAGGGCTGGTGTCTATAGCTTTTTCTGTGTACACGGCCCACAGGCAGTGCCGGAAGACCTGTGGCAGCAGGGTAAGGCCAGTGCTTGAAGGAGGCTTCTGGCTGCCCCTTAGTAACTAAAACAGAAGCCCCTGGGACTCACCCTGTCCTCCGACTGCCTGCCCTTGGCCCTGTTCTTGTGCACATTATCATCCTGATTTCCCAGATGAAAAGGAAGTCACCCGCCCAGGGTACACAGAAGTGGCAGAGCTTAGACTCAAACCCAGGTCTGCCCGACTCCTAGCCTCTTGCAGTTTAAAGATCACTGATGAAGCACTGACTATGTGCTGCTATGCACCAAGCCCTGGGTGAAAATGGATCAGATAGGGTACTTATCACTAAGAAACCTCAATCCACTTCTCTACTTCTTCCCACACCTGTCCGTACAACAGGAGTCACTGGACAAGAGTATTTTTAAGGATTCCTGACCCCCTTTCCAGAATACTCCATCTCTGTAGGTTTAAGGAAGTGAAGTGAAGTGAATTCGATCAGTCGTGTCCGACTCTTTGCGACCCCATGGACTGTAGCCTACCAGGATCCTCCATCCATGGGATTTCTCAGGCAAGAGTACTGGAGTGGGGTGCCATTGCCTTCTCCAGGGGACCTTCCCAACCCAGGGATTGAAGCTGGGTCTCCCGCATTGTAGGCAGACACTTTACTGTCTGAGCCACCAGGGAAGTCCAGGTTTAAGGTTTAAGGAAGGACACAGGAAATAATTGCTTTTTAAAGACTCCCCAGGATGGAAGTGGATAAGCTGAGGGAAAAGGGCTTCCCTGGTGGCTCAGTGGTTAAAGAATCCGCCTGCCAGTGCTGGAGACATGGGTTCAATCCCTGGTCCGGGAAGATCCCACATGCAACTAAGTCCATGCACCACAGTGACAGGCCCTGAGCTCTGGATCCCAGGAGCTGCAACAACGGAGCCTACGTGCTGCAGCTCCTGAAGCCCGCACACCCTAGAGCCTGTGCTCCACAAGAAAAGCCACTGCAACGAGAAGCCCACACACTGCAACTAAAGAGAAGCCCCTGCTCACCGCAACTAGAGACAAACCCTCGCAGCAACGAAGACCCAGCACAGCCAAACATAAAAATAAGTTAGAAAAAAAGCTGAGTTGGAAATTTTTGTTTCTAATATACAGAAACATATATTTATTTTTTTTAGGCAAATATTCCTTTAATTTTCAGAAAGTGGTGAAAATGAACTTCTAAATATTTAAATGTGTTGCACTAACAAAACCCACTTAATAATATCTTTAAAATTCCAGTTTATGAATATAAGGAAATATTTGGAAAATCCATAGTTTAGCATTTGGGGTTTAAGAAAAACAGCTATATTTTCTCTAATTCATTAAAGAAAACATATTTAAATAATGAGATTGTATGGGTGACATTTACTTTGAGGGGGTGGTCAACAGTTATCAAATTAAAAGTTTTCTAATTAAGCAAAAGCATCTCCTGGTGATTCTAAAAGTGCAGCCAGGTTTGGGAATCAACACTCCAGAGTGCTGCCTCCGGCATTTTTGGGGTTGCCGCCCTCTTTGATAAGAGATGGAAGTGGAGCAGGAGCAAGGTGGCTGATAAGCACATTCACACTAAGATTCTAGAGGCTGAGTAAGACACCATTCTCCCAAGGCACCACCATTTTAAAACAAAACCTTACAAAGAAAGCACTGTTCACCCTCAACAAATAAATCCCTAATGGTAAAATACAGGCACCATGGATCTGTTACGAGGCGGGAGAGTCTCCCGACTTCTTCAAATAGCACAGCAGCTGTGTGCAAGAAAGAATCAGGGCCTAAACAAGCTCCAGAAGGCCTCATCCAGAGCTGAGGGAGGTGCCAGTTGCTTCATCACTGACACAAGATGCTGTTTATGCCTCAGCTTTATCGAGTTGCAGGGAGGGTAAGGCCTAGTGATTTATAGGCCAACCACCTGGATGGCAGCTGGGCTGTCTGAGACTGCTAGCCAGCTCAGGGCTGCCTCCACCAAAACACTTATTCATCCTCAGACCAGCCAGCCAAGCCCGGAAACCTCCACTGGGAGCAGGGCACCATGCTGGGAGCAGCCAGAGCCCCCTGAGGCCTTCCATTCGTCAAGGAGATTCAGCTTCCCCCCTGCACCCAACCCAAGGCTTGCACCTAGAGATTGCAAAGAAAAAGGCAACCACCCCTATGTCAGGGGCCCTGTGATCTGGCTGGAAAGAGAAGACAAACCCATATGTCAAAGGTGAAAGCAAGATGGGAGGGTGACCAGGCTGAGGGATTTCTGGAAACCATAGTTTTCCAGGGAGGATGGAATAATTTAGCAGCAAATAGCCTAGATGATGGATAACACTTACAGAGGCATTGTTCTAAGCACTTCATATGTATGAATTCATTTAATCCTCAAAGCAACCCTAGAAATATAGGCATCGTGCAAAGAAACTACCACAGAGATGTTCACTGACTCGCTCAAGTCACACAGCTACCAAGTGCTGTAGCTGAAATGGAACTCAAGTGGTACTGCAGAGCAGTGGTGTGCTGGGAAGTCCCTAACAGCTGGCTTTCCTGGGGGGTGGAGGACTGTTATATACGCTGATTTTCATGGTGTAAATGGCCCCACCATGGCCGATTTCAAGCTACCTATGTGATGTCATTGAGCACAGAGCTGGGAAGAGATGGGCAATAGCATAACACTGTATGGTCTTTCCAGAGAAGGCAATGGCACCCTACTCCAGTACTCTTGCCTGGAAAATCTCATGGATGGAGGAGCCTGGTAGGCTGCAGTCCATGGGGTCTCGAAGAGTCGGACATATCTGAGGGACTTCACTTTCACTTTTCACTTTTATGCATTGGAGAAGGAAATGGCAACCCACTCCAGTATTCTTGCTTGGAGAATCCCAGGAACGGGGAAGCCTGGTGGGCTGCCATCTGTGGGGTCACACAGAGTCGGACACGACTGAAGCAACTTAGCAGCAGCAGCAGCAGCAGTATGCTCTTTCTACTGTACAAGTTCAATAGACACAACTTTAAGAGCATAGTAAGGGTCAGATGTAGTAAAATTAAGTGATGAGTTCTTTCCTTTAGTTTTAATAAATCTGTAAGTCATTGAATTTAATTTTTAATCAAGACTTTAATAATTGATTCACAAAACTCCTAAAATTTGGAAATTGGCTATCATAAGCTGGTGCACACTGACTCAAGCACACTACTGACCCGAGTTACAACATTATACAAAACCAAGAAATGCAAGAAGGCACAGCCACTGTTCTAAGGGGATTTTACATGGAATATGAATGAGTCATTATACAGAAACTTCCCACTAGCTATCTATTTTACATATGGAAATGTACACGTTTTAATGCTGCTCTGTGACAACCTAGAGGGGTGGGATGGGGTGGGAAGGAGGTTTAAGAGGAAGGGGGACATGTGTATACTCATGGCTGATTCACATTGCTGTATGGCAGAACCCAACACAACACTGTAAAGCAATTATCTGCCAATTAAAAATTTAAAAAAGAATGAGTGGTATGTGGAAGACTAAAGTCATAAGGAAACTTTTAAACAGACAAAAACGTTCAAAGGTAGAATTGACTTCCTAGGTTAGTACTGAATTCCTATGCACAGAGAAATCCCACAAAGGCCAGACAAGTTCTTGACAACTGGATAAAGCGTAAGCTCCAGGTTACTGTTAGATTAGTACTTTTCAAACTGAAGTTTGAAACTTCATATTGTGATACGGAGTCATAAAAATGAATTTTGTGTGTTGTAGGGTCAGTGTTTTTAAATGAAATAGAATAGAAAATACAGGCATATTAAGTGTAATTTGACCTTGTACAACGTTTGTTATACATTTGTTTATTTAATGTGTGTGTGCATATGTACTAACAAGTATATGCATGTTTACTGGGACATGTAAAAAACATAAAATTTTAAATTGCTAGTCGTGATCAAAGAAGTTTGAAAAGTATTGGAATAAATGATAAGGTCCCTCCTAATGTTAAGATTCTATGATTCCATGTCCTATCAACTATTATTTGATAGGCACTTCCTATGTCCCCAAAAGTTCAAGAACAGGGGGTGGGGACTGATTCCACACATCTCCAGCCCCTGGCCCTATATCTGACCCACCAAATGTCCTTAAAAACACATTCAGTGAAGGGGACAGTGATGGAAATAAGCATTAAAAATGTTTCCCTCCAGGGCCAGGAGCTCAGTTCAGTTCAGTCAGTGGAGTCACTCAGTAGTGCCCGACTCTTTGCAACCACAAAGGTTCATCTAGTCAAGGCTATGGTTTTTCCTGTGGTCATGTATGGATGTGAGAGTTGGACTGTGAAGAAGGCTGAGCGCCGAAGAATTGATGCTTTTGAACTGTGGTGATGGAGAAGACTCTTGAGAGTCCCTTGGACTGCAAGGAGATCCAAGCAGTCCATTCTGAAGGAGATCAGCCCTGGGATTTCTTTGGAAGGAATGATGCTGAAGCTCAAACTCCAGTACTTTGGCCACCTCATGCGAAGAGTTGACTCATTGGAAAAGACTCTGATGCTGGGAGGGATTGGGGGCAAGAGAAGAAGGGGACGACAGAGGATGAGATAGCGGGATGGCATCACTGACTCGATGGACGTGAGTCTGAGTGAACTCTGGGAGTTGGTGATGGACAGGGAGGCCTGGCGTGCTGCGATTCATGGGGTCGCAAAGAGTCGGACACGACTGAGCGACTGATCTGATCTGATCTGGACTGCAGTAGGCCAGGCTACCCTGTCCAGGGACAGGAACTCAGTCACATGCAATTCACTCAGGGAGAATTAAGCCTAAAATGATACTTTTCAGGACTTCCCTGGTGGTCCAGTGATTAAGAATCTGTCTGCCAATTCAGGGAACATAGGTTCGATCCCTGGTCCAGGAGGATCCCACATGCCACAGGGCCACTAAAGCCAGCCACAGGGCAACTACTCAGCCAGCACTCTAGAGCCGGAGTGCTGCAATTACGGAAGCCTGCACACCCAAGAGCTCACACCCCACAACGAGAGAAGCCTCTGCACTGAGAAGCCCACCCCGTGTGCATAGCTGGAGAGGAGCCCCGCCCCAACTAACCACAACTAGAGAACAGCCCTTGCACAGTAATGACGACCCAGCACAGCCAATAAGTAAATAAATACATTTTACAAAGTTATACTTTTCTACGGCAATCTCTCCCCAGAACTACCCTTCCGGTGGTAAAAGTGCCCTGCAGAGCCCATTCTGACCAAGGGAAGCTCCACCAGAATTTATGGGTGGAGACAGGCAGGGGAGTGACTTGGAGACAGAGATGAACAAGAGCCTTGTGCGGAATGTTTGCCTGGAGCTCCTGCTGCAGGAAGAAGGATAAACTCACGCCCAGGGTTGAGGAGACAAGGGTGGCCAGGAGTGAGGAAGTAACAGAGAGAGCTGAGGAGAGGAGAAAGCAGCAGGCAAGACTTCGGTCTAGTCCAGGAAAGCCACATGGTGACAGAAGATAACCATGCCCAGGATTGGGTACTTGCAACAGACTGCTTGCTTTATATCCGTTTCCCCCTCTAAGTGCCTCCCTGGTGGCTCAGATGGTACAGCGTCTGCCTGCAATGCAGGAGACCTGGGTTCGATCCCTGGGTCAAGAAGACCCCCTGGAGAAGGAAATGGCAATCCACTCCAGTACTCTTGCCTGGAAAATTCCATGGATGGAGGAGCCTGGTGGGCTACAGTCCATGGGGTTGCAAAGAGTCGGACACAACTGAGCGACTTCACTTTCCCCCCTCTAAATTCTGAATTCTCCGAGTACCAGACTCACTGGCTGGTCTGTCCCTGTCACCTCTTCAGAAAGCAATAAATTATTTGTTCACTCAACAGACAGATGAGTTTACGAAGGTAGGACCTACTATAACAGAGTCCTACCACATATTCTAAACAGGACTGCCTCTCATTTTGAAAATCATTAACAGGTTTCAGCTCCTTATAACCCTGGTGCTGGGCCAGGACCAGAATTCATTCAACAGATGTGTCTGAGACCCAACTTACGTCCCAGCTGCATTTCTAGGTGGCCACGTATTACCAGCCATGCCCAGGTCTTGGTAGGATGGTCATGGGCTTCTCCTCTATTTACAAAACTGAATCCAACAGGCCAGTTTGCTCAAACACAAAGGAGAACACTCATCTTCCAATCTATGTAGAGAATGGATGGTAGGACTTTGAGAGCAGGAGGGAGTGTGTTTCACCTTTCCCATCCCTGCTCTCCCAGCTCCCAGGAAAGTGCTGAATAAGACAGAAAGCACTGGCTATCAGGGCAAGAGCTGAGGTAAAGATACTTTGCAAAAAGGTGATAGAAGGCAGATCAAGGAGCACCATGCACACACGCATCCTGCCTGCAGAGAATTTTCAGAGGACAATTGGGAGGCACCGGCTGCAGGAGGCAGAACAGAGCAAACCTCCCCAACCCAGGGCTCGAGAGGCTGTGTGGCTCTGCAGGAAGAAGGCAGGTTTCGAAGTCAAAGAAGCCAGTTCTCAGCTTTTGACTTTGTCCATCACCGACTCAATGGACATGAGTTTGAGCAAGCTCCGAGAGTTGGTGATGGACAGGGAGGCCTGGTGTGCTGCAGTCCACGGGGTTGCAAAGAGTAGGACACAATTGAGCGACTGAACTGAACTGGGAAAGTTCCTGACCTTCCCTGAGACTTGATTTTGTTGCCTGTAAAACAGAGCTATCATCATCTACCATCCAGAACATCTTAAGGAGTCATGAATGTAAGTGCCAAACACATAGCAGACATGCAACACTAGTTGATACAAACACTGAGAACTGGGTGGCAGCTGTGTTCCTCACTCCCAGCCACGCCGACACTGGAGAGAGCCTCTCAGGGCAAGCTGCTGCACCCCTTCACCTGGGCAACCAGTCTCAGTGACAGACACACTGGCATGGCTTTTCCTGGACCCCATCTTGCTCCATATCTCAGAATCATAGCAAAAGTGAAACTAATAAAAAAAAAATGGACAAATGTCTAGTCTCACCAGGTTTACATGTTTTTCAAATATTCTGTCTACTTATATTAAAATAGAAGAAAAAAAAAGCCCTTACGGAGATAAGGCAGGAGATCAACAGCAAGTAAAATTAAGAAGAGGAAAAAAAATACTTGTCCCATAAAGAATTACTTAGAAAAACTGAGTTCAGCAAGACTGCAAGATCAATATACAAATATCAATTGCATTTCTATATACTTGCAATGAACAATCTAAACTGAAATTAAGAACAACACGATTTACTAACAATAGCAAAGAGAATTAAATACTTTGGAATAAACTTAACAGAAGAAGTGCAAGCTTATATTCTGAAAACTACAAAACATTGTTGAAATCAAAGAGGTAAAAAATAGAAAACCATCCCACATTCATGGATCAGAAGATTAATATTGGTAAGATGGCAGAACACCTCGAAAGTATGTATTGATTTTATATATCAAAATCCCTACTGCCTTTTTGCAGAAATTGACAAACTCATCCTAAAATTCATATGGAAATTCAAGGGATCCAGAATAGCCAAAATGATCCTGCAAAAGAACTAAGTTGAAGGACTTATAGTTCCCAATTTCAAAAGTTCTTTCAAAACTACAGTAATCAAGACAGTATGGCACTGCCATAACCATAAATATATAGCTCAATGAAATAAAAATGAGTCCCAGAATTCAGTTTTTTATGTCAAGCATATAGGCTTGCAATCAATGTTAATTATTTGTAAGTCCTCTTCCCACCATCAACCTTGGGTACCTCCGTCCTTATGTGAAGTTCTTCCAATGCACTCAGCCAGGGAAACTTTATTAAAAATGAAACTGAAATTCCCTCACCAATTCAAAGTGATTTGATATTCTTATGAAATGGAAAAGCAGCAAGGAAATCAAATAGAGCAAAACACACTACGGAATAGGCACCCCGAGGCAATGCTGTAAGGGGCCACATTAACTTCCGTCACACCAAAGAAGTAAGATGCAAGCCAACCCGTTGTTCGGAATCACCCAATGTTGTTTCTAGGGCTCAGGTCAAAAGTCTGGACCTCCTAAAACCCAGAAACACAGCCCCCCAGTTTAGGCTTCTAAATCAGTTAGGATTACTTCAGATGCAAGAGAAGCAATATGACCAACAGTGGCTTAAACTATAGAGACAAATATTACTTCCTAGATAAGAAGTAGCGGAGAAGGCAATGGCACCCCACTCCAGTACTCTTCTTGCCTGGAAAATCCCATGGAGGGAGGAGCCTGGAAGGCTGCAGTCCATGTGGTCGCAAAGAGTTGGACACAACCAGGCGACTTCACTTTCACTTTTCACTTTCATGCATTGGAGAAGGAAATGGCAGCCCACTTCAGTGTTCTTGCCTGGAGAATCCCAGGGACGGGGGAGCCTGGTGGGCTGCCATCTATGGGGTTGCACAGAGTTGGACATGACTGAAGCGACTTAGCAGCAGCAGCAGATAAGAAGAAGAGGTAGGTGGTCCCAGGGTAAGTACCCCAGCTTGTCCATATCTTTGGGACCTAGTTCCATCAATCCTCTGCCATTTTCCTTATATTAACATTGCATTACCCTCATTAATTGTACCATAGCTGCCATATTCCAACTATCTTATCATCACACTATGGTGTCCAAAACACTATTCAAGAAAGAGAACAGCAGCATAAACAGCTCATACAACTCAACATAAAGAAAAAGCCTGATCAAAAAATGGACAGAAGAATTGAACTTTTTCAAAGAGGAAATGCAGATGGAAGACAAGCCTATGAAAAGATGCCCAATGTCGCTAATTATCAGGGAAATGCAAATCAAAACTACAGTGAGGCATCACCTCACACTTGTCAGAATAGATATCATCAAAAAGAACACAAATAACAAATGTTGACAAGGATGTGGATAAACAGGAACCCTCATATATTGCTGGTGGGAAGATAAATTAGGACCACCATTATGAAAAACAATACAGATACTTCTCAAAAGACTAAAATTAGAAATATCATATGACCCAGCAATTCCACTCCTGGGTATATATCCCCAAAAAACCAAAGCCACTCATTTGAAATGTTACATGCACCCCAATGTTCATAGTAGCATTATTTACAGTTGTCAAGATATGGAAGCAACCTACGTGTCCCTCAACAGATGATTGGATAAAAAAAAAGATGTGATACAAACACACACACCATGGAATACTACTACTCAGCCATGAGAAAAAGAATGAAATTTTGCCATTTGCAGCAACACAGATAGACGTTGAGGGCATTATGCTAAGTGAAATAAGTCACTTACATGTGGAATTTTTTTAATGCAACAAATAGTGGATTTAACAATAAAAGAAGCAGACTCACAGGTATAGAAAACAAATGAGTGGTTACCAGTGGCGAGGGGTGGAGGGGCAACATAGGGGTAGGGGATTAAGAGGTACCAGCAATTAGGTACGAAATAACCTGCAATCCAAGGATACTTTGTACAATATGGGGAATTATAGCCAATATTTTGAAATAACTATAAATGCACAATAATCTTTAAAATATATAAAAAATAATTTCTTTTAAAAAGAGGGCAGCACAAATGGCTTTTTCCTTCCATACTTCTCACTTATCAGGAAGGAAACACCTTTCCCAGAAGCCCTCAGAAGTCTTACTGTTGCAGCTCATTGGCCAAAACTTAGTCACAGTCACCTTAGACCATCAGATGAGGAGAACTGAAGTTAACCTACCCTGATCCCATGTTAAGCACCTTCCCAGATTTAGTTGGCCTGGCTTGCCTCAGGAGAAGGCTCAAAGCACCATCTTCAACTCATCTCCTGACATGACTGCACCAGTTCAACCTCCCTGAAGGTGAGGGCCGGGCTTTGCTGTGACCCGGACCAGACCCACCAGCAGCCCTGGCTCCCAGGACTGGCCCCAGGGGACCACGGAGACCGGGGCCAGTGTTTGTGTGCTATGTGATGACATCAGAAGCACCTGCCTTCTCTCACCTTCCTCACCCAAATGAGCCATGGGGACATATACTGAAAAAGGTTCCAGACCACCCACGGGGAGTACACAGTGAGAGACACACACAGACAGGCAGCTATGGGTCTCTCCCCACACCCGTACGTTCATGTAATTACAGGCTTCCTTCACAGAGCGTTAAGTTCACTGAGAAAAATTGATCCATTCTCTTGTTTCTTGCTTGTTTTTAAACCCTCTTGACCTGTCTCAGCAGGCAGCCCCTGGCCCTTGCAGCCTCCGTGGAGAAGTGTGGAGCGGGGTACAAAGCCTGGCTGGCAGCCAAGGTCAAGGCCCGCTTACAAATCACGCTCTGGCCAGGCTGGAGGCAAATTTCCACCTGGAACTCAGAGAACTGAAGCCTTTAGATTAATCCTGGATCTGTCAGCTTCCATCATGTTCACGCAGGAAAGGTGGCAGCCTGGAGGGGGGCCGTGAACCAGGTTCTGATTCGACTCACACTCGCCCTTTTTTCTGCCCCACTCACTGCCTTTTCCCACATGCCTGGTTCCCACACGCACACTTCTTGACTCTTGGGATGCCCTTCCCCACTTCTCTGATCTCCTCCGGTCTCTCTAGCAATCTCCCTGCTCTGCAATTACCAGGTGGATGAGAGTCTGAGCTCGGGGGTCTGCCAGCCGGGGGCTCAAGTGTGGGATGCACCGCTGCTGGTTGGGTTTCCTAGACAAAGTCACTTGGCCTCCTTGTGACTTGGCTTCCCTTATGTAGAAACCAGGATGATAATGTCTCCCTCCCAGGGCTGCTGTGAAGATGACGAGAAACATTGATGGGTAACGTGTTCCCAGCACTTACCAAGGGCAGTCACCCTTCTAGATTTACAGATTATCCCCACAGACGTGGAAAAGGCTTACAGCAGTATCTGGGATATGTAGGTGCACAGTGAGAGCTAGCCATGGCTAAGACAGTGTAATTAGAGGTCCCATTCCCTCTCCCCACCCCCTGCCCACCCCATGGGCACTTGCGGATTCATTCTGTCTTTCTTTCAGCAGTCAACTGGTCCTCTTCCACTCTTGGCGTGGCCCAGAGCTGAATACGGGAAACACGGCATCATACCGGAGTTTGCAGACTAGCCAAGGGTCCCCCTTCTCTTGCTGGGCTCATTGACGACTGTTAAGGCCTCATAAGAATTAGAGTATGCTGATGGAGCTGTATCATTGCTCAGACTGACAATATTTTGAAAACTGCCTCTCCAAACAAGCAGCAGCATAGGCCGCTCTCCACGGAGCTGGCAGTAAATCCTGCTGGGGGCACCCTGGACCTGTGGGAGGCACAGCGTGGGATTTCTTCATCCCCATTCACCACACAGAGCCTCTCTCCTATATCTCAAGTCAAGAAGGAGAAATGAAAGTCACGGGGAGAGGGGGTCCTCGGCAGGACAGACAACACTGGGCTAGATGGTGAAAGAGCCCAAGAGTGAGAACTCACTGCCACTTTCCTTCATAAGAGTCCCCCCAGGACCCTGTGTGCTAATCCCTAAAATGGGTACAGCAGTCTTCCTGACTCTCTCCTGAAACACTGTGACTGTTCAATGAAACATCAGGTAAAGAAAGGCTATGAAATGCTCAATGTACAGTGTCCATAAAAGGGATGAGCATTATTCATGTTGCTTTTCAACATAAGGCAGGTGAGTTGAGAACAGAGATTGCAGACCATGGCCCCACCCAGCTCTCAGATATGTTAGTTTTGGCCATGCTCTGGGTGGTGTGTTTTTTAAATGTGGATTTGTGGCCAGCATTTAAAATCCAGCACACTTCACATAAAAATCCCGATTTCTGGCTCGTTCTAAAAATCGGAAGATCCAGCAACAATTAGCCACAACTAAACAGCATTGGCCCCTTCAGCCAGGGTGTATACACACACACACACACACACACACACACACACTTGCATCCCTGATCACTCACTCACCTTAGTAGCCTGGGCCCTGTGTTTGAGATTCCACTGGCAGGACCTTAAGCTCTGAAGACGAGCAGGTGGTGGTGGTGGTTTAGTCACTCAGTCGAGTCCAATCCTTTGCGATCCCATGGACTGTAGCCCGCCATGGGGTCCTCTGTCCATGGGCTTTTCCAGGCAAGAATACTGGAGTGGGTTGCCATTTCCTACTCTAGGGGATCTTCCTAACCCAGGATTTGAACCCAAGTCTCTTGCACTGCAGGCAGATTCTTTACCGCTGAGTCACCAGAGAATCCCTAAGATAAGCAGAATGAAACCTAATTTCCGCTAAGTCACTTTACATCTCACGTGACCCAGAGAATTCCTTCACCACTCTAAGCCTCAGTTTCCTATTCTGTTAAATAAGCATTCATTTATTCAACAAATATTTCTTGAGCAGCTATCCTAGGCCAGGCAATTCAGCAAACAAGGTAGATGAAGCAGCACTTCAGTTCTGTTATATCTCACTCTTCGTGACCCCATGGACTACCTCACGCCAGGCTTCCCCGTCCATCACCGACTCCCAAAGCTTGCTCAAACTCACATCCATGGAGTCAGCGATGCCACCCAACCATCTCATTCTCTGTCGTCCCCTTTTCCTTCTGCCTTCAATCTTTCCCAGCATCGGGGTCTTTTCTAATGAATCAGTTTTTTGAATCAAGTGGACAAAGCAGACACTAAAAACAAGTGAAAATAAAAATAATAATAAGATAACTGTGTGATTATGATCAGTGCTAGGAAAGAAGTAAAACCACAGTGAGGTTCTAGAGGATGGCTGGTAGGGGTTCAGGTGTAGGGCCCCTCTAGCTAAGGTGCTCAGGAAAGGTCTTACCAAGGAGCTGGAGGAAAATGACTGCTCTCACCCCAGTTTGGGGGGATTAAATGTGAGGCATTTAAACACCTTGTGAACACACTGCTAGTGGGGTGGGGTGGTGTGTAGGGGGTTGGTGGGCAGCCCTGTTTGCCCAAGCTGGGTCCCCTAAGAAGGAAGGAGGGAGGGTGGGGGAGGGGCAGCTCCCAGAAGCAGGTGGGACCTCCCTGCCCCCACCCACCAGCCCCTCTCTTCCAGTGTGCTCCTTTCAAAGCCTCTGCAATTATCCCGTCTATAAATACAGCCTGCCAGCAGAGAGGGGCAGAGACACAGGCGGGAGGAATTAACCCTTGAGTGGGCCTCCCCACTCCCATCCTCTGCCAGGTTGCTCCTCCCCGCATCTCCCCCTCCATCCCAGAATCCCTTCCCACCAGCAGCTGAATCAATGTTTGCCTTGAACACGCAGTCGTCTCACTGTGAGCCTGAGGGATTTAGAGGTGGCCACGGGCAACAGCCTATTCCAGGGGTGTTTATCCTCCAAGCCTGCAGTGCTCAGTGTCAGCGCGCCCACCAGCCCTCCGCTCCTCCTTCCAGACACCCAGGGCAGGGCCTCCTAGCAGCCTCTTTCAAAGGGCACATCTGTGTCCAGCCTCACTCTCCCCTAGGAAGGAGAACTGGTTGCTGCAGGCCTAGGATTGAGTTACACTGAAAGCAAGTCTGTGTTTCAGTAAAAAGCCATGGTTAGAGTTCATATTTGTCCACAGAGACCCACGAGGTGCCCCTTCACCCCGGCTCCCAGCTCACTGGCCTTCTCTGCGTTTCCAGAGCATCACAGCTTCCTTCTACCACCAGGGCATTTCTGTTCCCAACGTCGACAAAAGCAGCCCACTGTGTCCAGGGAACATCTCCTCATCTGTCAGATACAGAAGCCTGCCCGGGTACCCCAGACTCTAGCAAACTCCCTTATACAGCTTGATGTGCCTTAAGGCTCTCTGTCCATTCCCCTCTACCCTGTCTGGAGAGTTATGTATCTGCTGACACTCACTGTTGTATGCCTACACCAAGCACAATCCCTAGAACCTGGTTGGTACTTAAACATCAATGAATGAGTTAAGTCAGTGATTGATTGAATAAATGAATGAACGCTCAGTCGTGGGTTAACACCACGGGATGTGCAGAACCACCAGAAAACTCCTCTAGGATGTAAGCATGGGCTCCAGGGTGATACCTGTCTGTTCAATGCTGCCCTCAACACCCTGCCTAGTGCCTGGCCCATGTTACATGCTCAGTGAACCCCTGGTGATGGAGGTGAGTCAATGAGGATTCCTGCTGCCAAGGAGCCCCCGTTTAGGTGTGACCAGCCCAGTGAAGGGCATCTCAGCAACACTGCAGCACAGTTCAGAAACTTCCTTTTGGCAGCAAAGCTACAATAATCATTAGAAAGTAAGTTGTAAAGCTGGTATTTTAGAATACCACCCAATTAATTTTAACCATCAATAAGAAAGGAATCCACAGGTAAGTCGTGATCTGCATGGGGAATGACGTTCCCAAGCAGTAAGTGGTGTGATGGAGGAAGATGGCTAGTGCCAGCCAGAACAGTCAAGGTAGGACTAACCGTGGACCAGAGTCATATTGGGGGTGTGGGGGGTGTTCATTAATCTAGTTAACAAGTCTTAAAAATAAGAAAACACAGGGAAAGCTCCAAGAGCAGTGCCTGTTCCAAGGGAGGGACCTGAGTCACTTCCATAGACCTGATGGCCATTAGCTATTGTATGAAGAAGCTGAAGACTGTGGGCATAACCACAGTAGAGGAGATAAGATCCCAGCTCTCCCAGAAATCCATTCTAGCAGAAGGACAAGTAAATAAATTAACTTCAGGAGAGGAGAATCCTTTTAAAGAAAACAATTGCAGAGGCCTGATTTATGCAGGGTGGTCAGGAAATTCTCTGCGAGCAGATGAGGCGAGAGTGGAGGCAAGGATGAGGCAGCCATTGAAGAGCCAGGTGGGGTGAGGAGGGGCAGTGAGGGGCTGGGGGTGCCATTAGGACAAGGAACTAGCTGGGCTGCTCATGCAAAGGCACCGGCTAGCTGGGAGAGTGAGACAGACTCTAGAAACACAAAGACCAGAATGATGGACCTGGTCAAGAGCATGATGTAAAGAAGGACCCATGGTCTCTAACGATTCCTGTTACAGACTGAAGGTTGATGCCACCCACCGCCCCCTAGCTGGCTACCATAGTGGGGCTTCCCGTGGCAGAGCGAACTGAGGGAAAGTTAGGCCCAATTCACCGCTTTCTTCATTGCTTCAAGCTTTTTAAGAACTTTCAACATGCTAATGGCTCTTCAAGATAGGGATGCAGATACAGTGTTTTCCAAGCTTATTTGACAAGGGAGGAAATGCCCCTCAAAGAACTGTGCTCTGAGGAAGCCTTTTCTGGAAAGGCTGCACTAGACCCCAGAAGGACATCCTTCCTGGCCCTCCTGTTGAAGGCAAGATGCTCATGAGCTTCTGAACCAAAATCTGACAAAATCCCCTCTCTGGGAGGAGTCAGACACAGAAGGGAAGGAATAAAGGTTGTCCTCGATAATCCTAGCTCCTCAGCGCTCCTTCCAGCAGCCCCGACTCCACATCTTCAGCTGGCTCACTCACCCTCCCATTCAGAAAGAACTTCTGTTGTTCCAGGCCCGGGAACAGAGCCTCAGTCCCAGCTACCCCATCTCCTTTGGCCTCTTCCTTCCCTGTGTGGTTACTTGGCTCCCCAACCATTGAATTCTACTTCCCCTGATGCTTCCCTGGTGACTTAGATGGTAAAGATTCTGTCTACAATGCAGGAGACCAGGGTTCAATCCCTGGGTCCAGAAGATCCCTAGAGAAGAGAATGGCTATCCACTCCAGTATTCTTGCCTGGAGAATCCAGTGGACAGAGCAGCCTGGTGGGCTACAGTCCATGGGGTCACAAAAAGTCAGACACGACTGAGCGACTAACACTTTCACTACTATCATACACCCTACACTCACCTCTGTGGTTTCCCCAATGTTACACACTCCCTCACCTCCTGCATCCATCAGACATTCTCGGTAGCTGCCAGCCAGACCAAACAGCCCTAATCTGGAAACACTCTGACATCAGCACACATAGCTGCTCCCTATTGGAGTATGGTGGTGGGTCTTCAAGCCTCAACCAATGGGTTACTCACATCAATTACAAAGACACCAACCAGCCTCCAATAAGATCTGTTAGTAAAAGGGAGATGTACTTCCACTGGGCAGAAAAGTTATCAGTTTCAGCCGAAAAATTTGGCAAGTCTTGGATAAGTTAGTGGCTAAACTATAGACCTCTGCTTTATTGTCCAAGGAATTACTCACCACAACCACCAACCATATACTTTACCTGTCATTTACCACCTTTGTGCCATTAGGGTGGAGCTGTCGGTTTCAACAAACAAACAAGGAACAAAATCAGAGGGCTTTTACTTCTGGGCAAGAAGGAACAAGGCAATGGGCAAGAAGCTTCCATTGTGACTCAGACAGCAGTCTGCCTGCAATGCAGGAGACCCTGGTTTTATCCCTGGGTCAGGAAGATCTCCTGGAGAAGGGAATGGCAACCCACTCCAGTATTCTTGCCTGGAAAGTCCCATTGGTGGAGGAACCTGGTGGGCTACAGCCCATCGGGTCGCAAAGAGTCAGGCACAACTGAGCGACTTCACTTTCACTTTTCACTTTCAAGAAGGAATAACAGGGCTTAGAGTTACTCTTACGCCTTAAGCAACTTGGAAAACCAGACAAAATGTAGGAACAGAGGTTTTCAGAGATTAGATAACAGGCAACACAGGACTGTGATCACTGAGCAAAGAAAAACAAGCCAGAGGAGCCCTCCTATCACACCAGCCTACTTTACTGCAGAGAGAGAGTTTCTGACCACAACAAATGGAAGGGGTGCACAAACAGAGCCTGGAGGTCTCTCTCGCTGAGCTGGGGAGCCAGAAATCAAAGCTCAAGGACCCCATGCTGGCTATAATTTGTGGGGCAGAGAACCAGAGAGGAGACACTGCCGAAAGCTCTTCTCAAGTAATCTGCAGAGCACCAGTGTGCCTTTATGAGAAGGAACCACCTGAGACTTGGGGAAAGACGCTCTGAAAAGCAGTAGGCAAGATAATTCCCCCCCAAACTGAAAGAGTTCAGGTTACAACCAGCCAGAGTTCAAAACGACTCCAGGTCTCCAAGTATCAACGTCAATTCTGAACCTGTGTTAACAGTCCTTCACAAGTTTAGGTCATTCTCCTTTCCCCATGAAGTTACCTGAATAAACAGCCATGATGATCATCCTGCCAATTCCTTATGCAATTCGAGTAGTATCCTTGTCAGCAGCCCCTCAGAGAAGGAAATGGCAACCCACTCCAGTATTCTTGCCTGGAGAATCCTGTGGACAGAGGAGCCTGGTGGGCTGCTGTCTATGGGGTCGCACAGAGTCAGACACGACTAAAGCGACTTAGCAGCAGCAGCGGCCCCTAGAGATGCCAGGTTCAATTAACCATCCCTCAGCACAGCTGAGGACCCCTCTGACTGCCCACGACCTTTCTGCACACTACAACAATTGTGTCCACCTGGCTTCTGAAGGGGAGCCCCGTCACCTGGGTTCTATTGCATCAGGTTCCTCTGCCCCATTGCTCTCATTGATCCCTATTCTGTGAAATATCTCCTGCCACCCGTCCTTGGTCTCTGGAGAAGAGCCACCTCAATGATGAGGGTTTGTCTCTTAACAAATTTCTATACAGCTTCCATAAATTCTCAGGGTCTTCCATGGATCACCATCCTTCGTGGGTTTCCTGGCTTTAATAGTATATCCACTCTGCTGCTGCTAAGTCACTTCAGTCATGTCCAACTCTGTGCGACCCCATAGACGGCAGCCCACCAGGCTCCGCTGTCCCTGGGATTCTCCAGGCAAGAACACTGGAGTGGGTTGCCATTTCTTTCTCCAATGCATGAAAGTGAAAAGTGAAAGTGAAGTCATTCAGTTGTGTCCGACTCTTAGCAACCCCACGGACTGCAGCCTACCAGGCTCCTCTGTCCATGGCATTTTCCAGGCAAGAGCACTGGAGTGGGGTGCCATTGCCTTCTCCGATATCCACTCTACCACGCTCATTTCTCTCAACCTTTGGACCCTTCTTCCCTCCCACCAAGCATCAGAGAAATCCAGGCATCTCTTAATGTGGGCCAACACTTTTCCAAACCTTCTGGACCTATCTTAGCAGTGTACCCCAGGCAGAGGGCATCCTCCCAAAGCGATAAAATCTCTATCAACCAACTCTACCTTCTGCCCCACCTGATCAAGCATCTCAAAACAGCCCCAGGCATGCTCTCTTGGCTCTCATTGGAATATATTATTTGGGTCCTGTGGCTTCTTGATGGCCCCTTCTTTCCTATCAAGCTCAATTTGTTCCTAACCAGGTATTGTGATCATACCCTAATCACATACCATATCCAGTGACCAGGATAAGAGTTGGGGCATTCTTGGGCAGAAACACACCATCTTGCAGAGATCTTTGTGTTGTCTTCAAGGTAAGGGGAGTGCTAGCCCTTAATAGGGGGGAAAAGGTCATTCCTGCAGACTCGGGGGGTATGGGGAAATCTGTGATTTAAGATTTTCATGTATTATGCATCAACCAGAAGTCCCCATTCCATGTGTCATGGTCCCATTCTTTCCTAACCAAGGCCCTGACCTTTATTAGACTCGACCTAAGCACTCGTGTGGGCTTCTCTTGTGGTCAGCTGGTAAAGAATCCTCCTGCAGTGCAGGAGACCTGAATTTGACCCCTGCATTGGGAAGATCCCCTGGAGAAGGGAAAGCCTACCCACTCCAGTATTCTGGCCTGGAGAATTCCATGAACTGCATAGTGCATAGGGTCGCCAAGAGTTGGACACGACTGAGCAACTTTCACTTTCAATCACTTGTGTATGTTGGTTATTTAATTTTCTTTGAAGTCACTGCTCCTTTCTAATGCTTAAGTCCTGAGCCTGGGCCTCAGATTTCCCTGTTCTCCTTCTGCTGGTGATAAGAACCTCTTTACATAGCCACAGGGAAGTCCTCTGGTCTTCACACTTAGCTTTATAGTTGTAATCAATCACTCTCAACTCTTCAATATCTTCTTCCAAAGCATTATTTGAGCTTAGCAACATCTATCCAATTTTACTGGCCTCATGGCTACTATTTATCCCTTATTTCTCAAATGCTGATACACTGCACCAGCTAACCCATCGTTTCCACTGGGTATACCTCCCAAATCTCAAGTTAAAGCTTGTACTGCCCCACCTACCATGAGTAACACAACCCTTGCGGCCAGCCAGGCAGTGATAATTCAGCTCCTAAATCCCATCCTAGAATCCCCTACCCCAGACCATGCCAAGTGGCTACAGACATGGGTCAGGTTCATTATGGAGGGCTCTAGGAATCAACCACACCCGTGGAGGGGGAGAAAGAGGGAGGAAACACCAGGTGACCCTCCACTGACCCTCAGAGAAGTTTTGAAGCTGAGATGATGCCTCCAGCTTCAAACTCATCCTGAGAAGGGGGAAGGGCTTTGTACCCTGGCTTCCATCTGTCATTGGATGTAAGCACCCCCAGAAATGAGTGTAATCTTGAACTCGGTGGGCCTTGGTAACTGAGGTCAGCCTGTGTCGGGGCAGGAGGGGCATCCCTGACAGCCAAGGGCTCTCGGCCACTGTGCTCCCAGCAGATAGGGAATCAGCCCTTTGTTCCTAAGGGGAGATCTGATGGTGCGTCCAGCGTCCACCACCCCTTCCAGATACACTACCTGTCTTCAAGTCCTGGCTTCAAACTCTGCTCTCAGGGAAACTGACACGAAAACAATGCGGACCAACCTGGAGGTTTAGTTCACTCTTAAGGGAGGAGAGATTCCCACAGCCCACTAAACTGGTATTTAGGAAGAGAAAAGGCATGCTTCTCTATGAGACATGGGGTCTTTCCAGTCTCTGGAAATAACTAAGTGAAGCTTCAGAGATTTTCTTTCCTAGTTCTTTTCCAGGAAAGTCCTTTATTTCACCCACACTGGACCTACTATTCAAAGAGGACTTTCCAGGACTCCAAACAACATCAATCTCTGTGAATGAACTTCTGAGCATTCAGGAGCTACATTTCCAAGGCCTGGTGGAAAGCTCTGGGCTAAATGTGAGAACAGAGCAAGGCCTGGCTGGGTGTTCAGGCCAGGATAGAGGTCTAGGCTTGGAGCGGAGCCACCGGCAGGAGGACAAGTTCAGCCCAGCTGTGCCCAATATTTGCCCTTTCCTCCTCTTCCCGCAGCACATCTTTTCAGAGCACAATTTATCTCCAGGCAACCCAAGAGCATGGGGAGAAATCTTCACGCTTTCAGCAGCTGGTAGAAACTGGGAGAGGACTGGTTACACTGCAAGTCCAATGTAGGCCTAGGAGGAAATCAGGCTGGTGTGATGTGATGAGGCATTTTCTCGGGGCTGGCATCATTTACAGCATCATTCTAGCCAGAGCCCTGTTCCACTGGCTGCCTCAGCCCCACCCAGCGACCTCAGCCAGGGCCTCCAGCAACCATAGGTCAGCATCTACACAGACCCAGCCTCCCTTCTCCCTAGATAGACTCTAATCTACCCTCCTTTTCTGAAAACATCCCCTCTTTATTAAAGAACAGAAAGCTTGGATGAGTGAGGCATGGTGTAAGAACCAATACTGTTGGCATCAGACTGACAAAGATTCAATCTCTGCTCTTGGTTCTTGGGCAACTTCTGCATGCCTTGCTTTTCTTGTTTGTAGATTGTGACTACTGCTTCCTAACTTATAAGGTGGCTGTGAGGATTAAATGAGTTCATATATTTGAACTTTGCCCAAGATGCTTAATGAAATCTACTAACTACCCCTCCCACCATAGCTGATTTTTATTTCCCTATACAAAGAGCTTCCTTGGTGGCTTAATTGGCAAAGAATCCACCTGCAATGTAGGAGACCTGGGTTCAATTCCTGGATTGGGAAGAGTCCCTGGAGAAGGGAATGGCAACCCATTCCAGTATTCTTGCCTGGAGAATTCCATGGACAGAAGAGCCTGGTGGGCTACAGTCCATGGGATCACAAAGAGTCAGACATGACTGAGTGACTAACACTTCACACCACACAAAGAGCTACTGAGACACTACACATGACATTTATCAAAGAATTTACAATCTGTACACTCCACAGAGGCAAGGATCTTGTCTATTTTATTCACCAATATATACCCAGCCTCTGGCTCAATGCCTAGCACATGTAGGTACTCAGAAATATTTGTTAATTAAATAATGAATGAACTGTGTAACCCGAATCTTAATATCTTAAAAAAGCATCTGTCTAGACCAGGAATGGCAAATCATTTACTCGTTGCCCATGCCAACTGATACGTAATTAATACCCACAGCAGTGTGCTGAGAAAGAGTCTGAGGACATGTCTGTCTTGGCAGCAGAGAGAGAAGTGATCAGTTAGCAGTATCTTCCAAAAGTATGAATGGTGATCAAGCATCACTTGTGCCTATACTTACCCTTTTGGGTTCAAACTGATGCGTCAAGCAACAAAGCCCTGATGTAGAGGACGTGGACTCCACAAGTTAGGGGGGAAAGCCAGAGAGACTCCAAGCAGCCTTTTCTTCTAGCCAATGTCCCAAAATGAACATTTCTGCTCACCTCCCATCAGCAGAGGCACAAACAGAAATCCAGAAGCAATGCTGAGGGACAGCACAGACTGAGAGAGTTCAATTAGGCCCAGTGACCAGACTCCCCGTTAATTCCCTCTTAGTCATGTCATTTCCCTTTAGGCCACTCAATTCTTCATCCACTTCCTCCTGCTTCACTTTTGGTAAGTGGCCACCCCTCCCTCATCCTCCGCCTCCCAGTTTCCTGAGTTGCAGCTCTCACTAAAGATAGATTTGTCCCATCTCTCTCAAGATCACTGCTTGGGAGAAGCAGAGAGAAGAGTAATTAGCAAATTCAGCATTCTGGTAACCCTTCTACAGGGAAGAATAATCATTTGTTAGCTTAAGTAAATCCCCACGCCTCAATTAACTGTCCAACATGGAGGAAGAAATGAAAATGGGCTCACTCACTGCCCTGGGAGGAAAACAAGGGTCGAAATAATTTTTTTTCTTTTAAAACTTTTAAGATTCCTCCCAAGGAAGGGGAGCCTAACTTCCTACTCCATAAGTGTGGGCTGTACACAGCGTGACTACTTTCTAAAGGGTACAGTGTAAAAGGGACAAAAACACTAATAATAACTTTACATTGGAGGAACCTGATAAACGCTATCTTAGCCAGGTGGCCAAAGTCAGCATCATCAGTGGAAAGTCACATTGATACTATGTGATAAGAAGGCACTTCATCTCTGTGGTCTTCCTCTCCAACACCCACAACCCTCAATCTGATTGTAAGAAACACATCAAGCTAAGCCCAACTGAGGGACAGTCTACAGAACACCTGACCGGTGCACCTCTGAACTGTCAAGGTCATCAAAAGCAAGGAAAGTCTGAGAAATCGTCACAACCAAGGGGAACCTAAAGGTAGTGTGATATCCTAGGTGAGATCCTGGAACAGAAAAAGAGCATTAGGCAAAAGCTAAGGAAATCTGAAAAAAGCACAGACTCTAGTGAATAAGGACATATCAGTGTTGATTCATCAGCTGTAATAAATGTGTCATACAAACATAAAATGTTAATACCAAAGCAAACCAGATAGAGGGCATATGAGGATACTCTGTATTATCTTCACAGTTTTCTGTACACCTAACATTACTCTAAAATAAAGCTTGTTTTCTTCATTGACAGCAAGGGTCTTAATGGTCATCTCTAGAAGAGCCCAGGTAAGTGTTTCTGGTAGCATTTCTGGCAATAGGGATGGTCCACATTCTCCCTCTCCCTGGAATGACTTTTTCTCACTGAGCACCCAACTGGCCTCTTCTTTCCCCATACTATTGGTCTGAGGTCTCTGAAACCCATAGAAAAGTCTGGAGTCTAGACTGTCTTCAACACAGCTCTCAAATGTCTCAGAGTTTTGCTTTATCAAAGCCAAAGAGACCGGTAAACATGTTCCAGTCCCAAACCTTCCCTTTTAAGACAAAGAAACTCAGACCCAGTGGACAGGCCCAATCAGCCTCCCAGAGTTCCCCACGTAGCTCTGAGGTCTTCATTTGCAGGAGGCCAGCAGAAGTTCTGAAGGTCTGAAACCAAAGGAGAGGTAATGAGATAAGAGAAGGATGCCTACAACACAAGTCAGGAGAGAGACGGGTGAAGGGAGGGAAAAGGAAACTCCTAAGAGAGAGGGAGAGGAGAAACTGTTGCCCTGTAAGAGCAGCTTTGCATTCCAGGCACTGCTCATGATCATGAAATGCTATTGATAACACCATATTTATTTCCTTTTTCTTCTTAATCCCACTAAATCAGAGAGTTTTGTTGTTGGCCACACTGTGTGGCTTGGGGGATCTTTGTTCCCCAAGCAAGGATTAAACTTGGGCCCTCGACAATGAAAGCATGGATTCCTAATGACTGGACCACCAGGGAATCCCCTAGAGTTTCTAAACTATAGCACTGTTGACATTTGTGACCAGTCAAGTCTTCAGTGGGGGAAGACGACCACCATGTGTATTTAGCAGCCTCCCTGGCCTCTACTATATGCCAGAACTACTTGCCAATAGCACCCTTCCCCGGTTTTAAGAAACAAAAATGTCTCGAGATGTTGCCAAATGTCCCATAGCAGGTAAAATCACCCCCAGTTGTGAATCATTGCCCTAAATGTTCTTTGGTGTCAATCATCATCCCATGCTACCATAAACCCCAAGTAAGCCATTACCCTGCAAAACGAAGACATCACCTCTCTGGGTATTAATGCTTGGGCTTCAAGCTGCTTTCCAACAGAGCTTCACTGCTTAGTGTCAGGTCGTTTGACTTGTAATCACTCCTGAGGTACCATCTCAAACCTCACCATCTCCTGCCATGAAGTCTTCCTGCCAACTTGAGTCAGCTGCGACCCACCCCCTTCCTGCGCTATCCTACCACTCATGATACAGTACCATGCAGTAGTGGTACGTGACTGACTTCAATTGAAGATCTACGCATATGTCACCTTGCACCACCCCATAATTCTATATGAGTGTCCAAACATTGATAGAACGCGTATGGTATGTCAGACACGTGCTGGTGCAGTGGGATGTAAGAGACATAAGGGCGTGACCTTTACCTTTAAAAAGAACACAGTCTCATGCAAAAGGCTTACAGTCCTACTGAGCTGTTTGTCTCATCTCTCCTATGGGATCCCTGAGCGTGACGGCAAAAGTCCAGTCTTTCTTTTATGTCCAGCACAAAGCTGAGCACACAGTGGATGCCCAAGAGATTGCACTGAACTTGAATCAGCAAAGAAGAAGAGCTCCTGGGAGACTCTGTCTCCACAAAGGCCACTGCCATGCTGCTAGGACTCCACTGGGCAGCTTCTTTTATGAAGTGATGGTAAAAGTAAAGGGTATTCGTCTTTATTTGGAAAAATTAAAAGATAACAACCTGACGTAAGTTACCCTGCCTCTCTTTTTTTAACTTGCACTCCATGAAATCCAAAAATCCATAATCCACTGTTTGAAGAGTGAAAGTACAGGAAAGGAAAGGAGTAGGGGCAAGAAACACATTTAAACAGGAAGTGATGAAGACTTTGTAAAAATAACTATCAACGACAAATAGGCTAGGGGATACTTGGGAAATATGAACACGTACAAAGGCAGTAGATCTTGCGTCTGCATTACTGAGTCTTTGGGTGGGAATATACTAAGGCTCTCATATTTTTGAAAAGTAATGAGAAACAGAGCAACAGAAAGAGTGTGAGGAGACAGGTGGAGGTTTTCACCCTCCTAAGCCAGAAATAAACAAGAGCCCCAAATGTCCATGATTTAAGAGAGCTAGCTTTCAGTTCAGTCATATAGGCATGTCCAACTCTTTTCGACCCCATGGACTGCAGCATGCCAGGCTTCCCTGTCTATCACCAACTCCCAGAGTTTACTCAAACTCTTGTCCATCGAGTCAGTGATGTCATCCAACCGTCTCATCCTCTGTCATCCTCTTCTCCTCCTGCCCTCAGTCTTTCCCAGCATCAGGGTCTTTTCCAATGAGTCAGTTCTTTGCATCAGGTGGCCAAAGTATTGGAGCTTTAGCTTCAGCATCAGTCCTTCCAATGAATATTCAGGACTGATTTCCTTTCAGATTGATTGGTTTGATCTCCTTGCAGTTCAGCATTTCAGAGAAACAATGGAAGAGAGTTTAACATGTTAAAACAATAAAGATGAATCAAGATGAATCAACCTGAACCGCAAGATGAATCAACCTGAACCGCAAGATGAGCAGAGATGCAGCTACCAGTTTGAATCAAGAGATAGAACTCACTGTATCAACACTCAGAAATGCTCAGTAAATAGTCCCAGCGGTTGTTAGTACTATTACTGACACATTGAGGTCCCCCTAACCATGCAGCCTGTCTCTTTCCTCTCCTTTGATTTGAACTAGTAGCACATGGAGAAGGAAATGGCAAGCCACTCCAGTGTTCTTGCCTGGAGAATCCCAGGGATGGAGGAGCCTGGTG
>NW_011494773.1:2390252-2391242 GCF_000754665.1 Bison bison bison | reverse complement strand
GAGTGGGACACGACTGAAGCGACTTAGCAGCAGCAGCAGCAGCAGCAGTACCACCTGTGGCATTTATACAGAAGACTTGAAAAGAACTAAGATGATGCCTAGAAAAGTTTCCCAAGGATTCTGTCCTTACTGTTAACCTGAGAAAACAGAAAGTGACCAGAGACAGTGGAGCATGGACCAGGGTAGCAAGTGATGCTCAGGCCCACACATTTCAGAAGGGCTGTCTAGATCCTACATAGTTCTAAACCCACATCAGGACACCTTCCACCCATCTCTCCTTTCAGCATACTGTAGCTCATCCCACCCCATCCTGAGCCATTAATAATTTGGGGTTTTGTTGTTTGTTTTTTTTTTAATCCAGAAAATATATAGAAACCTTTCCACACTTTTCATCTGATTTGTTCATGCAGATTGTAGTTCTATTAAAAATCCCTTATTTTACCTTACAGATACTTGTTGCACAGGTAGACTGCTACATTTAGAAATTTTTATATCAGTTCATTAAAAAACTGCAAAACTAACCTGTTTCATGTACCAAACTGATTTAAACAAATCTACCTGATTATGGGGTGGGGGGCAGGGCAGGAATGGATCTCTTTACTATTTAGTTCAGTTCAGTTCAGTCACTTAGTTGTGTCCGACTCTTTGTGACCCCATGAATCGTAGCACGCCAGGTCTCCCTGTCCATCACCAACTCCCGGAGTTCACTCAGACTCACGTCCATCGAGTCAGTGATGCCATCCAGCCATCTCATCCTCTGTCGTCCCCTTCTCCTCCTGCCCCCAATCCCTCCCAGCATCAGGATCTTTTCCAATGAGTCAACTCTTTGCATGAGGTGGCCAAAGTACTGGAGTTTCAGCTTTAGCATCATTCCTTCCAAAGAAATCCCAGGGCTGATCTCCTTCAGAATGAACTGGTTGGATCTCCTTGCAGTCCATGGGACTCTCAAGAGTCTTCTCCAACACCACAGTTCAAAAGCATCAATTCTTC
>NW_011494773.1:2388514-2390152 GCF_000754665.1 Bison bison bison | reverse complement strand
CAGAATGAACTGGTTGGATCTCCTTGCAGTCCATGGGACTCTCAAGAGTCTTCTCCAACACCACAGTTCAAAAGCATCAATTCTTCGGCGCTCAGCCTTCTTCACAGTCCAACTCTCACATTCATACATGACCACAGGAAAAACCATAGCCTTGACTAGACGGACCTTTGTTGGCAAAGTAATGTCTCTGCTTTTGAATATGCTACCTAGGTTGGTCATAACTTTCCTTCCAAGGAGTAAGCGTCTTTTAATTTCATGGCTGCAGTCACCATCTGCAGTGATTTTGGAGCCCCAAAAAATAAAGTCCAACCCTGTTTCCACTGTTTCCCCATCTATTTCCCATGAAGTGATGGGACCGGATGCCATGATCTTTGTTTTCTGAATGTTGAGCTTTAAGCCAACTTTTTCACTCTCCACTTTCACTTTCATCAAGAGGCTTTTGAGTTCTTCTTCACTTTCTGCCATAAGGGTGGTGTCATCTGCATATCTGAGGTTATTGATATTTCTCCCGGCAATCTTGATTCCAGCTTGTGCTTCTTCCAGTCCAGTGTTTCTCATGATGTACTCTGCATATAAGTTAAATAAGCAGGTGACAATATACAGCCTTGACATTCTCCCTTTCCTATTTGGAACCAGTCTGTTGTTCCATGTCCAGTTCTAACTGTTGCTTCCTGACCTGCATACAGATTTCTCAAGAGGCAGGTCATGTGGTCTGGTATTCCCATCTCTTTCAGAATTTCCCACAGTTTATTGTGATGCACACAGTCAAAGGCTTTGGCATTGTCAATAAAGCAGAAATAGATGGTTTTCTGGAACTTTCTTGCTTTACTATTAGTCACTGTCAAAAAAAAAACTTGCTTTCAAGTAAACATTGGTGCGTGTGTGCAAGCTAAGCCACTTCAGTTGTGTCCAACTTTTTGGAACCTTATGGACTGTAGCCCACCAGGCTCCTTGTCCATGAGATTCTCCAACTACAAATACTAGAATGGGTTGCCATGCCCTCCTCCAGAGAATCTTCCCAACCCAGTGATCAAACCCATGTCTGTTATGTCTCCTGTCTTGGCAGGTGGATTCTTTGGAAAACTCAGCAGTGGCCACAGGACTGGAAAAGGTCAGTTTTCATTCCAATCCCAAAGAAAGGCAATGCCAAAGAATGCTCAAACTACCCCACAATTGCACTCATCTCACACGTTAGTAAAGTAATGCTCAAAATTCCCCAAGCCAGGCTTTAGCAATACGTGAACCATGAACTTCCAGATGTTCAAACTGGTTTTAGAAAAGGCAGAGGAACCAGAGATCAAATTGCCAACATCCGCTGGATCATCAAAAAAATCAAGAGAGTTCCAGAAAAACATCTATTTCTGCTTTATTAACTATGCCAAAGCCTTTGACTGTGTGGATCACAATAAACTGTGGGAAATTCTTTAAGAGATGGGAATACCAGACCACATGACCCGCCTCATGAGAAATCTGTATGCAGATCAGGAAGCAACAGTTAAAACTGGACATGGAACAACAGACTGGTTCCAAATAAGAAAAGGAGTATGTCAAGGCTGTATATTGTCACCTGCTTATTTAACTTATATGCAGAGTACATCATGAGAAATGCTGGACTGGAAGAAACACAAGCTGGAATCA
>NW_011494773.1:2387695-2388159 GCF_000754665.1 Bison bison bison | reverse complement strand
CTTGAGTTAATTCTTTTTCTTGTTATAGCCCACCACACCTTTGCCCTGTAGGAATGCAACTTTATCTAATGCTTTTGGAGGGTGGCGCCTGACTTATCACCTTTATTTATTTTTTTTTTGACTTATCACCTTTAGAGAAGAATAAGTTTTCTGAAGAAAGGGTCTTAAAATGTTAACAGGCCTCAGGGCCAGAAGATGATGCAAATCACCTAAACTTTTGCATATGATAAGTTTGCAGGAAGAAAGCCTGGCTTACTGCATGACTCTACCCCTTCCCCCATTATCCTCTATGCATAACTTAAGGTATAAAAACTACTTTGGAAAATAAAGTGCGGGCCTTGTTCACCGAAGCTTGGTCTCCCCATGTCGAAGCTTGGTCTCCCCATGTCGTTCTCTCTCACCTTCTGGCTGAATTATTCAGCCTCTTTTCTCCACTGAATTTCCTCACTGAGCTATCCTTATTT
>NW_011494773.1:2384354-2387595 GCF_000754665.1 Bison bison bison | reverse complement strand
CATGCATTGGAGAAGGAAATGACAACCCACTCCAGTGTTCTTGCCTGGAGAATCCCAGGGACGGGGGAGCCTGGTGGGCTGCCGTCTATGGGGTCGCACAGAGTCGGACACGACTGAAGCGACTTAGCAGCAGCAGCAGCAGCAACAAAGTTTCAGTCAAACTAATCATTCATGCATTTATTCATTCATTCAAAAATATGCATAGAGCACTTGCTACGTGCCCTGCCTCTGCTAGGCACTGAGAATACAATGCATTTAATAGTCACAATAGCACAGTTCTGGTACACCTCTAAGTTCCTTACATACACAAATATATTAGCCTGGGAAACAAGCCTGTGAGCTAGGTTCCATTGTCATGAATATCTTGGTCAGATAAGTAACTTGCTCAATGTCATAAAGCATCTGGTCGCGCTGGAATTTGAACTATCCAGTCTGGCTGCAGAATATCTGCTCTTATCCACCAAACAATAGTGCCCAAGGACTTGCCCTATCATTCCCAATATCTTTGTTGCAGCAATGAATTGTATTAACTTGAGGCCACAACAGATTGGACCTGTGTCACTAACTCCCCTGGTCTGAACTGTTTTGCTGGCTAGTCAAATGGAGGCTTATACTTTGGCTTCATGAGAAGTCTGCCATAAGAGACAGAACACACTGTCCAGAGTATCCACTCCCCTTGGTATTTCTTGTCACACAAATCAATGGACTGTCATTCTCTCAATTGTGTACATTCATGTCAATGAGCTTCACAGGCTGACAGGTCAGTATCTGGGGCTGCAAGTTTGAGAATCAGTGTAAGCCACAGAGACTTCAACTAGGAAATGCCCCTTGAATAGCTGTGTGCCCTTGGCCAAGTTACCTGTCTGTGCCTTGGTTTCCACAACTATGCAATATGGATGATAACAGTACCTCATAAAATTGTTGTAAGGATTTAATGAAATAGTAAATGTAAGGTGTTTAGCAAACGCCTGCTGCTGCTAAGTCACTTCAGTCGTGTCCGACTCTGTGCGACCCCATAGATGGCAGCCCACCAGGCTCTCCCGTCCCTGGGATTCTCCAGGCAAGAACACTGGAGTGGGTTGCCATTTCCTTCTCCAATGCATAAAAGTGAAAAGTGAAAGTGAAGTCACTCAGTCGTGTCCAACTTTTCATGACGCTGTGGGCTGCAGCCCACCAGGCTCCTCCGTCCATGGGATTTTCCAGGCAAGAGTAATGGAGTGGGCTGCCATTGCCTTCTAGTAAAAAAAAAAAAAAAAGTATTTAATATTTAGTAAGTGCTAATTAAATGTTTGCTGTTATTTATTTAGCACTTACTAGTATCAAGTTTTTCAACCAAAGCGAGAAAAAACATGTAAGCAAGATCGTGCCTATTCAATTCTATGCCAGGCTAGAGGAGTTCAGGGAAGAGGCACTTAAGTTAACCAGCAAATTTCAGAGAGAAAGCATTATTTTGAGATGAATCTTGAGGATTGAACCAATAGGTGAAGAATGCAGGAAAGAATATCCCATCCGGACAGAGTCAACAACTTAGCAGAAACACAGAGGACCTTTGTGTGCAAAGTATATACACATAAATAAAAACGTGTAAGCACAATTTCCCCTCATGCATGTATGCTGCTGCTGCTGCTGCTAAGTCGCTTCAGTCGTGTCCGACTCTGTGCGACCCCACAGACAGCAGCCCACCAGGCTCCCCCATCCCTGGGATTCTCCAGGCAAGAACATTGGAGTGGGCTGCCATTTCCTTCTCCAACGCATGAAAGTGAAAAGTGAAAGTGATGCAGGTATACCCACGTACAAATATCACCAAAGAAAATTCCAACAAAAATTCCTGCAGCACAAGTTTTACCAAAGTTGTTTCAGGCGCTGAAATATATATGCAATGTGGATTTCATATATACTCACTTCTAGGCAAGTGAATGGCAACCCACTCCAGTATTCTTGCCCGGGGAATCCCATGGACAGAAAAGCCTGGCAGGCTACAGTCCACGGGGTCGCAAAGAGTCGGACACGACTGAAGCGACTTAGCAAGCAAGTGACAACCTCAGTCCTAAAAGAAACTTAAGGGGGAAAGCATCTGTCCTGTCCCTACATACATTAGAAATGGAATTCTCTCCCAGAGACTGGACAGGCTTTAGAGAAGTGGGCCCTCTCCCCCTATACCTGGGAACTTGTTAGGAATGCAGATTCTCAGCCTCACCCACACCTACAGAATTAGAAATTCAAGAGGTGGGGCCCAGCCACCTGGGTTTGAGAACCACTGCTTTAGAGAAATTTGCCAAGAACGAAACACAGATAAAAGCAACAGCCGTCCAAGCAACAGCTCCTGTGAAGAGCTGGGATCCCTGTTCCCAGAACCAGGCTCAACTGAACACAGTGGCTAAACAGCTCAAGCTCTGTACATCCATTGCCTGGGTCTGAACCCCAGTTTTGGTGCCCGATGACTGCTACTTCCCTTCACCACTGCATCCTCATTTGCAAAATAGAGATAATGATTCCTGCCTCAGAAGACTGTTCTCAGACTCTGTAAGACTTATAAGGGGCTGCATAGAGCAGCTCATTGAGTGACAGGCAGTTTGCCTAAAGGGAACTCAAGCACACTCAGCCTCTGCAAGAGTGATAGCATCTCTATGAGCTCTGACAGCTTTTGGAACAGCAGTCTTCAAGTTGGGGTACACAGGCTCTTGGTTTGGGGACACAGATAGACTTATGAGGATCCATTTTCAAATCCTCAGTTTTCCTACAGACTCTCCTGCCGGGAGCCAGCGTGAGGAACTCTGCCCATGGCAAAGGTCGTGAGGAAGGAGGCTCAGCATACACAAAGGCAGGATCGAGCCTCAGGAGTCCCCCTGGAAATTCTCGAGCATCTACCCCAAAAACCAGAGTCTGCCTACTTTACTGCTTTGTGGTATCACCTACACCTCTGACTTTACGGGGGGCTGTTCCCCACCACCTCTCTCTGAAAAAGAGTTAAATTACAGCTCCAGTTAATAAAGTTCCTGGTCGTGACAAGAGTGTTTTAGTTCACAACTGTGAGAGGCATGAGATGTTCTAAACTGTCTGAATACGATTCCTTTGAGCAGTTAAAAGATTGATTAGAAATTGTATTGGTGAAGGGTTTTTCACTTGTTGGGCCAATGTTTGGTGCTAAGTCTCCATATCCCTTACCTGCTGTGTCCCTGGCAGTGTATTGATTAATATAATTGGTGTAAGTAGTAGCTTTAATGTTTGTAATCTTGGACCC
>NW_011494773.1:2337178-2384254 GCF_000754665.1 Bison bison bison | reverse complement strand
AGTCATGTATGGATGTAAGAGTTGGACCATGAAGAAAGCTTAGCGCCAAAGAATTGATGCTTTGAACTATGGTGTTGGAGAATACTCTTGAGCCCTTGGACTGCAAGGAGATCCAACCAGTCCATCCTAAAGGAAATCAGTCCTGAATATTCATTGGAAGGACTGATGCTGAAGCTGAAACTCCAATACTTTGGCCACCTGATGTGAAGAGCTGACTCATTTGAAAAGCCTCTGATGCTGAAAAGATTGAAGGCAGGAGGAGAAGGGGTCAACAGAGGATGAGATGGTTGGATGGCATCACTGACTCAATGGACATGGGTTTGGGTGGACTCCGCGAGTTGGTGAAGGACAGGGAGGTCTGGTGTGCTGCGGTTCATGGGGTCACAAAGAGTCAGACACGACTGAGCGACTGAACTGAACTGAACTACCTGGGAAGCCCTAAACATCCGTAGAGTCTAACAGAGTTCCTGGAGAAGGCAATGGCACCCCACTCCAGTACTCTCACCTGGAAAATCCCATGAACAGAGGAGCCTGGTAGGCTGTAGTCCATGGGGTTGGGAAGAGTCGGGCATGACTGAGCGACTTTACTTTCACTTTTCACTTTCATGCATTGGAGAAGGAAATGGCAACCCACTCCAGTGTTCTTGCCTGGAGAATCCCAGGGACAGAGGAGCCTAGTGGGCTGCCATCTACGGGGTCGCACAGAGTCGGACACGACTGAAGTGACTTAGCAGCAGCAAGCAATTGTTTCCTGATCCTAGCGGACGCCGTCCCCACTTCAAATTCCCTGGATCCACCGGGGCTGGACCCCGGCACTCTCCTAAACTTGATCTGCCTGCAACTGGGGCATTAGGCAAGTTCTCCTCCCTATTTTCCCTAGTTCTCTTTCACAGCCGCCCTTCTCCCAGCAAGACAAATGGCTTCCTCATCCCAAATCTTACTATGATGTATCCTGGAGCACAAACTTACAGCCAGGAGGTAGGAAATAGAAATACTGAGGTTGTGAATGTCTCTAATAAGCAGAGAAAATCCATTTGCAAGAGAACAGCTCAAATGACTGGTTGCAAGTTATTTTCCAAGTCAGGTGTTTTCCACATAATCGAAGGAGGACCTAATTGAGCTGTCAGCTGATAGATCATTAAAAATAATTTCTGATGACAGGCCACTATGTGATTTTTGATATACAACTTGGAAGTAGTTCAAATAATTCAAAGGTAATAATATTCCTTACATTCCCATTTACTTACGTGAACGTGTTCAGCACTTTCATCTTTATTTAATCGAAATATAACATTACACTAGTTTCAGGTGTATAATGTAAGGATTCAATACTTGTAAATATTGCAAAATGACGACCACAATAAGTCTACTTAACATTCGTCCACACTTATGTCTTAATAAACAAAAATAGGCTTGCAATTGATGCCAAACTGTTTCATTCAAGCAATAAGTAATATTCATACACAGATACATGATACAAGTTTTTATTTATTATCTATTTATTTATTTATTTTAATGAAAGTGAAGTCGCTCAGTCATGTCCGACTCTTTGCGACCCCATGGACTGTAGCCTAACATGCTCCTCCGTCCATGGGGTTTTCCAGGCAAGAGTGCTGGAGTGGATTGCCATTTCCTTCTCCAGATGATACAAGTTTTTAAAATCCCATCCATCTCACGGCAGATACATTTGCAATGAATTTTACTTCTGTGTTTAATAATTCTATATCAAAAGGTATAATATATTTATGTTGCTTTTCTCAATTACACAGTATAATAATTTCAATGATAATTCAATACAGAAGAAATGTTTTAGTACTTAAAGCCTTTTAGTCACATGAAATGTTTTAAATTGCTGTTTCAACCTCTACGTATGTTTTTGTTGCAAAGAAGCATGATATAAGAAGCAAGAAATCAACAAAGCAAACTTTCAAGCCTAAAAACATATTACATTAGAATAAAATTCTGTGAGGAAACTGGAATGAAAATGTGAGTACAAAGAAAAAAAGAAAAGATGTAAAATTTTCTAACTACTAAAGGAAAACTCATTTGCAAATTTTAAAACAGAAGACAGTAGTATCAAATCAGTATGGTATTTAGACTGGAAATTTTAAAAAGCAATATAAATGTTTATTTTAAAATTTCAATATTAACTACTTACCAAAAATTATATTCTTTGTAATTTTTTATATAAATTTATAACAAAAACTGCAAATACCAGGTTAAAAATGTACAAGGAGGCACATTGCCTCTCAAAATGTTTTCAGGGGCTATGCAGAGAAAAAAATGTGAAGACTTCTGCTCTGGAAAATCACCTCTTCATTATGTTCCTCTTTCTTCAACAGGTGAACGCATTAAATAGAAATGACATTCTCAGTGCTATGTTGGATGCTAAGAAGCATTCCAGAGAAGTAATCATCATTATCTCTGTTTTCAGTAACTCACTACCTAGTTGAACCAACCAGAAAAAATAATGCAAAGCAATTAAGGTATGTGGCAGACACTGGCCTTGCCCACGTGGTTCTCGTGGTCTCTGGTGTCCTTGCTAAGCAAATCCAGACTGTGTTTAGAACAGCATTCTGTCAGATAAATGCTCATTTTTTTCCAGCCTCTCTTCCCATCAGAGTGGCCATGTGACAAAATTATAATTGGTGAGACATAAGTAAGGACCTGAGGCTTCTGGGAAAAGTTTAGCTTTCCTAATAAAACCATATAGATGAGGCAAACTCTGCCTGGCCTTTCTTCTTCCTAACTTGAATGCTGATGCAATGCCTGGAGCTACAGCATTTATGCCAAAACTATGAGGCAACAAGCATGAGGAAAAAAGGTAACATTAAGGATGGCAATATGAATGTACGGAAAGATTCTGGGTCCCTAATGGCACAGCTGAGCAATGAACTAACGCCAACAAGAGCCTACCTCTAGATCTCACTTCATTAAATACAGGTATACACGTATTTCAACTGCTATAAACCAGTGCTAGCTGGATAGCCCAGTTACTTGTACCATATAACAAGCTACTCTAAAACTTAGTGACATTAAAATAAGTCATTTTATCAAGCTCACAGGCGGCAGGTCAAGAATTCAGAGTCCATCTGCAATGGTTTGTCTCTACTCCATGGTATCTGGGGCCTCTCTTGAGAAGGTTCAACCAGGTAAGTGACTCAAATACCCAGGAACTAGAATAACTGGACCTGCAGAATCCAATTCCAAGAGTGCTTCTTGACTCACATGTCTGGTACTCAAGCTGGAAGGACCAAAGACTAGGCTCACGTGGGACTCTTGACCAAGTGCCAGCACATGTGGCCTCTCCCTAAGCTTTAGGCTTTTCACAGTGTTAGAACTATTACTGTGTTCTAAGAGCAAGCATTCCAAGAGGCCTATGTAGAAGTTTCATGGATTTTTATGATTCAGCCTCATGTAGGAATCAGTGTCATTTCTTCATTATTCAATTGGTCAAAGCAGTTATCAAATTCAAGGAAAGGGGACAGAGATGCTAGATCTCAGTTGGAGGTCTATCAAAGAACTTAAAACCTATTTTTTTTTTTAAACATCACATTGGTTGAGGTTTTTTCCTTGTGCCTTAAAGCATTTCTAAACTGATACAGTGGAAAAGAAAACAACATGGATGCAAAGTTGAACAATTCAGTTCAGTCGCTCAGTCGTATCTGACTCTTTACAACCCCATGGACTGCAGCACGCCAGGCCTCCCTGTCCATCACCAACTCCCAGAGTTTACTCAAACTCATGTCCATCGAGTCAGTGATGCCATCCAACCATCTCAGTACAAGTAGGTTATTGAACTCCAAGGAGGAAGAGAGAATGAGAGATGTAGTTAAGAAAGCCTTCATTATAAATGCTGATGGAGGGCCTCTAAGTGCACAGCCCAGAATAAAATGCCAAGAGGATTGCATAAATCAAGACTCCACATCTATCCTGCGTGCTAGATAAATCTCAATCTGCTCTTTTCAACCAACATGGCTTTGAAAAATCCTAGCTGAGACTCAGTTTGTGTATCAGCAAAATGGAGAGCATATGCCAAGGTTATGCTGAGACCTAAATAAAATAGAATGAGAAGGGCCTAGCATGGTGCATGGCACTCAGCAAGTGCTCAATAGTGAAAGTGAAAGTCTTAGTTGCTCTGTCATGTCCAACTCTTTGCAACCCTGTGGACTGCAGGCCCCAGGCTCCTCTGTCCATGGGATTCTCCAGGCAAGAATATTGGAATGGGTAGCCATGCCTTTCTCCAGGGGATCTTCCCAACCCAGCAATCAAACCCAGGTCTTCTGCATTGCAGGCAGATTCTTTACCATCTGAGCCAGCAGGAAAGCCCAGTAAATGCTATGCATATGTTTATTCATTCACCAAACTTACCCATGTGTGAAAATCGAATGAGTATCTACCACAGGATTGGCGTAGAATTAGAATTCCCCAAACATAAGTCAGAGCCCCGAAACCTCCCTTAAGGACTCAGCAACTTTTACTCACGGTTATGTAGTGCAGAGCTTAGATGACGTGGACCACTTTTCTGGAGGGGAACTAAAGCAGACTTGAGAATATCTTCTGATGCCCAGGCAATGTCAAGCCTTTTCCCTGCAAAGTCCATCCCCACCACTGCTGCCGATTTGGAAAAACCTATAGCATTTCTCATGAGAGGCCAACCATTCCAATCTGGGATAAGTTTTCTAAATATTAGATCTGAATTGATTTATTGTATCCCTAACTGCATTGGGCCACAATCTTCCCGAATGGATAAAATCAGACCTTCTATTTTTTAGCAGCTGGCTCATTCGGTCCATTTCCTTACTATAAATACCTGAGTGCACTTGTTTTAAAGTAGAACTCTTTTGTCATCTGATTGTCCCAGTCTAGATTAGAAGGGGATCAAGGAGAGAGAATGAAAAATGAGACTGAGGACAGAGAGAGACTGCATTGCTATGCTCCGCTCAGCAGTCATTTTCACAGTCTTCAAGACCCATAGCTGCCTGGATGCAGGAGAAAGCGGAGAGGTTCTAGCCTTTCTCCGCATGTTAACCTTAAGAAGTTGATAGCTGTTTGGGACTTGATGGAGCCATCCCGACTCTTTTCTATCATTTTATCCACTGAAAGTATCCTTTTCAGAATCCCATGCCTCAGTCTCCCTACTCATAACATACGGACACTAACCCCAGCCTCTGAAGTAGGCCAACAGAAGCTTTTACTGGTCTTAATGCCCTTGAGTGAAAATAAATTATCATAATATCTCATACCCTTCTCCCTGGAGTCTTGAAGAAGGGGACACTGAGCTCTCAACAAATACTGCTCAAACTCTTACTGATCTCAAAGCACTGAAGGGACATAGGCCAGAGTCAGAATAAGGAGTGGCTCTGCCAGGCACCAGCGCAGAAGGAAAGGTATGCCAAAACATCACCAGATGCTGGTATGTCGCTGGAAATTAAGGAGGAGAAGGAAAACTGCAATTTCAAAACTCTTCTCGGGAAAATAAAAGGTGTGTTTAAAGAAATAATGTAAAATGATCCTGAAATTGTGGCTAAGATCCCTGAAGGCCATGATTTCAATAGTAAATATTTGTCATTTACAGTAGCTAATATCTTAATATTCTCCCTATTTTGAGGTTTCTACCAGCAGCCCTTCTTCTCCATTCTTTTTTTCACTATCCCAGTTTTCAACTCCTCTTCCAAATTAAAGTTGAACAAACATTTTGATTGAACAAATATATTGATTCAAGGGGGCAGGGAATTATCAACCAAAATTCCGATATGTCTCAGTCTGGACACTTCCCTCAAGGATCTCCAACGGTTATGAAAACCCATTTATCCAAGTTTCAAGCACCAAGGAAGCACTGTGGTCCCAAAAGCAGCCAATGGGAGCAGAGCCTCCTGGTTTCTCTCAGATGAAATGCAAATGTGCCTCAAATAATAGAAAAACTGGCTTAAAACTGAATATTAAAAAAACTAAGATCATAGCATCCAGTCCCATTACTTCATGGCAAATAGAGGGGGGAAAGGTGGAAGTAGTGACAGATTTCCTCTTCTTCAGCTCTAAAATCACTGCAGATGGTGACTGCAGCCATGAAATCAGAAGATGTTTGCTTCTTGGCAGGAAAGCTATGACAAACCTCGATAGTGTGCTGAAAAGCAGACATCACTCTGCCAACAAAGGTCCATATAGTCAAGGCTAAGGCCTTCCCAGTAGTCATGTATTGTGAGAGCTGGACTATAAAGAAGCACTGAAGAATTGTTGCCTTCCAATTGCTAGAGAAGACTCCTGAGAGCCCCTTGGACAGGAAGGAGATCAAACCAGTCAATCTTCAGGGAAATCAAACCCTGAATACTCATTGGAAGGACTGACGCTGAAGTTGAAACTCCAATATTTTGGTCATCTGATGCAAACAGCTGACTCATCAGAAAAGTCCCTGATGCTGGGAAAGATTGAGGGCAGAAGAAGAAGAGGGCATCTGAGGATGAGATGGCTGGATGGCATCACCGATGCAATGGAAATAAACTTGGGCAAACTTCAGGAGATGGAGAAGGACAGAGAGGCCTGGTGTGCTACAGTTCATGGGGTCACAAAGAGTCAGACACAAATGGGTGACTGAACAACAATAATTCATCAAATATTTTCAGAAACAATTCATACATGATGATCAAGCAGATTTTATCTCAGGAATGCAAGGTTGGTTTAACATTCAAATATCAATCAATGCAATGCAACATGTTAACAAAACAGAAAAAGAAAGAATATAATTATCTCAATAGACCCAGAAAGATTAGTAGAAAATTATTCATAATAAAAGCCCTCAGGGCTCTTGGAGCTGAGGACAGGTGACACAGACATGGTAACTGTGTCACTGCCTCCATCACTCCTCTGACACCCCATCCCTAGTGTCCACCACCACAGAATAATCATCCAGATCTACCATTCTGATTGAGCAATCATAGATGAATTTTCCAAAATAGAGCAAGTTGGAGAAGGTATCTATGGAGTTATGTGTAAGGGTAAACTACAGATCAAGTGGTAACTATGAAGAAAATCAGACTAAAAAGTAAAGAGGAAGTGTCCCCGTGTTACAATTCAGGAAATTTCTCTTTTAGAACAGTCACCCAATATAGTCCACCTTCAAATGTGGTTGTGTAGGAATCCAGGTTACATCTCATCTCTGAATTTTAACTCTATCCCTCCAGGTCTCTTCATGGGTTCTCCACTTGTTAACAGTTATCTGCACCAAATCCTACAATGGACTGTGTTTTGTCAGCCTAGGAGAATTCTTCACAGAGATTTAAAACCTCAAACCTATCGATAACAAAGGAACGTTTAAACTAGTTTATTCTGTTTTTTCCCAGAGCTTCTGAAATGTCTATTAGAATATATATACATGAGGTAGTGACTTCCCTGGTGGCTCAGACAGTAAAGCGTCTGTCTATAATGCGGGAGACCCAGGTTCGATCCTTGGGTTGGGAAGATCCCCTGGAGAAGGAAATGGCAACCCATCCAGTATTCTGGCCTGGAGAATCCCATGGACAGAGGATCCTGGTAGGCTACAGTTCATGGGGTCGCAAAGAGTCAGACATGACTGAGCAACTTCACTATATACATGAGGTAGTAACACTCTGGTATAGATCTCCAGCACTACTAAAGTCAGCTCACTGCTCAACTCCAGGTGACATTTGGAGTACAGACACCATATAGAGTTAACAACAAAGAAGCCACTTTTCCATGTGAATTCAGAAGCTGATCAAGTCTTCAAAACATTCAGAGCTTTGGGCACCCCAATATGAAGTGCGGCCAGAGCAACTTATAAGAATATATGACTATAAGACTGTAAGAATACATTTCCCAAGTGAAAACCAGGAAGCCTACCATAATAAAGCTATAAATCTAGTATTGATAACAAAAAAAAAAAAAAAGAGAGAGAGAGAGAAAAAATTTTAAACTCCTCGGTAAATTAAGAACAGAAGAAAACTTCCTCAGCCTGATAAATGACATCTCAGAAAAACCCACAGCTAACATTATACTTATGGTGAGTGACTGAATGACTTTCCTCTTAAGATCAAAACAAGGCAAGAATATCTGTTCTCACCATTTTATTCAATGTTATACTAAAAGTCCTACCAATAAGGTAGTAGAATACACAAAAAGTATCCAGATTTGAAAAGGAGAAAAACTGTCTTTGCCACAGATTACAGGTTGCATATGTAGAAAATTCTAAAATATCTGCCAAAAAGCTAATTTTTAGAAAGGACATGGAAAACAAGGTCTCTCTTTACATATGTGTATATTTGTGTATGTGTATATATACATATCTATGTGTTTGTGTGTGTGTGTGTGTATATATATTGGAATTTCTAAATGGTAAAAACAGAGTGTTAGAAATCAAAACAAAATAGATACCATTTTTTTTAAACTCCTGTAGTAGTTCTCAATTGCTACATAATGAATTATCAAGTTATCAGCTTGAAACAACAAACATCTATTATCTCACAGTTTCTATAAGTCTGGAACCTGGGAGAAGATTTAACAGGTCGCCTGGCTCAGGATCTCTCAGGAGGTTGCAGTCGAGATGTTGGCCAGTCATCTGAAGGCTCGACTGGGTCTGGAGGATCCACCTTCAAAATCATTCATTCATGGCTTGTTAGTGGAGGCCTCAATTCCTTGTTTATGATGGCATCTGCCCTTCACCCCATTGGACCATCAGGTAGAGCTGTTCTCGTATTTTCCAGAGCAAGCAATCCAAGAGAGAGCAAGGAAGAAGCCGTGTTGCTTTTTTACTGCCTACTCTCAGAAGTGGCGTTCCATCACTTTGCCGTATCCTGTTGGTCACACAGACCTGGTACACTGCATGTGTGTGCAGGGGGTACTGTACAAGGGCATGAATACTGGCAGAGAAGGAGCAGAGAGCCAGCCTGGGTGCTGGCTGCCACAAACACTACTTGTGACAGCATCAAAAAATATAAAACACTTGTGGATAAATTTAACAAAATATATGCTAAACCTCCACACTGAAAATGACAAAATACAGAAAAAGTTAAGACCTAAATGAAGGAAGTATATACAACGTTTACAGATTGTTGGATACAGATACAATATTATTAAGATGTTTAATATTTTCCAGTGTATTGGGATTCAATGTAATCTCGGGGGTTTTTTTAATAGAAATTGATGAACTGTTAATAAAATTTGTATGTAAATGTTAAGAATTTAAAATAGCCAAAACAACTTTGAAAAAGAAGAACAAAGTTGGAGGACTTACCCTACCTCCTACACTACATCCAAAAACAACATAAGAACCACATTTGGCTCTTACTGCTTTTGGATTTATCATTAACATAGGATCGACGAATAGATGGGTGGAATAGAATAAAAGGTCCAGAAGCAGACCAAATCATATACGGTCAATTAATTTTTGACAAAACTGCCAAAGCAATCCAATGGGAAAGGATTTTAAACAATTGTTGCTAGGACAATTGAATATCCCAGGAATAAGTAAACTTTGAACATTGCCTTACAGTATAAACAGAAATTAACTTAAAATGATCATTGATCAAAACTTCATTGATGATTAAAGAATATACTAAAAAAAAAATAAAGAAAGAATATACTATGAAGAAAGATAGTCTTTTCAGTAAGTGATGCTGGAAAAACTGGACAGTTACATGTAAAGGAATGAAAATACAACATTCTCTAACAGTACATACAAAAATAAACTCAAAATGGATTAAAGACCTAAGGGTAAGACCAGGTACCATAATAAAAAATTCCTGGAGGAAAATATAGGCAGAGTACTCTTTGACATAAATTGCAGGAATATTTCTTGGATCTGCCTCCTAAAGTAAGAAGAAAAAAAAGCAAAAATAAACAAATGGGATCTAACTAAACTTAAAATCTGTTGAAAACCATCGATAAAAAGATGACCTACTAAGTGGGAGAAAATATTTGCAAATGATATGACCAATAAGGGATTAATGTGCAATATATACAAACAACTCATACAACTCAAAAAAAAAAACAACAACAACAACGGGCAGAAAAACTGAATAGACATTTTTCCAAAGAGGAAATGCAGACAGCCAAGAAAAGATGCTCAGCCTCGCTAATCACCAGGGAAATGCAAAGCAAAACCATAATGAGATATCGCCTCACACCTGTCAGAACGGTTGTCATCAAAAGGAACACAAATAACAAATGTTGGTGAGAATGTGGAGAAAAGGGAATCCTTGTACACCATTGGTGGAGAAGTAAGTTTGTGCGGCCACTAGTGAAAACAATATGGAGGCTTCTTAAAAAACTTGAAACAGAACTACCATATGATCCAGCAAGCCCACTCATGGGTATATTAATATATCCAAAAACCCAGTAATTTGAAAAGATACATGCCCCTCAATGTTCAAAGCAGCATTATTTATGATTGCCAAGATAAGGAAGCACCCTATGTGTCCATCAACAGAGGAATGGATGAAGAAAATGCAAGATAAACACATACACACAATGGTATATGACTCAGCACCCAAGTCCTTGTCTGAGGCTTTCTTTCAAAGAAACCCAAACCAAGACATATATACACTGTTTTTATCTGCCATGTTGCATCTCATATATACTCTGCTGTTTTGGATGTGCCACAGTTTTTATAACCATGCCCCCATCAGTGGTATCTCAGGTTGTTTATAGTCTCTTGCTATTGTAAACGGTGTTTTTCAAAACATCCTTTTTCACGTATCTTTGTAAGTTAAATCTCTAGAGATGGAATGGATAAAGCAAAGGGTGCGTGATAGTCTTATATAGGAAGCGTCCCTAATATGATTCACCTATAAAATCTTACCTGTACACATAGCTTTTCAGTCATAAATCCAGGGTGTAATGATGCACAATTCTCCCTATCAGAGTTGATGCAAGACTGTAGTCCGACATCCTGAGGCCCCCTCTACTCAACTCTCTAGCCACCTTTTCCTTAGATTAACCTGTCCTCTCACTGTGAACAAGAGGAGGCCTGAGACAGAAAGTGTAAAAACATAAGCCAAAACACAGAGAAATGGAATCAGAGGGAAAATATACATAAAACCACTCATCGATTGCCAGGAAGTTTAGAAAGAACTCCCTTATTCCCAGGCTTCTCCAGTGGCTCAGCAGTAAGGAATCCACCTGCAGTGCAGGAGCCACAGGAGATGTGGGTTCGATCCCTGGGTCGGGAAGATCCCCTGGAGAAAGGCGTGGCAACCCACTCCAGTAGTCTTGCCTGAAGAATCCCATGGACAGAGGAGCCTGGCAGGTTACAGTCCATAGGGTCACAAAGAGTCGGACACAACTGAAGCGACGTAGCACATACACACTCTTATTCACCAGAGTAAAGAGCACTGGACTTGGAGGCAGGGAGTTCTAGATACTCTCAGCCAAAGCAAGTGGTGTCCTTGAATAAGGTAGTCTCCATTTGCCTCAATTTCCTCATTATAAAAATGAAGAGGTAGGCCTGAGTAATTATTTCTGGAACCTTCCTCATCCTGATATTCTGATTTCTACAATCTGGGCAGCTTGTAGAAATGGCTCCCGTATTTACCAAGGTGTCAGCCCAGCCACTATCTGTTTAAAACTCCTCTCTGAACCACAGGCAGAGGATGGGAAATACAGGCACACCTTGGAAATAGAGCAGGTTTGGCTCCAGAACACCATAGCATAGCTAATATCACAACAAAGCGAGTCACACAATTTTTTTTTAATTTCCCAGTGCATATGAAAGTTATGTTTACGCTATAGCGTAGTCTATGAAGTGTGCAATAGCATTATGTCTAAAAAAGCTATGTACATACCTTAATTAAAAAATACTGTCTTGCTAAAGAATGCTAAACATGATCTGAGCCTTCAGCAAGTTCTAATCTTTTTTGCAATAGTAACAGCAAAGATCACTGATCACAGAGCACAATAAGAAATACAGTAATAATGAAGAAGTTTGAAATATTGTGAGAATTGCCAAAATGTGCCCAGAGTCAGGAAGCGAGCAAAAAATGGCACCAATAGACTTGCCTGATTCAGGGTTGCCATAAACCTTCAATTTGTAAACAAATAAAACACTTTACCTGCAAATAAATACCAGTAAAAATGGCATGTGCCTACACTGTGTGAGCTGTGTATCACTGTGTGAGCTTTAAATCACAACCAAAATGCAAATTCCTCAAAAACAAATGCAAATATCCCTAAGAATAGGACACATTTTTGTGTATAACCATCCATAGGAGCAGATTTCTGCAGAGTGCATTTTGGAAACAATGTTTTAACCCCCACGAGCAGCTGGAGCTCAGGCTTTAGGGTCAGAAGGACCTGAACTCAAATTCTAGTTCCTCCATACGTTAGCTATGTGTCCCTGACTAGTTCCGTAGGAATGAGGCAAATAATGCCACTTTTTCGGGGTGCTGTGAGAACTAGAAGAGATGTTAAATAGTAAACTTGTACCTAAGGTTGAGTGTTAGATTCCAAATTCGTGGTAAGAAAAAGCTAAAACCCAGACAAAGTGACTGACTTGCATTTGGGGGCCATGTTAAGCTTTGTCACACACACAGACACACACTAACACACATTTATAAGAGCTGTATATTGAGACAATACTTGCTATAAACAGAATGCTTGTCCCCCTCCCCACTTATATATTAAATCCTATGCCCAAGTGTGATGCTCTTAAGAGATGCGGCTGGTTGTGGGTGGCCATGGCCTGCAACGGCTTGAATCAGGGCTTCAGTTCTGGGCCAGAGGTTGAAGTCAGGCCACTGCAGTGTGAGCACTGAATCCTATCCACTAGGCCAGTGGCCAGCAACAAGGCCTTGCCCATTGACTTTGTAGAAATAAATTTCCACAAAGAGATGGAAAGTAGTGACAATAATCAAGTGTCTATTACGAGAAAAAAGAGTCATGGTCTCATGGTAGTTTGAATCACTTACATGGGGCGTTTCCTCTGGGCTTCCTCTGGCCAATCATCTTGCCTTGTGGGCTCTGAGTCCATATTTAATTAATCCCAAGGTCCTCCCCTGTGTGCACATGCATCTCTCAGCCAAAAGGGATTCTAACGAAGAGGCCTGTAGTAGTAGACGTCACCTAACAGGGTGGTGCTCCCTCCCTTTTTGACCCCCAAGGAGCCTTTCCGTGCATGTGAAGTTGGGAAGGTCTCCTTGATCTCAAGAACGATAAATACGTGGTCTATTCATCTCTCATCTGGGCAGTGCTCATCTCCTCTTCACTCCTGCTATGATCTTCATCTTGGAGTATCTGTGCATAGGGGACCAACCCCAGCTGCTCAGCCTGGGGCCCATCGATCTCCTGCTTCAAGGCTGTTAGAAGGTGATGAGTCATGAAGGTGGAGCCCTCATGAACCGGGTTAGTGCCCTTACTAAAGAGGCTCCAGAGAGCTCCGTATCCCAGCTGCCATGTGAGAATGCAATAGGAAGATGATCCCCTATGAATCAGGAAGCAGGTTCTCATCAGACACCAAATCTTCCAGAACCTTGATCTTGGCCTTCCCATCCTCCAGAACTGTAAGAAATAAGTTTTTATGTACAAAGCACCTAGTCTATGGTATTTTTGTCATAGTCCAAACAGACTAAGATAATACTAATCAGTTCAGTCGCTCAGTCATTTCCAACTCTTTGCGACCCCATGGACTGCAGCACGCCAGGCTTCCCTGTCCACCACCAACTCCCAGAGCTTGCTCAAACTCATGTCCATCGAGTCAGTGATGCCATCCAAACATCTAATCCTCTGTCTTCCCCTTCTCCTCTTGCCTTCAATCTTTTCCAGCATCAGGGTCTTGCTATATGCTAATCTTTCACCATTATTTAATAACTTTATCTCACAAATTTAACAACTAAATTTTGTTGCTATGATTATTTAGGGTATTTTCCATTTCTATTTGTAAGAATGAATTATCTCTATGTACTCATCTTTGACAGCCTCACTTAATAGATCCTAAATAGATGTCAGAAGCCGAAAGAGTAATTAGGCTTGTGCACAAGACACAAGCCCCAAGTTCATCTAAACAGTATTTGCTGAGCTTCTAGAGGCCAAGCACTGTCCAGGCACACTTCCATATCTTCCAATACTAACAGTGCTGCCCCAAAAGGGCACGTGTGCCTCTTTTTATACAGAGGATGTGGCTTTGTCCTATAAATTAGACTACCAATAGAAGACAAGAGCTGAGGTTTAGATATTACTGTATCTCAGCCTCAATGGGCCAGAAAGCAAGAAGAAACTTCAGAGAAATAAAAGGAGAGGACAGAGCAATCTGGAATACAAAGGATCCCAAACTGAATATGGTATATCCTGTTTCCTCCAGTCATCAGAACATGAGAGTCCAGCCACCTGGATGCCGTTTCAACATAATTTATTCAACTCGTCCACTATTTACTGAGCATCAATTACAGCCAACTATAACTCAGCTGTCATTCACTGAAGCAGACTAGAGTAAGGGTTAGGAGTGCAGGCTCTCTCTTTAAAGACTAAGGTCAATCTATAGGGAACAATCTGCAGGATAATAAGAAATTGAAGTAAGGTGGAAAACTGCAGCAAAAAGAGGAGAGGATATATATGCTTGTTTATGCACTGAGCATTTCTGGAAGGATTCATAAATCCTGCTGAAAGCAGCACTCCTTCTGGCCATGGGGCAGTAATAGGAACCGGGTTACCCTCTTTCCTTATTCATGTTTTTTTTTTTTTTTTTTTTCCATGACAAAAGGAAATAACAGTTTAAGACATTGTGCAGCAGACAGTGCTGGAAGAGTTGCTGCTGGCTAAGAGAAGGGAAGCCTGGCATGCTGCAGTCCATGGGGTCGCAAAGAGTCGGACGCGACTGAGCGACTGAACAACAAGAGAAGGAAAAGGAAGGAAGGGGCCGTACAGTTGCCCCAGCTTACTGCTAGGCGGTCCTTTCCAGGTGGAACCTATGGCCTCCCTGAGCTAAGGAGGCAGAGATTGTATCGGGGTGTCCACATCAGCTAGATTGACAAGGCAGGGTGTCAGAGAAGAGAGAGCTCCTGCAACTTGCAGAGGGATTCCCTCTAGTTACTGCCCGAGAACTGGTCAGTACATGTGTGAGAAGCTACTAGAGGTTGAGAAAGAACAACTGCAAAGCAGTAAGTCCAACAGCTTCTCAACTTCACACCCAGCTGGAACTAGTTTGTGTTCCTGCCAGCCCAAATGGAAAGACCTCATAATAAACTGGGCATGGGGTACAATCCTTGGAAGTGGGGACATATTAGATCTAGATGACAGACTATTCTGGACCAGCATAATAAAGCACAGAAGTGATGACACCTCCTGGATGAATGATTGCAGGGAAGAAAAGGGGAGTTGAGGACCAGGGTCAGGGCTTGAAGTATAGCTTCCTGTTCACTGTACACCTTTTTTCACTGTTTGGAATTTTTACTGTGTATATACATTCCTTTTAAAAAGCTGTTTTTTAAGAGGGAAGGCTCTAGTGTCAGACTGTTTGAGAATCAGGCTCTATCTCTTGTAAGCTGATTAAACTCAGGCAAATCACTGAAACACTCCAAGCCTCGGGTTTCTTGTGGATGAACTGAATTTTGTCCTTTTGTTTCAGGTGGACATGACCATCCCTCAGTTCCAGAGATGGGCATATTACTATGATCTTAGGTGCTGGGGTCTCTGGGGTGATTAGATCATGAGGGTGGAGCCCTCAGGATTGCAGTTAGTGCCCTCACATAAGAGCCCCTGGATTTGAATAAAAAATTGAAAAAGAAGAGATACATGTATATGAATAACTGAATCACTTTGCTGTATGAGGCTTTGCTGTATGAAACTAACACAACATTGTTAATAAACTGTTTCAGTGTAAAATAAAAAGTTAAAAAAGTAAAGCTAGTTTGTTAAACAAATTTGATTTGTTAATGAAATCTAAGTAGTTTAAATCTACCTTTAGCTGAATTATTACTAATCGTAGTTTTTTTATTTCTGTAAAGCAACAGGTCATATATATTATTATGACTGGATTTACTTAAAGCAAATACAAATTATCTGATGATTAAAAGAGAAAGAGAGAGACACTGGAGAGTCCCTTCTGCCATGTATGATTATAGCAAAAGATGAGCATCTAGGAAGTATAGACACAGAATCTACCAGTATACTGATCTTGAACTTTCAGCCTCCAGGACTATAAGAAATAAATTTCTGTTATTTCTGACCAATCACCACATTTCATGCCCCTGGGATAGCAACTAAATCAAATTAGTCTAATAACAGTAGTGTCCAGACTTTCACTGAAAATGTTGGGAAAGAGATGCCATTAATTTCAGGATTTCTCAGGGTTGCAAAGCTCCTGATGGTTATTTTCAGGGCACTAGCTTGAGAATGAAACCAAGACAGAAGAAAACAAAGCCAAGAGCTGGAGAGAGATACTGTCCTGGTGGTATCATTTGAGCACAAGGATCCAGTGATGCCTAATGCCAATTTCTGTCACTTGCAATCAGAAGGCGCCTGACAAATTCAGTAGGGATCATTATTCAATTAATTCCACATGCACTGAGCCCAGATGAGGTGCCAGAAACTGTGCCAAGAGCTAAGCATTTGAACATGAGATCCTTGTCTTTAATAAGTTTAGGATCTAGTGGAGGAGACAGACATGCAAATTGACAAATTGCTAGGATAGAGATATTCCCAGGGTGCTGTGGATGAGCATCTAGACCATCCTGGGAGGAGGGGTTAGACATCCAGAAAGACTTTGTGAGGAGTGATCCCTAAACGAAGCCTCAGTGGATGCCAAAGAAGTGGTCAGAAGAAGAAGGGAGTAAGAGCATTCTAGACCAAGAGGGAAGTGAGAGCAGATGTGTCCAGACATGAGGGATCAGCGGAGATAGATGAGACTAAAGAAATAAGCAAGAAAAAAAATCATGAAGCACATTGTACATCACACTCTATGAGTTTGGATTTTGTGTCTTCATCACTGTGGTATGCCATTTGAAAACTTAATACAGGGGAGATATATGATCAGATTTTTGTGTGGAAAATAGATTAGAAGGCAAGACAGATAAGGAAAATCAATTAAAAGAATGAGGGAGTAATCCATGCTGGATATGCTGAGGGCCTGAGTTAAGAAAACAACAAAATTCTGTAAAGCTATTGTCCTTCAATTAAAAAAATTAATTAATTAGAAAAAGAAATTAGGAAGAGGGATGGAGAGAAGCAAAAGAATGAATTTGAGAAGTTTTACGGAGAAGGAATTGACTGGACTTGATGCTGAAGGATAATGTATTTCACTTTGGATCATTAAAATAGAAATAATAGTTAACAATTTTATAACACTCCCCACCAAGTCCTGTTCTAGGTGCTTTACACAAATTAACTCACTCAATACTGCTATTTCTCATTTGAACATTTTAGGCATTTGAACATGAGAACCTTGTCTTTAATGTTATGGCCTAGTAGAGGACACAGACAAGAAAAAGGACAAATTTCTAGGATAGAGATATTCCCAGGGTGCTGTGGGTGAGCATCTAGACCATCCTGGGAGGAGGGGTTAGACATCCAGAAAGACTTTGTGAGGAGTGATCCCTAAATGGAGGAACTGGGTCCCTGAGAAGTAAAATAACACCTAAGGTTACACTCTCGCAAGTGGTATAACTGCAGCCCCAATATGGGCAATGTAGGACCCACACCTGTGCTATTGACCATGCAAATGCTCATTGTTTACTATTTAGGGGAAAAGTAAGAGGAGCTGGCCAAGAAAATAAAAATAACTAGGAGACAGAGGGAAGCCTGGAGAGCTCATTGTCACAGAAAGGAGGAGGTGAATGCCTGTTTTTTTACTTCTGTGGTAATTAAATACCCATCACGCAATTGGAGGACGACAGTCTGGGCTTAACCAAGAAGAGACTTTCACAGTTCTGTAAAACAGGTGTTTTCATATCACCAATTTCTAGATGTGGAAACTGAGGCTTGGAGCTGTCAGGGGACTCCACAAGGTCACTCAGCTGGTAAGGGACCCAGCCATTGCTCAGACCTGGCCATCATCTGCACGCTAGGCTGGGTCCACCAGACTGCTGTCCAGGTGCCCAGGGCTGTATCAGGGTGGGAGGGGAGCACGCAAGCATGGTCACATCCCTGCTCCCAGTGGGTCTGTAATCTTGTTGCTCAGATGAGGCTATAACAAACGAAAACAGAAATATCATGAGAAGGCAGCATAGAGGTGTGTACCTGGCTAAATGACAGACTCTGGGCAGCTAGGGCTTCCCTGGTGGCTCAGCTGGTACAGAATCTGCCCGCAATTCGGGAGACCTGGGTTCAATTCCTGGGTTGGGAAGATCGCCTGGAGAAGGGAAAGGCTACACACTCCAGTATTCTGGCCTAGAGAATTCCATTGACCATATGGTCCATGGGATCGCAAGGAGTGGGACACGACTGAGTGACTTTCACTGGGCACCTAGAGCAGGTGAGGAGGCATCAGAGAGCTGATGGACATGGGTTGAGTATTGAAGGACAGGCTGAGTATAATCATGGGAGGATATGGGGCATTTCCAGGGACGGGGCCCTCACCTGGGCATTCTCAGGGAGCAACAGGCATCTGTTGTTTCCACCTGGGCAACATCCCTGCTCTGTTCTTCCATTGTCCTTTGAAGTTTCCTCCCCTCTGGGAATCCATGTGGTTTGAATAGGCCTGACCACACCACCCCCTCAGACTCCAGGGGCGAGGTTTTGATGGCAGTCTAGTCAATCACTGGGCTTCATTTCTCCCAACTCAGCAGTCTGAACCCCATCCAGCCTGATGATATCAGGTGTGTGCTGGAACTTTGAGAGGAAGAAACTCTCTTCCTAAGACAGCTGGCTCTAGGAATGATATTAGCTTGGGGATGCTGGGGGGCCATGTTCTATAGAGGTCTGCCTAGACACACACTGAGAAAGGGGGACAGGAGAGAGAAAGATCTGACGATAAGATCTGGGCTCCTGGATCCAGCCATGTCTGACTGCAAACTAGTAAATTCCCTTTGTTGTTTATGCCAGTTTGCCTTGGGGTTTCTGTCCCTGGAAGGTGAAACAGGTCTGACTGACACAGACCTCCGGAGGTGACAAACTCCAGGAATCCAAAGTCGGGGTCTGTCTACCTTCTCTGAAGAACAGGAGTTGGACAGGAAGTATAGTAAGTTAAGTCCATAAAAGAGACAAGGCCATGGGCCTCTGTAGAGGGGTGAGATCGCTACAGACATCACAGAAATGGCTTTAGTTTCAAATGTGTCTCAAAAGGTGGATAACGTTTCACCACCTGGCATTTGGGGGAATGCAGCACAGAAGGATGGAGAAGGCAATGGCACCCCACTCCAGTACTCTTGCCTGGAAAATCACATGGATGGAGGAGCCTGGTAGGCTGCAGTCCATGGGGTCACAAAGAGTCAGACATGGCTGAGTGACTTCACTTTCACTTTTCACTTTCATGCATTGGAGAAGGAAATGGCAACCCACTCCAGTGTTCTTGCCTGGAGAATCCCAGGGACAGGGGAGCCTGGTGGGCTGCCGTCTATGGGGTCGCACAGAGTCGGACACAACTGAAGCGACTTAGCAGCAGCAGCAGCAGCACAGAAGGAAAGGGACGATCTCACAGGAGAAGGCAGAGAAAGAGAAGACTGCAGCGCATGTTTAGGATGTATCAAAAGGTCAGATTTGGCTACAGGATGAAGACATGAGGAGCACTCCAAGAGGTCAGGTTGCAAAGGTGCAGTTGAAAACCCCAAGTGCCCAGAGGTGTGTTTTGTGAGGTGCCTAGGGACATAGACAGCATATTAAAAAGCAGAGATATTACTTTGGCAACAAAGATCCATCTAGTCAAGGCTATGGTTTTTCCAGTAGTCATGTATGGATGTGAGAGTTGGACCATAAAGAAAGCTGAGCGCCGAAGAATTGATGCTTTTGAACTGTGGTGTTGGAGAAGACTCTTGAGAGAGTCCCTTGGACTGCAAGGAGATCCAATCAGTCCATCCTAAAGGAAATCAGTCCTGGGTGTTCGTTGGAAGGACTGATGCTGAAGCTGAAACTCTAATACTTTGGCCACCTGATGTGAAGTACTGAAACTGACTGATTGGAAAAGAGCCTGATGCTGGGAGGGATTGGGGGCAGGAGGAGAAGGGGGATGACAGAGGGTGAGATGGTTGGGTGGCATCACCGACTCAGTGGACATGGGTTTGAGTGAACTCCGGGAGTTGGTGATGGACAGGGAGGCCTGGCAGGCTGCAGTCTATGGGGTCGCAAAGAGTCGGACACACTGAACGGCTGAACTGAACTAAACTGAGGCATAGATATGACAGTTTCATGGGATGGGAGACAAGTTTCTTCCTCCAAGGTCTCTAGAAATGTGTGGATCCCAGGGAAACCAGAGAGACTCTCAGGATGTCATAGAGCAGCTAAAGAGCTAGGTGTCCAGGTAAGAGAGGAAAGCGGTGATTTTGTTCCCTGGCCCCACTCTGTCGGGGCCCAGATCCCCGCTCCCTGCTCTGGCTAAGCCCAGGACAGGAGATGAGATGGATGCTCGCACAGGCACTATTCCAGGAGGGGCTTCCCAGCCGGGCCCCTCCAAGCACCCTGGCCGTGGGGAGGGGGAGCGGTCTGAGTGTCACTGGGGGGGTCTCCTCTCAGCCTCCCCTGTGGTGCCTCGCAGCATCTCTCAGCAGCCGCTTCGGGGAGAGGGGATGTGTCCCCGCTGCTTGAGTTAATTACAGTAATTATACCTGCTCTCTCTTCGGTTCTGGTTCCCTTTGTTCCCCCGTTTCCTGCCCGCTCATTTGCAAATCTAATCACTCTGAGGATTGATTTTTTTTTTTTTTTAAGAGAGAATGGGATAAAGAGACCAAGATAGGGTGCAGAGAATGTGGAAGAGAAAAAGTGGGGGTGGGAGTGCGCTGAGAAGGGGGGCAGGGAGGAGGCAAGGGAGAGAGGTGGGCAAAGCGGATAGGAGATCAGAGGAGGGAAAGGATTAAGAGCACCTCGCTCAGGGGAGGAGGGTCAGGCAGCTGTGGGCAAGGGTTGGGTACTGAGGACGCATGTGTTCTTGCTTAGTCCTGTCTGACTCTGCGACCCCATGGACTATAGCCCACCAGCTCCTCCGTCCATGGGATTTCCCAGAAAAAGAATACTGGAGTGGGCTGTCATTTCCTTCTCCAGGGGATCTTCCCCACCCGGGGGTGGAACCCACATCTCCTATTGCCTCCTGCATTGGCAGGAGGATTCTTTGCCATTGAGCCCCCTGGGAGGCCTAGCAACAGTCCCAGTGAAGGTACCAGCCAAACAGCTGGCATCAACTGTCAGATACCAGAGTGAGGAAACCTTCAGATAGTTCTAAACCCAGATGTTGAGTCACCCCCAGCCTCTGAGTCTTCTGGCTGAGACCCCAACATTGTGGAACAGAAAGAAACCCTCTCTACTTGTGCCCTGTTCAAATTCCTGACAGTCTGTGAGCCGTTATTTTACACCACTAAGTTTTGGGGTAGTTTGTTGCATGACAATGGATAGTCAGAACAGAGGGTGTCCGGAAGCTAGAGCAGATAGTCCCCAGATGAAGTTAGCTTCAGTTAAGGAATCAGTCAGGAAGCCCAAGAATAGAGTTGATGCCATGAATCCAGGTCCTCAGCTATCACTTGGATTCCCCCTCAGCACTGCTAACGAATTCTCAAAAGAGAGGGTCAGAGTTCAGGTAAGCAAGAAGGCAGAAGTGGGAATGGGAACGTGTGTCAGCTCCCCACAACAGATCAGACGATGTTTACTAAGGACCTACCATGAGTCAGACACGGAACAGCATCCCCGCCCCAGAGGAGCACAGCATAATTAGGGAGACAGACACATCTGCACTCAGAAGTAATTATAATGCGAAGTTAAGTTGCTATTAAAAATAAAAGTACTCTGGGAGACTTTGGAAACAGGGATGTCAGCCTTAAATGTTTCATATTCTAGAATGGTTCCTGTTTTCTCATTGGTATAAATGATACACACCTCCTGGTTCTCAACTCTTAGAATCCAAATCTCTTAGTCCAAGCCTTGTAATTGAAGGCTTATTGTACACCCTTGCTTAGAAAAGTCAAGGGCTTCATAAATGCCTTTTCGTATTTTATATAGCCCTGTGGAAGTAGACATTATTTGTTCCCCAAAATCCACTCTCCTGTTCTCCAGAATAATATGATCTGTGATATTTCCAGGTTAATAGTCACTTGGAATGAGGATTATGTTTCTATGCCTCCCATCCTTGAAGCTATATGTGGCTAAGTGACAATGGGATGTACAGTAGGTGGTGTATGAGACTTCTGAGTTATATCCTGAAAAGGAGAGGACATGCCCTTCTTAGCGGTATTTCTGCCTCCTTCTTAGCTGGAATGAGGATGTTGTAGCATGAGCCATTTTAGGTGATGAATGAAATGCCTTACAAATGCCAGAACTGAGGTCCCTTGTACCCTGGAACCCCGTTTTAGCTAACCCTGGCAAATAAAGCTTAGCCTTGTTTAAGGAAGTACTATTTGAAGGGTCTCTGTTACTAAATCAAACCCTACCCAAAAGTCCATTAACTTAAACTATTAGTTCTTGACTTCTGTGCACACACATATACACTGAGGTCCAGCCCCCAGTAGATACCTAAGAATTAGTTGAGGAATTTGTTGTTCGATAAGATCAACTGTGGGCTTCCCTGGTAGCTTGGTGGTAAAGAATCTGCCTGCCAATGCAGGAAACATGGATTTGATCCCTGGGTAGGGAAGATCCCCTGAAGAAGGAAATGGAAACCCACTCCAGTATTCTTGCCTGGGAAATCCCATGGACAGAGGAGCCTGGCGGGCTACAATCCACGGGGTGACAAAGAGTCAGACATGACTTAGCCACTGAACAACAACAAGACCAACTGTTCATCACTGGCCCCCTGCTGCCAGGGGGTAAAATCTCAAAAGAGTGCAAGAGCACGCTTTCCCCCAGGCTCTGATGCCCCTGAGGGTACCTGGCGGTCTGCTGAGTGATATACAAGCACCACTTTCCTAGAGACCATTTTGCTCAAAGATTTGCTGAAAGGGGTTTTGAATTGTTTATCACTTAAAAGGTTTTTTCATGTGCCCAAGACAGAAGCAGCAAAACTCCACTTTCCTGTGTCAGCCAAGCTTGTACTTTTCATGAATACTAGGAAAGCAGGTAATGTGTGCGTGCAGCGAGTGATTGAAAAAGCTGTTCTTTGTGTCATCAGTGGTATCCAAGTAGAATGGGATATTACTTTAGGGAGAGAAGCTTACGCCAGCCTCTCCCTCAGCATGTTGCTGGATATTACATGGGGAAAAGAAAGAAAAGGTTTCATGGTCAAATGAGTTTGGGAAAAGCCAGATTAAAACAAAAACATGATTGCTATGGGATTTCTCGTGGTTTTCAGCCTGGTGACTCACATAATGAATCTCCAGCAGGGGGATAAGCAGGCAGAGGCACACACAGAGCACCTTCACACGGACAGTTCACTGTGGGGCGTGTCTCCAAGAACTCACTTGCTGAGCTATGTGGTGTGACTCTCATTGTTGGTTACATCTGCCAAAGCCAAGGAGTGGGAAGGTGATTTTAGCCTATTAAATTCTGGAGAGAGCAATGTGCCAAACCAACCCCTCTGCTATTGTGTCATTTCCCTTTCCACCCCCACTTCCTATTCGTGATGGTTAGTTTTGGATGTCAGCATGGCTTGGCCATAGCACCCAGTTATCCAATCAAACCCCAATCTAGGTGTGATGTCCGAGATGTACATCTAGTTAATATCTACAGTCAGATGCCTTTAAGGAAAGATTATCCTTTATAATATTACCTGGATCTCATCCAACCAGTTGTGAGACCTTGAGAGCAAACCTGAAGTTTTCTGGAGGAAAAAGAAACTCAGCCTGTAGACTGCAGCAGCGATTCCCATCCAAGAGTTTTCCAGACTCCCAGCCTGCTCAGCATTAGTTTGTAAATTTTGGACTTGCCTACCATCAAATAAGCCAGTTGAGCCACGCCAACTATTTTCATTTGCCAGAGCAAGCCAAAGCTAACCCCCATGTACTGTTGGAGTAAATTCCTCAATAACACAAAGTTCCAAAAATTCTGGAATTTTGCATGTATCTTTTCCAAGTGTAATATTTTGAAATTTGAGTTGAAACTTGGAACTGGAATAGACAGAAAAAAAAACAAAGTTTGAAACATTAACTTGATAATCAGAGATTCAGAACATCCCAAAAACCATCCAAGGTGGTAACTGACTTAGTATTGTCCTTTAGGCTGCCACTGAGGACCTTGACGGTGACAGTGAGTTATAACCAACAATCAGTCTTAAGAGTGTAAAATTTACTTAGGTTCATTATATGGATTCTGTATATAGGCTCATCGTATGGTTTTGTTGTCGTTGTCAAAACACAATTACGACATAAATAAATCTAAACTTCGATGTTCCTTGTGTGAGAAACCCCTGTGCAATGATTGCACATAACCTTCTCTCTTGCGGCAGCATTCAAAAACAAGAAGCAAGCTCTGAAAGAAAATCTAAGTTTCTGCACCAAAAGAAGAGGAATGCTAACTAGGATCAATATAATGAAAAGCAAAAGCAAATTAACAAATCTAAGCATTGAAGTCCTCTCTGAGGTCAAGCTCAGAATTGTCTGTGAAAGCAAAGCTCGTGTAATGACAGAAAATGTGGTTCAAACTTGCTGTCTATATTTTTGTCTGAAGCTGTGTACAAATAAGCAGTCAAGCTAAAAGGGGTGCTCTTATTAAACTTATTCATACAGGCAGATATTAATAAACTCAAAAGCATACATGAACAGTTGGTCAAGACAGTGGAAACAACAGATCTCTTTGCCTTAGAAGTCAAAGTATATAAAGTAATTAGCCTCCAATTAAAATAAATAAATTTATATTAAAAAAAAAGAAGTCAAAGTATTTTTTCTGATTGTAAAAACAGTCTGGACTTCTGGGTGGAATCACCTGAGCGAGAACACAGAATCTCTCTCTTCAAATACTCAATGAAATAAAGCAAAAAAGTGAAACAAGCCAGAAAAAAGTCATGAGCAGCAACCACTGAAGAGGAGTTGAACCTTATACCATAGAATTCCAAAATGATAGCCAAGAAAAGAAACATGGTATTCTGGTGTGATCAGAATGACTGCTTACATCACTTTTTACAAGAGTAAAATATAGGAACGTATTGAGTCCGAAGATTCCTGAGAATTCTCACATATACTCTATAATTTGAGGAGATGTGACCTGAGAGAGTAAGTAGACAGATCTAGGAACAGCTGTGGGATAATTCCAGCGAACAGAAGCCCTTCCATCCATGAGGCCTCTGCAGAGGCAGGAATGGCCACTGGGAGAGAGACAACAGGAAAAAGAAAGATTATAAATCCAATCTAACAGTCAAGGGAGAAAAGTAACCTAAGGAATAGAACTGAGCTCCCCATGAGAGTTTTAGTCTATAAAACTCAATAAAAATATAAAATCAACAAATAGTGCATGATAGAATAATAAAATGAAATTACAAGGAATTTCACAAAGCTGAGGAGACAAATTGTGAGCCAAAATAAACTTTCTACAAATCTAATAGATAAATTAGAAAGAGCTTCATGAAATGAAACAGACTCAGCTGACAAACAGAACTATATGTTTGGGGGAAGACCTGATGTAATCACAGTGAATGAGGAGAAAACAAAACAGAGATTAAATAAATTAGGGAATTACAGGTGTAGAGGACAAAGATTGACAAGTGTAAGAATAATTGGTGCCCCTACATTTTAAAAAATAGGAATCAAGAAATATCCTGAAATATAATACAGGAAAATTTCATTGAAATGAAGGAAGAATCAGCCATTCAAAATGATACATATATCATAAAATATCAAGAATAATTATTTCAGAATAATAGACATCAAGATGTAGCCTATTTATACTATTGAACATCCAAGAAAATAATAATCAAAATAAATAAATCACGATAGACATCAAGAAGACACATCCTAGTTGAATTATTGGACCTCAGAGATAAAAATAAACAGAATAAGCAAGAAGGAAAACATCATATGCATACAATTATTATTCAAATAAACTTGATACGGCATTAAAAATTTTTTTAATCTATTTTCAATTTAAAAAAGAGGGGAAAACATCAGACTGGTTTCAGACTTCTCACAGCCACACTCGAAGCCAGAAGACAGTAAGATGTCCACAAATGTCTACTCATGCACGCGAGCTCAGTCACGTCCGACTCTTTGGACCACATAGACTGTGGCCCATCAGACTCCTCTGTCCATGGAATTTTCTAAGCAAGAATACTAGAGTGGGTTGCCATTTCCTCCTCCAGGGGATTTTCCCTACCCTGGGATCAAACTCGCGTCTCCTGCACCTCCTGCATTGGTAGGCAGATTCTCTACCGCTGGCCCTGGGAAGCCCACAGAATTCTAAAGGAAAGCAAACTTGACATAATCACAAACTACACAGATCATTGTACAAACTAAGGTTATAGTCAGCTGTTCCCAAACATGGTAAAACAAAGAGTCAAGCATTCCAACACCTTCTTTTAAAAACTGCTCAATGAAGTCAGAAAGCCGGGGCAGTGAGTGTGTCAGAAGAAACCCTCAGGAAAATACCCTAAAAGGAGCCTTCGATCTCTGGCCCAGGGGCCCATGTATAGGTTTCCCCTTCCCTGGAGGAAACTGAGACTGATGAACCTGAGCCTTGTTTGCAGGCCTGGGCTTCAGGTGTATCCACATGGCAGCAAAATGAGAGTATCTGCAAAGCCTGTAATTGGTGTCTCTCTGTTTGGAATCTGTCTCATCTGGTCACTGTCATATCACTTTCCAACACAAAACAAGGCAAAATGAAGCTGTCGTTGGGTTTCACTCGGGGCCCACAATTTCTGCCCTAAAGAAAGTGATTAAAATCGTGGATGACCCTTCCTTTGATGGGGACAGCGTCACTGCAAACCCTGCTGTCTGCTCCCAGCCACTGTGTGACCAAGCCCAGCTCTGGAGTCCGGGACCTTTCAGACAGCTCTAGAAACAAGGCTGGAAGCAGGGTGGCTGGCAGTGTCTAGACACTGTCTGGGTGCTGCGTTTGATCAGGAACAAAGGGCATGTGAAGTTCTTTTCTCCATCTGTCTCTTAAAGAGCTAAAATTGCCACCTCACTGCAAGATAAAAAAGAATTACAGCACGTCTGGCCCAAAAGATAGGCACTGCAAGCTGACACCCCTCAGTACCCTGAGTGTGGGGACAGCCCCCAGAGTGTGCTCCTAGGACGACACGGCATGCACATGGCAGCTCAGTTCTCCTCTGAGGCAATCTCCTGCTCCCTGTCAGATGAGAGAGTGGGGGACGGGGACCCGCAAAGGCAGTGTAGCAGGGGGGTCAGGATGAGGACTTGGTACCAGAGGGCCTGGATTTTAATCCCCTCTGCAACTTCCTGCATAATTTCTGGCAATTTCGTCTGTGCCTCAGTTTCCCCATCTGTAAAATGAGACTTAAAATGTAGTCCCTATTTTATAAGGCAGTTATGAGGATTAAATGTTAATCCATGGAGTGTACTTAGAAAAGCACCCAGCGTATTGTTAGCTCAGGATTAGCTATGAGTAGCTCCAATACTTTCAGAGAAGGCAATGGCACCCCACTCCAGTACTCTTGCCTGGAAAATCCCACGGGCAGAGGAGCCTGGTAGGCTATAGTCCATGAGGTCTTGAAGAGTCAGACATGACTGAGCGACTTCACTTTCACTTTTCACTCTCATGCTTTGGAGAAGGAAATGGCAACCCACTCCAGTGTTCTTGCCTAGAGAATCCCAGGGACGGGGGAGCCTGGTGGGCTGCCGTCTATGGGGTCATACAGAGTTGGACACGACTGAAGCGACTTAGCAGTAGCAGCAGCTCCAATACTTTGGCCACCTGATGCTAATAGCCTACTCATTAGAAAAGATCCTAAGGCTGGGCAAGATTGAAGGCAGGAGAAGGGAACGAGAAGACGAGATGGTGGGATGGCATCACGGACTCAATGGACATGAGTTTGAGCAAACTATGGGAGATGGTAAAGGACAGGGAAGCCTGGCGTGCCGCAGTCCGTGGGATTGCAAAGAATCGGACACGACTGAGCGACTGAACAACAACAAGTAATTCTGGGCAAAAGTAATCTTGAAGTGTTTATACACACACACACACACACACACACACACACACACACAGACCAATGCCATCCAGGGCAAGGAGGTATCTCTGCCCAGGAGCTGGAAGAAAGCAAACTTCCCCTCTTAAGAAGTCCTCTGAGAAAATAAAATTCAGGTGCAGGGAGCTAAGGTTTCCTCCCTGAGCGTCTGAGACCACCTATGCCCCCTACCTGGTTCAGTGTGAGTCAGGACTGCATCCTCTCTCTGAAGGTCTGGTTGACATCAGGTATCATCCATTTTAACTAGAGCTTTCAGTTCAGTTCAGTAGCTCAGTCACGTCCAACTCTTTGGGACCCCATGGAGTGCAGCACACCAGGCTTCCCTGTCCATCACCAACCACCAGAACTTACTCAATCTCATACCCGTTGAGTCGATGATACCATCCAACCATCTCATCCTCTGTCATCCCCTTCTCCCACCTTTAATCTTTCCCAGCATCAGGGTCTTTTCAAATGAGTCAGTTCTTCACATCAGGTGGCCAAAGTATTAGAGTTTCAGCTTCAGCATCAATCCTTCCAGTGAATATTCGGGACTGATTTCCTTTAGGATGGACTGGTTTGATCTCCTTGCAGTCCAAGGGACTCTCAAGAGTCTTCTCCAACACCACAGTTCAAAAGCATCAATTCTTCAGCGCTCAGCTTTCTTTATGGTCCAACTCTCACATCCATACGTGACCTCTGGAAAAACCATAGCTTTGACTAGACAGACCTTTGCTGGCAAAGTCATAGTTTTTCTTCCAAGAAGGAAGCGTCTTTTAATTTCATGGCTGCAGTCACCATCTGCAGTGATTTAGGAGCCCCCCAAAACAAAGTTTTATCACTTACAAATGGACTTCCTCCATCCATTCCAGATGGTCCTCATCCCAGGGGTGTAGATAAAGTGCAATTATTCCCATTTTCAGATGTGAAAACTGAGGTTCAGAGCAGTCAAGTGACTTTCCAAACTTCACAGAGCTTGAAATAGATAAGTGAAAGTAAAAATGTTAGGTGTCTAACTCTTTGCAACGCTATGGACTGTAGCCTACCAGGCTCTTCTGGTCCATGGAATTCTCCAGGCAAGAATACTGGTGCAGGTAGCCATTCCCTTCTCCAGGGGATCTTCCTGACCCAGGGATCGAACCTGGGTCTTCTGCATTGCAAGTGGATAATTTTACCATCTGAGCCCCCAGGGAAGCCCAAAGCTCGGATGCAAATCCATTCTTTTGCCTGCAAATCAATGGCCCCGCCCATGTGTATATGTCACTATCCCTCATTGTCTCAATCTTTGTTTTTTCTCTCTGATGTCCGTTTGACTGTCTCTTTTCCCTTTTTTCTCCTCTGATTTTCATTTTTCCAATCCCTTTCTTCTTCCTTCCCAGTCCAGATCTTAGTTTCTCCACAATCCATCTAAAACAAAAGAAAGGACTTGGGACAAACAGCAGCCCAAGGGACAAGCCTCACTGGAGATTGGGTTCTGTGTGCAAAAACGTAGGACAAGTTTGCTACTCTTGGAATAAGAGCAGAGGGCTGCTTGTAACACGGAGAGAGAGAAGAAACCACTGCAAAAGGCAGCCCCTGACCACCCTGCCCTCTTTTCCATTTCCGTTCTACCCTCAACACAGTCTTCTATTCTGATCCTTCTCTCAGAACCGACTGCTCATTCTAACGGGAGAGAACCCCAAAGAAAAGAGGTGTTAGTGGCACCTCTAAAGGGAAAGAGGTGCAGGCCATACCCTGGACAGAGAAGTGGCTCTGACCCTGCAGAAAAGAAGCCCCAACCAGAATCCCGCGTCCGGGGAACTATTGTCTGTTCAGAAGAGGGAAACAAGGGCCTCTGCGTCTCAGCGCCTCTGAAACGACAGCCCAAGCAAAGCTCTTCTTTTTCCCTCCCCACAGTAAGGACCAACTGCTACCAACTGGGCAGAGAAAGGGCGCCACCTCCTGGCCAGACACAAGTTCAGGGCCAATACAGGTAGTTGACAAGGAAGTCACACCTCCTGAAGGGCAGGAGCACAGTCTTCAGGGCCTTACTTGACGGTCATCCACGGCCCCTTCGAGGCTTTGGAAACTAGCAGCCTCTGCTGAACCACAGCGTAAGGTTGCTGCCTCTTCCACAATTAGGGTCAGCAAGATCACCACCCTTTGTACGGTCAGGTTTAGCTGGAAACTATCTAAATAATGTCTTGAACTTGCTGTTATATTTTTTTAATAACTGGGAAAGGATTTGAAGAAAGAGCAGATACTACTAAAAAGGTAAAATTCTCATAAACTTAGGGCAATAGAGAAAAGGTGAATCAAAGGCCTTGACTGGCCACCCAACTCTGTGTTCAATCATGAGGGAAAAATTGAAATGAAAGGCATTCCAAGGGACTTAAAACAGAGCAGCAAAGATTACATCTAAAAAACAAGATGACATTAGAGATGGTATAGTTTGATCAGAATATCTTTGATAACGTTTAAGTCTATTCTGGCTTTCAGACATTCTGCTTCTATGTGTGTCCAAGACTATATTATAACAAAAGGAAAGCTGTGGCGTCCTCCTGGCTCATGGAACAGAGCATGCAGGAACTGTTTAGACCCTGTTTTCCCCCATGTCAGCACCGCGTGACAACATCAATACCCCAAGATCAGAAAGGAGCTACTGGTAACATGGTGTGCAGAGACAATTATGGGGACCAAAGACCCGAATTCAAATCCTAGCTCTCTTACCTGAAAGCTCTGTGGCTTTAGGGAAGTCGGAATATATCTCCCTGTCTCTGTTTTCCATTTGTTAAGTGGGATAACAATTTCTGTCAAACCTACCTCTCAGAGATGATGTAAAGCTCAAATGAGATAAAGGTTAAAAAAATAGAGACAGAAACTAACGTTTAACGTGTATGTGCTGCAGTGGGATAAGTACCTTACATACCTTGCTTCATGTAACCATGTTATTATTACCTGCAGTTTACAAATTAGAACATTTGTAGAGGTTACCTAAATTCTCCAAAGATCTCATAGGTTATCAGTGGTAGACAGAATTCAAATTTAGGAGCACCTGACTTTTCAACGCAGTATTTTATAAACTATGAAGTGCTAGACAAATATAAGAGCAGATTATATTTGTCGAGCACTAGAGTAAATTTCTTTAAGAAATTTGTGGACAGTGACTTTAAAGCGAGAAGTGGGGAATATTCAGTATATATTTGTCTTCATGCTCCCTCTTGCTCTTTGCCCCAGACCTCACATTCTCTATTTCCAAAACCTGGCTTCTAGAAGGTTTCCATGTAAGTCTTCTACCCGTCTCTGAGGACAGACTTGAAGTGGAGGGGCCTCCTCTATGACAAACCTAGACATCTTATCAAAACGCAGAAACATCACTTTGCTGACGAAGGTCCAAAGCTGTGGTTTTTCCAGTGGGTTTTTCCACCAGTCTCTGGTGACTGAGTGGTAAAGAATCTGCCTGGAATGTAGGAGATGCAGGTTTGATCCCTGGGTCAGGAAGATTCCCTGGAAGAGGGCATGGCAACCCACTCCAGTATCTTGCCTGGAGAATCCCATGGACAGGGGAGCCTGGTGGGCTACAGTCCACAGGGTCACAAAGAGTTGGACGCGAATGAAGCGACTGAGCACAAGCATGGCTTTTCCAGTAGTCATGTACGGATGTGAGAGTTGAACCATAAAGAAGGCTGAGCGCCGAAGAACTGATGCTTTCAAACTGTGGTGCTAGAGAAGACTCTTGAGAGTCCCTTGGACTGCAAGGAGATCCAACCAGTTAATCCTAAAGGAACTCAACCCTGAATATTCATTGGAAGGACTGTTGCTGAAGCTGAAGCCCTAATACTTTGGCCACCTGATGTGATGAGACAACTCACTGGAAAAGACCCTGATGCTGGGAAAGACGAAAGGCAAAAGGAAAAGGGGTGGCAGAGAATGAGAGAGTTAGAGAGCATCACTGAATCAGTGGACATGAACCTGAGCAGGCTCTGGGAGATAGTGGAGAACAGAGGATCTTGGTGTACTGCAGTCCGTGAGATCGCAAAGAGTCGGACACAATTTAGCGACTGAACAACAATTAGTGGCCAAGTGAGCAACTTCCCTCTAAGGGAATTCCCAACAAGGAACTGGAGAAGCCTATGGTTCTGGAAGCAGACACATATCATAGCTCCTGAAGCCATATCATTTAAGGCCCTGGAACTTACTGTTAATATTATGGACTGCCACAGCTATTCTTCCCTCAGTGTCCCCTTTTTCACCATCAGAGATGGAATGCCAGATTGGCTGGACTGGTACTGAGTCCTGGGACAGAACTCTGTGTGTTCTGTTATGCATTCCTGCCAATCTCTCCGAAACCTTGAATTCTTTCCCAGGACTACAACTGCCTTTCTCTACCTCTACCTGCTACTCCCAAGTTTTAACCCACCTGTCTCCCATTCTCTCCATCTCAACCCTTGTGTCACTAAATAGTATTAATAAAATCTTCTGTGTATTAAAAAAAAAATCTTCCATGTAGATACCAAAATCAAATCTAGTATTTGGCACACAGTAGGGACTCAGTGAGTCCCACACAGTCTGGCATACAGTGGGGACTCTTGAGAGTCCCTTGAACTGCAAGATCAAACCAGCCCATCCTAAAGGAAATCAGTCCTGAATATTCATGGAAGGACTGATGCTGAAGCTGAAACTCCAACACTTTGGCCACCTGATGTGAAGAGCTGACTCACTGGAAAAGACCCTGAGGCTGGGAAAGATTGAAGGCAGGAGGAGAAGGGGACGACAGAGGATGAGATGGTTGGATGGCATCACCAACTCAATGGACATGAGTTTGAGCAAGCTCCGGGAGTGGGTGATGGACAGGGAAGCCTGGGGGGCTGCAGTCCATGGGGTCGTAAAGAGTCGGACATGACTGAGCGACTGAACTGAACTGAACTGAGGGTGAACATTTGTAGAGTTCTGAACAAAATGCACTGAACAACATTGACTAGCATCATCAATCCCCAGGATCTGGGGATTCTGCAGTGAACAAATAGATGAAAGGCAGATATAGATGAAGGACACATATGTGATGAAACCTGACATACTGATGAACACTAATAAGAAAGTTAAGCAGGACAGGAGGTGGTTCATGATGAGTGATGAGGTGGACAGGTCTGTTTCAGATAAAATGATCAGGACAGGACTCTCTGAGGAACTGACGTTAGAGGCCGGATCAGATTGAAGCAAGAGCTTAGACATGTCTATATCTGGAGAGAAAGCATTCCAGGCAGAGGGAATGCCAAATACAAAGGCCCTGAGGCACATCCAAACTTGGGAATTTGAGTCCAGACAAGGCCAAGGACACCAGAGCAAAATGAGTAAAGAGAAAGACAGTAAAAGAAGAGGTTGGAGAGACAGACCAAGTAGGGTTCTTATAGCACCTGAAGGCCCTGGGAAGGACTATATTTTGGCTTGGGCCAAAGTTGCTGAGAATTGTTCAGACTCAGATATGTTTTGAAGGTAAGCTCACAGAACTTGATGAGAGTGTGTAAAGACAGGAAAAAGGTAAGGAGACTCCCAGAGGCTTTGTCTGAACGAGTAGGAGTGCCATTATAGGGACGGGGAAAACGTGGGCAGAAGCAGGCTGCTGGGGACAAGACAACAGTAGGGGTTTGGATGTGGAGGCATAAGATCCCGGTGGAGATGCTCAGCAGCCAATTGGATATAAGAATGTGAAACTCAGGATAAAAGTTTAAGGCCAGAGATGCAACTGATATAGGGATATTAAAGCCATGGAAATGGCTGATTTCCCAGGGTATGACGTATACATAGGAAGACAACAGGGTAACTGATTGACTGTATTCTCCTCCTTTACCTCCACATTCAGTAGACTCCCACTTCATATTTCATTACCTCTCAAATGTGGACCCTCCCGTCCACTCTCTTCGTCAAAAGTCTGCATCTTTACCTAGACCTCTGCAACTGCTTCCAACTGGCCTCGACACCTCTAAGATCACTGCATTAGGTCATTCTTCAGAGAGTCACCAGGGGGATCTTTGTCAAACAAATTTGGTTTTGCCACTCCTTTAAAACCCTGATACAAACTCTGTAACACACGGATTAGTCTGGCATAACTGAATCCAGTAACCAAAGTTAACCTCACTAACTAATGATTCACTGGGAAACACACAACACCACCCATGAAGCCTTCTTGCCAAAAGAAAGCGAACCTGAATCTGATCAAGCCTCTAGCTCCAGCTACCAGTTTACAGGCAAAGCTGGGGTTTCTAGGAGCTTGCTAAAGGGCACCACAAAGGATTGAACAATCAGCCAAATCCAAACATTAGGGGCACCGCAGGAGAAAACACAGTTCCCTAACAATGTTTTTAATTACAAAAAGATTTTTTAAGTCAAGAGGTGGATGGCTGGAGAACAAATACAGAGTAAGAGAGGCTTAAGAGACAAGTCATTTATATGCTGCATGAGGACTCTGTTTGGATTCTAACTCAAACAAACCAACTGAAAAAAACATTTTTTGAGAAAAATAAGGGAAAACTGAAAAGGGACCAGATTTTAAATTATATTAACAATTTTTTATTTTGTTGAGTGTGCAAATTATATTTTAGTGGTTTTTTTTTAAAAGAAGCTGTCTGTTGTGCTCTTGTGGTTATATATTCTTCTAAAGAAATTATTTTGAAGGCAAAAGGAGAAGGGGCCAGCAGAGCATGAGAGAGTTAGATAACATCACCAACTCAGTGGACATGAATTTCAGCCAAATATAGGAGATAGTAGAGGACAGAGGAGCCTGACGTGCTGCAGTCCATGGAGTCGCAAAGATGTTTGCAACGTGACTGAACAACAGCAACAAGGAAATAATACTGAAGTATGTATGGGTACTGGATCTGCTTCAGATATTCCAGCAATTAAAAAAGAAACTGGAAGTAATCAATAGAAAAAGTCATTGGTTATTAAAGCCGGGTTATAGGTATGAAAGACTTCCTTTATACTTATCCCTACTTTTATGTGTGGGACGTTTCCATCATAAAAAGTAAAAAAAGAAAAAACCTTAAAATGTGTAGCAAGTTAAGCATTAAGCTGGCCTTACGTATCTTCATTTCTTTCTTCTTTCTCTCACCCTCATGACATATTCTGTTCCAGATACACCAAAACCCTTGGTTATCTAATAAAATACACTCACAGCTTATTAACATATTTTATCAAGATCTTAACTAATACTGATCTTGGTATCCTTAAAGTCACAAATAGCCAAAATGTCCATAACCAACCTGAGTGTATTGCTAGTAATGGTCTACGAGAGGCATTTATTTTGAGTTGCAAAGGTTATTGGAACACTACAGACTCCCATTTTCCTGAACACCTTTCCAATTCTCTTTAATCCTCCCAAACCTTTTCTTATATTGTTTGGTCTTTCTGAGGGGCCCTTCCCCACTTCACTACCTGGCAAACTCCTCCAGTGTTCCTCTCCAATGCTAGGCTCCCTCTGAACCCTTCCTGGCCCTCAGTGGACCCGCTGCCCTTTGCCCCCCCCTCCCTTTCTAAGCGGTCTGTTGCTCTCGCCTCTGCTCCCCTGGTTCCTTGCACAGACTTCATCATCACTCTAGGTTGTAATTGTCAGCTGTCTCCACCGCTAAATGGAGAACTCCCTGCTGTGTTTTCTCCACAAGTGTATTACCCAACTTAGCACACAGTAGGTACTCAATAAACTCTTGAAGGAAAAAATGAGAAAGGAACGGAAGGAGCAAAGGAGGGAGGCAGGGATGGGTGGGTAGGGGAAGGGAACGATGATTTATTCTCTCGCTTCTAATTGCAGAGAGAATCCCAAGACGATGTGTGTCCCCATAGAGCCCAGGAGCATTTTATCCCTCACTGCCCACATCAAACATCTCAAAGAACCTACTGCCTACCCAGCTTATGTCCCATCAAAGCAGACAAGTCTCTAGGCAGATGTAAACCTCCTTCGTAGATCCCCTACTTATCTGCCTCCTCTAATTCTAAAATCAACAACGTCAAAATAGACGGAATTCAATCTCCAGACTTGTGAAGACCTTGGCCTTCTCAGCCCATACCCGGTAGACCACAAGGAGGATGGGCATAGCCATGTTTTCTTCCAGCCCCTCCTGATAGTTCCCACTTGGGAAGGCCTCCAGCAGGATGCTTTGGTGTCTTGCAGGACCTAAGGTCCTGATAGAAGCAGCAAACACAGTTACAGCCATCTCTCCAGCCCATTACTGGCTCAGGCACTCTAACAGCTCTCAGCAAAAATTACTTCTCCATCACGATGAAGACAGAAGCAGCAGCCACAAATGAATGCCAACTTCTGCAGCACAAGGCTGCAGAGTTAACCCTTGGGAGCCCACAGACCCTGACCCAGAACTCTAATAGCTAGAAATGCCCTGGGTCCCGAAAGGTGCTGGTATCCCTCCCCCAGAGGATGCTCCCACAGCCCTCACAGGACAGCTGTGCCCCTTCAGTTAGCTTACCACCTCTGGCATACCTTCTAAAGCCACTCCTCCTCGGGTCAACTCCATGACCACAGGTTGAGAATCAGTTTTCACTTACAGTATAATTAGGACCTAAAGCTATGACAAACCTTGACAGTGTACTTAAAAGCAGAGACATTACTTTGCTGACAAAGGTCTGTATAGTCAAAACTATGGTTTTGTCAGTAGTCATGTATGGATGTGAGAGTTGGACCATAAAGAAGGCTGAATGTCGAAGAATTGATGTTTTTTATCTTTGAACTGTGGTGTTGGAGAAGACTCTTGAGAATCCCTTGGACAGCAAGATCAAACCAGTCAATCCTAAAGGAAATCAGTCCTGAATATTCATTAGAAGGACTGATGCTGAAGCTGAAGCTCCAATACTTTGGCCACCTGATGTGAAGAACTGACTCATAGGAAAAGACCCTGATGCTGGGAAAGATTGAATGTGGGAGGTGAAGGGGACTACAGAGGATGAGATAGTTGGATGGCATCATCACAAACATGAGTTTGGGTAAGCTCTGGGAGCTGGTGATGGACAGGGAGGCCTAGCGTGCTGCAGTCCATGGGGTCACAAAGAGTCAGACTTGACTGAGCGACTGAACAACAACAACAGAGCAGTGTTTGAATCTACTTGGCATGCCCCGTCTCCCTCCCCAGAACCAAAGCATGGCCCCTGTGCCCAGCTAGATTTTGTCCCAGGAAAGACATTCCCCTGCCTTTGGGTTCATGGGACAAACACAAAATTAATCTGATACATAGAGAGCAGGGACCATGTTAGTGGGGCTCAGTTGTGTCCAACTCTTTGTGACCCCATGGGCTATACAGTCTATGGAATTCTCCAGGCCAGAATACTGGAGTGGGTAGCCTTTCCCTTCTCCAGGGGATCTTCCCTACCCAGAGATCAAACCCAGGTCTCCCACATTGCAGGTGGATTCTTTACCACTGAGCCACTAGGGAAGATCTGGAATCAGGCAAATCCAGGTCCAAATGCTGACTCCATCCCTTGTTAGCTAAGTGGTTTGGGAGAAGGGCTTTACACATGGCACAGTGGTAAAGAATCTGTCTGCCAATGCAGGAGACACAAGTTTGATCCCTGGGTCTGGAAGATCCCCTGCAGAAGGAGATGGCAACCCACTCGAGTGTACTTGCCTGGAAATCCCATGGACAGAGGAGCCTGGCAGGCTACAGTCCATAGGTCACAGAGAATCGGACACAACTGAGCAACTGAGCATGCGTGCATACTTGGGAGAAACTTCTCCAAGCCTGATTACTCATCTGTCAAGCCTCTCTTTTTAGCCTCCCTCACCAAGAGTAGTAAATGATACGACATATAAATCACCCAGGGCCTTTTGTAGTAGCCGTTATGGCTCTTGACCCTAATGAGTGGTTTTTGTGATCAGTCCAGAGGAACAATAAAAGCTGAGCCTTACCAAGAGCTTGCATTAACAATAGCACTGATCTGTGCCAGGCACTGTCCAGATGCTATACATACACTGTATTAACTCATGTAATCCTCATAACAATCTTAAAACTATTATGCCTCCTATTTTATAGATGACAAACCAAAGCACCATGATGCTAAATAGTCTGCCCTAATTCAAACAGCTATTAAGCAATGGAATCGGGATTCAAATTCAGGTCACCTGACTTCAAAATCCAGCTCTTCATGGCCACACCACTCCGTCTGTTAGAATACACCAGCAACCTGTGCTTTCACAGTCACATGGATACGCATACCACACTCCTATCCCACTGTCACGAGAAGCCCATGCACCACAACTGGAGGGTGATCCCTACCCACCCCAACCACAGGAAGCCTGAGCGCAGCAATGAAGACCCAGCACAGCCAACAATAAAAGTTAATTACTTTTTAAAATAAAAATGCTTAATTATATGATATATGAGGGCTTCCCAGGTGGCACAGTGGTAAAGAATCCGCCTGCCAATGCAGGAAATGCCAGAGAAACAGGTTTGATCCCTGGGTCAGGAAGATTCCCAGGAGTAGGAAATGGCAAGCCATTCTAGTATTCTTGCCTGGGAAATCCCACAGATAGAGGAGCCTGGTGCGCTACAGCCCACGGGGTCGCATAGAGTCGGACATGACTGAGCACGCACATACTCGTTATATGAATTTTACCGCAACTTTTTAAAAACAAAAGACATAAAGGCTCCCTAGACCCACCCTGGGAGAAGGCAATGGCACCCCACTCCAGTACTCTTGCCTGGAAAATCCCATGGATGGAGGAGCCTGGTAGGCTGCAGTCCATGGGGTCGCTAAGAGTCCGACACAATTGAGCGACTTCACTTTCACTTTTCACTTTTATGCATTGGAGAAGGAAATGGCAACTCACTCCAGTGTTCTTGCCTGGAGAATCCCAGGGACCAGGGAGCCTGGTAGGCTGCCCTCTATGGGGTCACACAGAGTCGGACACAACTGAAGCAACTTAGCAACAGCAGCAGCAGCAGACCCACCCTGAGGAGTTGCCCATTCTACTGTGAGCTGTTGAGGACAGAGAGCCCATCCAATGTCTCATCCCAGCCGCAGGGTCTGGGGCAAGAGACAAAGAGCACAGCGCTGGGGCCAGAGAGACAGGGCAAAGTCTGCTGTTCACTGGCCCACAATCCAACAGTGTCCAGGAGACAGGCCCAGGGACCCTTGGGAGGGCGTTTTCAAGGGCTCCCTTCTGGATATGATCACCATCAACTGGAAACTGTGTGTGCCCAGTCGTGTCTGACTCTTTGTGACCCCGTGGACTGTAGCCCACCAGGTTCCTCTGTCCATGGGATTTTCTAGGCAAGAATACTGGAGGGGGTTGCTATTTCCTTCTCCAGGGGATCCTCCCCACCCAGGGATTGAACCTGGGTCTCTTGCATCTCCTGCACTGGCAGGCAGATTCTTTACCACCAAGCCACCTGGGAAGCCTGAGGATCACCACAGCCAATTGGAAATAGTAGGTGGGGGAAGAACAGGGCCAGGGACAAAGCATTCTAATTGCCCCAGCTTAATGCAGACTTTGCTCAAGTCCTAAAATCAAGCAGGTGTCACCTACCCTGTGAAGGATCATGCCCCCGCCACAAGTCACATTCCTAAGGGCCCAACACACCGGAAAGGAGAAGGGATTCCACCCAAGACATTTCAAAAGGATGCACTTCTCTGACTGTCCTGCCTTCCTTTCTTCACTCCTCTGACCCGAGAGACCCCAACCCAGTGGGAACATGCCAACTTCTCCAAAGCCAGGAGTTTATTTGCAATGTAAAGACAATGGTCTCCATTTCTCTTTCTGAGGACCTTCCAGAATGTTCTGTTGTCACTGGCAAAGCCCACTGACAATTCCCAGGAAATAAAAATAGAATCTGGTAATAAAAAAGTCTAACCTTTTTTCCCCTTGGTGCTTAGTCTTAGTTCCATTTGCTCACAGGTGCTTAGGCCCCTGTGCAGGGGCCTCCATCCCCACTTCTCAAACCAGAGTTCCCAGGGCCAGACACCTCAGCTCAGCAGGCCGTGTGCAGAAGTGCGGCTCACAACGCTGCGATTCAGGATGGCAGTCCAGGCCGTGTAACGACACCTGGGACCACCAGGAGCCGCGAGCAGGCACAGCTGCTCGGGAGAACTCCACCTCCCTCTCTGCTGCCGAGATCCCTATAAAGCATGCACCACTCCTGGCCTGGTCCCTAGGGAAAGCGGGGAGCAAGTGCTCTATTTTTATTTTATATTTTTTTGGCCATGCCACGTCATACCCCTTGCAATGGAAGCACAGAGTCTTAACTACTGGACCCCCAAGGAAGAATCAAGTTTACCTTTGCTTCTAAACCAAGCTCAGTCTCACTCTATTGGCCTGAGTGATGCCAGGCAGAAGCACTCTTGTCTGGGACCTACTTGGGGCATCTGTAACACTGCATCCCCAAGAGTCCAATGTACACCAATGTCCTCTCCTGTTTAGATGCTGTTTAAGCTAGGGAGTTGGGGAAAGCAAGAAGGATGATTACAGAGCCTAGGGACCTAGACATCTATAGTGGATACTTGCTGGTGGTCCACAGTTGAACCACCGAGCCCCTCTTTCCTCTCCTACCCTCAGTCCACATGACCTAGTAGACTCCCAGAGGCCAACTTTATTCAACCTAACTCAGCTACCCTGGCCACAGTAGATTGAACCAAGAGTGAGCACATGACTTAAGCTAGCCAATCAGAGACCTCTCCTTAAGAAATCTAGCGCTATGACCATGAGAACTGCGTCTCTCCATAATGCTCTGGGTACATGTATAAATGTGAGAATGGAGGGACAGCCATGTTTCACAGCCTGTGATCTGTTCTGTGGTCAGCTACTGATGAAAGAGTCCCAGATGGTCTACACATCCTGACATTCATGTCCATATATAATCCCCTCCCCTTGATTGTGGGCTGGACCTAATGACTTGCTTCTTACAGACAGACTGTGGGGAAAATGATGTCACTTCTTGAGATTAAGTTATAAAAAGCTACAATTTCCATATTGCTCCCTTTCTCTCCAGCTCTTCACATTTGCTTGCTCTGATAGTAAGCGCCACATATTATGAGCTGCCCCAAGCAGCACACATGGCCAGGAGTCAAGGACTGCTTTCTGCCACCAGCTAGCAAGGAGCTGAGGTCCAACAACTGTCTAGGAACTGAATCTTACCAACAGCCATGTGCTGAGTTTAGATCCTTCCCTAGTTGAGCCTTGAGGTGACCACAACTCTGGCTAGCCATCTTTGATTACAGCCTACAAGAAGAAGAAGACCCAGCTAAGCTACACCAGGATGCCTAACCTGAAAACTGTTGATACCATAAATGATGTTTTAAGGCATTAAGTTTTGGGGTAATTGGTTACACAGCAACAGATAACTAATACATGGTCTGAAAAGGAGGAGAAAGGAGAGCCACGCTGAAGAAAGAAGAGAAAGAAGCAGATAAACATAGAGAAGGAGAAATGACAGAGGCAAACTTGGTAGTCAGAGATCCCCACAGATTGGAATGGATGTGGGGAAACTCACCAGAGGCGATTGCTGTTGTTCGGGCAAGAGATGAAGGTGGTTTACAGTGCATGCTAAGTTGCTTCAGTCATGTCTGACTCTTTGCAACCTTATAGACCGTAGCCTGCCAGGCTCCTCTGTCCATGGCATTCTCTAGGCAAGAATACTGGAGTGGGTTGTCATGCCCTCCTCCAGGGGATCTTCTCAACCCAGGGATTGAACCAACAGCTCTTACATCTCCTGCATTGGCAGACAGATTCTTTACCTTCCTAATAAAGGAAGCCCTAGTTTACAGTAAGGGGGAGGCAATATCCCTTTCTGTGATCAAGAAGAGATGAAGGGAGGAAAATGATCAGGGAGAAAATCCATAGATGAGTTTTATTTGAACGTATGGCCAGTTAATAGCTCATGACAAAATTGAACTCCACAAACATGTATTGAACTGTGTTGGGGCTCTTTCAGCGCTGCAAAGATGAGGAAGATGAGTTCCTTGTCCCCAAGGTGCTCACAGTTTAGGGGAAGAAAATCAAGATGATCCAATGTATAATGTGCTACATTTGGCCTGTGAGCAGAGAGTTATATGTTGAAGAGAAGGAATGATTAACCATGTCTCAGAAGACAGAGAGGCTTCTCAGAGGGGTCATCAACATGGGCCTGATGACACCTATAGGAAAATGCATTTCTGTTCAGTAACAGGACATAAAAAGAATTCAAAGGAATAAAATGAATGCGTTTCTAGGTTCCTTGTACTCTTCCTTGTCTTGAGGGCATAATAAAACAAGTCTTTCTTCCAGTTAGGGGAACATCGGGACTTAGATCAAAGGAGTGAAGGGAGACTGTGAGGCAATCTGGATGGTTCCTCTGCCTCACAGATGGTAGCCTCTGCCCACTTTGAAAAAAACGGATCAAGGCATGAGCTTTTATGGAAAAACAGTAGGCTTGACTGAGTCACGGCTATGAGTGGAGGCTCTGGAGACAGACAGACTTAACTGCTCGCAGCATATCCAGAACCCGCCCTTTATCAGCTATGAGACCCCGGCCAAGTTGCTTAACCTCTCTCACCAAGCCTCATTTTCCTCAGTGTGAAGCAGTGCACGCATGTTAAGTTGGTGCAGTTGTGTCGGACTCTTTGCAACCCTGTGGACTGTACCCACCAGGCTCCTCTATCCATGGGGATTCTCCAGGCAAGAATATAGAGTGGGTTGCCATGCCCTCCTCCAGGGGATCTTCCTGACCCAGGGGTCAAACCCACATCTCTTAAGTCTTCTGCGTTGGCAGGCAGGTTTTTTACCACTATAATGATTCGATTAAATAATATTCCAGTGATCCACAAACACATTTTCTGAATCTAAAGAATTTTCTAAAACTACATTTTTTAATGTACAAGTTCTCAATTGGGTAGTAAGAGTAAAAATATAATATTAATATATTCTAGATCATGTGGTTGATTACCTCATAACTAAATCCTGCTGGGAAAGTTCAGTATCAAACATTTTGATGCCATTTGCACAAATGTTGGCACCAGTGACCTCTTGGGCTGGTAAGAAAGAAGAGGGATACAGACCAACAGAGACAGAGATGCTTAATATGTAAATGCTGCTTTGAGTTGAAGATGGGCCAAGTAATGTCAGATCACACTGTACAAAAGGAAGCTTCAGAGTGGTGCAGTGGTTAAACAGAGAAATTAGTGAGAGAACTGAGTCATGACCGAGCACGAGGGAGCAGCGATGTGACCAAAGAACCTTGCACCACAGTCATCCACCACGGTTCACAGTATGAAGGGCTATTTAGTTTCAGCAAACAGCATCATCTGTCACATTAAATAAATGATACTGGTTTACATTGTTTTGGGTTGTACTTTTGTTTGCATTTAATTTATAAATTTCATTTTGTTTTATAGTTGTTTGAACATTGTAAGCATAAGAATCTGAGACCTAGTTGTCTTCAACACATATTTATAGAACAAAATCATAAAAGTAACTTAAATCTAAATTTATTTATTTTAATTGGAGGCTAATTACTTTACAATATTGTATTGGTTTTGCCATACATCAACATGAATCCACTATGGGTGTACACGTGTTCCCCATCCTGAACCCCACTCCCACCTCCCTCCCCATACCATCCCTCTGGGTCATCCCAGTGTACCAGCCCCAAGCATCCTGTATCCTGCATTGAACCTGGACTGGCGGTTCGTTTCTTATATGATGTTATACATGTTTCAATGCCATTCTCCCAAATCATCCCACCCTCTCCCTCTCCCACAGAGTCCAAAAGACTGTTCTATACATCTGTGTCTCTTTTGCTGTCTCGCTTACAGGGTTATCGTTACCATCTTTCTAAATTCCATATATATGCGTTAGTATACTGTATTGGTGTTTTTCCTTCTGGCTTACTTCACTCTGTATAATAGGCTCCAGTTTCATCCACCTCATTAGAACTGATTCAAATGTATTCTTTTTTAATGGCTGAGTAATACTCCATTGTGTATATGTACCACAGCTTTCTTATCCATTCATCTGCTGATGGGCATCTAGGTTGCTTCCATGTCCTGGCTATTATAAACAGTGCTGCGATGAACATTGGGGTACATGTGTCTCTTTCCCTTCTGGTTTCCTCAGTGTGTATGCCCAGCAGTGGGATTGCTGGGTCATAAGGCAGTTCTATTTCCAGTTTTTTAAGGAATCTCCACACTGTTCTCCATAGTGGCTGTACTAGTTTGCATTCCCACCAACAGTGTAAGAGGGTTCCCTTAAATTTAAATTAAAAAAAGAAAATATATTTCAAAAAGAAAAGTAAAAAAAAAAAAAAAGTAACTTAAATCAACTCAAGGAGCCCAAGAAACAACATTTTTCCTCAAAAGGGAGGCCATCGATTAGTTCAATGGCAGAATAGATAATACATAGGAAAGCATCAACCAACTGGCAGATGAATAAATTTATTCAAAATGAAGAACAAAGATAAATAAAATGAAAAAAAAAATGAACAGAGCCTTTTGTGTTAATAGAATCCGAGAGAGAAAAAATAGTATGCTGCTGAAAATTTTTTGAAGAAGTAATGGCTGAAAATCCCTCAACCTGGAAAAAAGAAATAAACATACAAACTCAAGAAGCTCAGAAAATTCAAAAAGGGATAAACCCAAAGAAATCTATGCCCAAGTGCTTCAGAATCAAATTGCTGTAATACAAAATAAAAGTCTTGAAGGCAATCAGAGAAAAACAACACAGCAGCTATAGGAAAAGAGTGATTCAATGGCTGTGGATTTGTCTTGAGAAACCATGGAAACCAGAAGGAAGTGGCATACCATTTTTAAGGTGCTGAAAATAAAGCACTCTCAACTGGGATTTCATACTCATCAAAAATTATCCTTCAGAATTTAAGATAAAGACCTCCTCAGATGAAGAGAAACTAAGATGCCAGCTGATACACTCTAGAAGAATTGTTAAAGGATATTTCTCAGACAGAGGAAAGCAATACCAGAAGAAAAATTTGGAACATCAGAATGAAGGAAGAGCCTCAGAAAGGGTAAATATCTGGTTAGGTATAATAAGCTATTCTTCATCTCTTAAGTTCTTTAAAATATATTTGATGACTAAAAGCAGAATTATAACACCATCTGGTGAAGCTTTTAGTGTATGCAGATACATTACGTAAGAGAATCACAACCTAAAATCAGGAGAATAGAGGGACTGATGTGGCAAGATTCCTTCATTCCACCTGAAGTGGGAAAATATTGACTTAGTAGTTTGTGAAAAGGTAAGACTGTATATTGTAATCCCTAAAGCAACCACTAAAAGTAAAGTACAAAGAGATAGACTCAAAAATAAAGAAATGTAAATGAAACACTAAAAATTAAATTGTCTAAATAGAAAAAAGAAATAAACATACAAATTCAAGAAGCTCAGTAAATCCAAAAAAGGATAAACCCAGAGAAATCCATGTCCAAATGCATCATAATCAAATTGCTGTAAACTAAATACAAATTAAAAGTCCAAAATAAAATAAAATAGAAAAGGGAATCAGAGGAACAAAAAGGCAGTACAATCTAGAAAACAAATAATAAAATTGTATACCTAAAGAAAAACTTACTAATAATTACATTAAGTAAAAATTATCTAAACACACAAATTAAAAGAAATATTATCAGAATACATTTTTAAACCCATAACACAACTATGTGCTATCTATAAGAAACTTATTAAAAATGAAAAGAAGAGGGAAGACACACAATGCAAACACTATAAAAAGGTCATAGTATTATATCAACATCAGACAAAAAATATTTCAGAGATGTGAAAATTACTGAGAGTCATCCACCAGAAGAAATAGCAATTCTAAGTGTGTATCTAACAAGAGAGCTTCAAAACACGTGAAGCCAAAACTAATAAGAACTGAAAGGAGAAGTAAGCAACTCTATAATTATAGCTGGAGACTTCAACACTCTTAATAATTAAAACCAGTAAACAGAAAACCAACAAGAACATAGAAGAACTAAACAACATCATCAGACTAGATCTACAATAATTGACATTTACACAGCACTTCACCCCACAATAGGAGAATATTCATCCTTCTCAATACAGCACTCCACTCAAGAATAGCAGAATATACATTCTTGGAACATTCACAAAGATAGACCAAATCATGGGTGATGAAATAAACCAGCAAATCTAAAAGAACTGAAACTATTTAAATGATGTTCTCTGACCATAAAGAATTAAATTGATTAGGAACAGAAAAAAACAGGAAAATCTCCAAATACTTGGAAATTGAACAATAAACTTCTAAATAATCCATAGGCCAAACAAGAGTCTCAAGGGAAATTAGAAAATATTTTTAACTAAACAAAAGTGAAAACACAACACATCAAAATTTGTGAGACATAGCTTAAGGCCATAGTTCTGGGGAAATTTATAGCATTAAGTGATTATATTAGAAAACAATCAAGGTTTCAAGTCAATCACTTAAGTTTCTACTCTAAGAAATTAGAAGAATGAAATAAACAGAGAGCAAGCAAAAGAAAAGAAACAATAAAAATTGAAGAAATCAGTAATAAAGATTGAAGAAATAAATGAAATTGAAAACAGGAAAAATATAAAGGAAATTAATACAAAGAAAAGCTGGTTATATGAAAAGATGAATAAAATTGAAAATTTTTTAGAAAAAAAAAAGAGAATACAAATTATCAATATATAAATTTTAAAAGGGGCTATCACTATAAACCCCACAGATATTAAAATGATAGTAAGGGAACACTATAAACAATTATCCACATATAAATTTGACAACTTAGATAAAATAACCAATTTTTCAAAAACCACAAACTACTCAAAACTCTCCCAAGATGAAATATATAATCCAAATAGAACTATAACTATTAAAGAATTTACATTTAAAATCTTTCCCCCAAAATAACCCACAGGACTAGATTATTTCACTGGCAAATTCTACCTTTTAAAGAAGAAATAATCTAGACAATCTCTTCCCGAAAATAGGAGAGAACAC
>NW_011494773.1:2322610-2337078 GCF_000754665.1 Bison bison bison | reverse complement strand
ACACTATGTTTCAATTTATGAAGTTAGCATTACCCTGACACCAAAAGTCAAACACAGTACTCCCTGCCTCAAAAAAGAGAAAAGAAAGAAAGAAGAGAAAAGAGAAGAAAAAATAAAAGTGGAAACAATATCTCTCATGAACACAGACACAAAATTTTCAAAATATATTAGCAAATTAAGTTCATGAGAATACAGAAAGAATAATACACTATAAACAAGTGAGGTTTATCCTGGAAATTCAAAGATGGATTGATATTTGAAAGTCAATCCATGCAATCCCCTAAATCAACATTCTAAGAAGAAAAACCTCATGATCATACCAATTGATGCAGAAAAGCATTGGACAAAATTCAATATATAATCATTTTTTTAAATCCTAGCAAACTAGGAATATGAGGGAACTTTCTCAACCTAACGAACGACATCTACAAAAAACCTACAGCCTACAGCTAACGTCACACTTAGTGGAGAAAGACTGAATTCTTCTCCTTTAAAGAAGAAGATATACTCTCACCAGACCCATCAACATCATACTGGAAATTGTAGTTAGTGTAACTAGGCAAGAAAAAGAAATAAAATACGGATTGAAAAGGAAAAAAATGTCTTTCTTCACAAACAACATAATTTTCTAAATATACAATCCTGAGAAATCAATAACAATAACAGCAAAATTCCTAGAAACAATAAGTAAGTTTAACAAGGTCACAGGTCACCAGGTCAACACACAAAAATCAATCATAGTTTTAAACACTGAAGGCAGGAGGAGAAGGGGAAGACAGTGGATGAGGTGGTTGGATGGCATCACCGACTCAATGGACATGAGTTTGAGCAAGCTCCGGGAGTCGGTGATGGTCAGGGAGGCCTGGTGTCCTGCAGTCCATGGGGTTTCAAACAGTCAGACACAACTGAGCGACTGAACTGAACTGAAAAATACATACCATTTTCATATTTCAAGAAACATTAAATACTTAAGCATAAATCTAAAGAATATACAAAGGATATATGTGCTGAAAAGAGTACAAAATGCTAATGAAAGAATTCAAATTTGGCCTAAATAAATGGCAAGCATGGGGTCACAAAGAGTCGGACACGACTGAAAGGCTGAACTGACTGAAATGGCAAGATATACCATGCTCATGGACTGGAAAATTCAATGTAGTAAAGATATTCATTTTTCCAGCTAGATCTATAGATTCATATAATTTCAAAGTTCCACCAGGATTTTTTCTATAGATTTGGGCAAGCTAACTTTAAAATTTATACGGAAAAGCAAAGAAACTAGAATAGTCCTGTGGACTGACTGTGTGCTCCTAAAATTCGTATGCCGAAACCCTAATTGTCAGTGCGATGGTATTTGGAGACGGAGATTTAGGGAGGTAATTCGGTCATGAGAGTGGAGTCCTGATGATGGAATTACTGCCCTTACATGAAGAGACAAGAGAGAGCTTGCTTCCTCTCTTTCTTTCTTCCATGTGAAGAATATATCAAGAAGGCAATCAACTATGAACCAAGACGGGGGCTCTCACCAGGACCCAGCCATGTTGATTCCCTAATCTCAAACTTCCAACCTCCAGAACTGAAAACTAAATGTTTGTTGTTTAAGCCATTCACTCTATGGTATTCTGTTATAGCAGCCCAGACTAAGGATGACAAATAAATAAATCAATTTTGGAAAATGAAGAGTAAGATTGGAGAAGTCATACTACCCAAATTTTGTTAAAGTTATAGCAGTCAAGACATGGAATTAGCAAAGAAATAGACACATACATATCAGATGAATTAGAATAGAGTCTAGAAACAGCCCCACAGAAACATGGCAAACTCATTTTTTTAAAACAAAGGTGCAAAAGCCATTCAGTGGGGAAAAGACAGTGTTTTCAGCAAATGGTACTGCAACAATCATGTAAAACCCAACCACACTAAAAAAAACACTTCACACCATATAAAAAAATTAACTGGATCATATATCTAAATATAAAACCACAGAGCTCACTTCGGCAGGACTAAAATTAGAACAATATAGAGAAGATTAGCATGCTTGACTTAGTATGAATAGAATACTAGATTTCTAATTAAAAAATAGATATGCAACAAGCACCAAAGGGTTACTGTAGAGCACCGGGAACTATAGTTGATATCTGGTAATAACGTGTGATGGAAAATAATTTCAAAAATAATATATGTGTATTTGTATACCTGAATCACATTGCTGTGCACCTGAAACATTGTAAGCTAACTACAGTAAAATATATCTATATTTTAAAAGACAAAAAAAATAAAACTACCAAACTTCACCAAAGGCATAAGTAAAATCTTTGAGATATGAAGTTAGGCAAAACATTCTTAGATATGACACCAAAGTATAAATGCATAAAAGAAAAAAATTGAAAATCAGATTTCTTCCAAACTAGAAACTCTGATCTGCAAAAGACACTATCAAGAGAATGAAAAGACAAACTATTTTCAAATCATATATCCAACAAAGGACCTATATCCAGAATAAGCAAAGAATTCTCAAAACTCAACAAGAGGAAAACAAATAACACAATCTAAAACTGGGCAAAGGACTGAAATAAACACTTCATTAAAGAGGATATGTGGATGTCAAACAAATATTTAGCATTATTAGCCATTGTGTGCCTGCATGCATGCATGCTAAGTCACTTCAGTCATGTCCAACCCTTTGCAGCTCTATGGACTGTAGCCTGCCAGGCTCCTCTATCCATGGGATTCTCCAGGCGCAAATACTAGAGTAGGTTGCCATGCCCTTCTCCAGGGGATCTTCCCAATCCAGGGATCAAACCTATTTCAATTGCATCTCCTGCATTCACAGGCAGATTCTTTACCACTAGCACCATCTGGGAAGCCTGTTCTTTGGTGGAAGGACCCCGAATAGATATCTCCACATTTTCTTGGCCTCTTGGTAGTAAAATGTCTGCCAAAGCCACATCATTAATCAATGAACTTACACTGTAGGAAGCAGGAGGGCAGGATGAACAGGAAGATCCCACCCACCCACCAGCTTCACATCAAGAAGAAAGCAGGTGTCAGACAGAATAGAGAGATACTTTTTGTCTGCCTTCTCATATCAGGGAGTGAAAATGCCAGAACTATCCCCAACATGTTCCCTTTTCATCTCATTGGGCAGAACTGATCAGTTGTTCACTCTAAGATCAGGACCTGGGCCCACCTTCCCAGAGATCACGGGAACTGAAACCTGAACAAACTGAAGATCCTACTGGCAAAGGAGAAAAGGAGGGGATAAACTGTCATGGTTCTGCCCAAGGTCACCCAGCTGATAAGTGCAGAAGCCAGATCTCAAACCCAAAACTGTCTGGCAGCCAAGCCAGTGCTCTCAGTCTCTGTCCATTGCTCTTTGGGATGCAGGTGATGTTGTGATCAGCTCCCTCTCTAAGGCAGCATGCCAGGAGGGCTAGTGGAGATTGCACTGCTAATGACGACGAAAGCCTTAGAAGAGAGAGCAGAGCAGGATGCTCACGGTGAACCAGCGTCCGGGTCATCCTGAACCTGCTTACCTGACGCAGGGGAAAGCATGTCTGTGAAATCTCCATCTTCCTGTGACTCTGTCTCCCTTGGCCTCTCCCCACTGGCCTCCATCTTCGTCTTTGAACAGGCCCTTAGAGACTCTAAAGGGAAACAGAGCTGGGTAAGGGAGCTGAGTTGTAAAAGTCTGCCTCTCTGCCTTGCCCCCTGACCCAGCCACTCTGGGTTGCTCCCTTGGCCCTGTTCATTCTGCTCCCTGCTGGTTTCCCCAGGGTCCCTGATATCCAAAATAACTCCAAAGTCACCATATGTGACTCTATTGCAAGTGTACCCTCCCTTAAAGTGAGGGCTGCAAACTGTATTTCAATGAGAAAATAAATTAGCAAGTAATAAATTGTCCCTCCTTTCTCTGTGTTCCTAGTGGGCCTTGAAATTAGCAAGAACCAAATGTCACATTAATTTCACTGTCAGGAGCCAGCACTAAGGGTGACATCATAGTGTCCCCTGGGACTGGAATCCACTAGCCTGGGTGAGAGGTAGGCCAGCCTCAGGCCCTGAAGTGGACCAGTGGGGAAAAGGAAGTGGACACTCTTCGTGAACAGATCCCATGCCAAGTCCTGTTGTGTTTTGTCCTGGGCTGTCTTCCAAGAGGAGAGAGCTGGGTCTCTAAAAAGTTAAAGGTATTATGGTTTTGGGCGCCAGCATAAATAGATCTGCCCACACCAGTTATGTTCCCAACATGCTGCTTGTACCTCCAGCCCCGTTTCAGGAGGCCTTGTAGGCAAAGAGCATCTTGTTGTATCTAAATGGTGGTCTCTCCATTCCCAAACAATTTCTGCTACAGTATTGAGTGGGACAAGGAAGGATTAGCAAATCCGAGGATTATCTGAGCAATAAAGATATACTGCCATAGGCCTTTTCATTTGGAACTCAGTCCTGGTTAATATCAACATCTTACGGCAAGTCGATAAATCCCAGTATCAACCGCAGTAGAAGACATGTCAATGCCTGCTGCCGGCAACTTAGTTTATGGTGAATCAAGACCTCGAACGAGGCTTTAAATTTGCTGATGCCTTTTTCTGTGGGGTTTGTCGCGGCTCACCCAGCCAGATCGATTCGATGCGTTGTGCTGGGGAAGAGGAAAAGGTCTGTGGCTCTCAGAGTATTAGCAAGTTCATTTCACGCTGATGCTGTGACAGAGGCCAGGGGAGGGTTTACAGAGTCTGGCATTCATCAAGCCGCTGGTCTCACCCACGACATCCCTCAGGCTTGCAGCAGAGAGACAGGGAAGGGAAGGGCTGACGGCTGGCAGTTCATGGGAAAACTGTGGCTTTCCTCGAGAGTGGGGTGTGGAGTGAACAGCAGACAGGATCCAGAGGCTCCCATGACTCCCCCAGCCAGGAGAGGACTGGAGCTAGTTGGGACAAAGGGCACGTTTTCCTTCCTTTCCTGCCCCAGAGTCTGGGGCAGACTGACTGCAAAGATGGCCCTAATTTTCCATCTTTCCCACATCCCTTGCAACGTGACTTGGTACTTTCCCTCATCAAGAAGTTAAATCTCCAACAAGGACCTACTGTGTAGCACATGGGACTCTGTTTAAGGTTATGTGGCAGCCTGGATGGGAGGGGAGTTAGAAGGGGAATGGATCACATGTATATGCACGGCTGAGTCCCTTCACTGTCCACCTGAAACTGTTACAACACTGTTCATCGGCTATTTATCAGCTGTTGTTGTTGTTGCTGTTCAGTCGATAAGTTGTGTCCAACTCTTTGCAACCTTATGGAATATAGCACGCCAGGCTCCTCTGTCCTCCACTGTCTCCCGGAGTTTGCTCAGATTCATGTGCATTGAGTCAGTGATGCTATCCAACTGTCTCAGCCTCTGCTGCCCCTTCCCCTTTCTCCTTCAATCTTTCCCAGCATCAGGGTCTCTTCCAATGATGCGAAGTCAGCTCTTTGTAAAATCAGGTGGCCAAAGTATTGGAGCTTCAGCAACAGTCCTTCCAATGAATATTCAGAGTTGACTGCCTGTAGGATTGACTGGTTTGATTCCCTCTTTTTTGTTCAGTTGCTAATCAGCTATATCCCAATACAAAATGAAAAGTTTCTTTAAAAAAAGAAAAAGTTAAATCCATTTCCCTGTTCTTTGAATCTAGGCTGCCTTGTAACTTACTCTGATCAATAGAATGTGGGCCACAACATCTTAGCTCAGGCTAGGCCTCAAGAGGCCTCTCTCCTCCCCCTTCCTTCTCCCCTACCCCTCAGGAGAAGATCAGCCAGTCTTCTGGAGGTGGGGGGAGAGAGCCAAGTCTCCCCAGCTAAGGTCATTCTGGACCAATCAGCCTCCAGTCAACCTGACCACAGATGCTGAGCCCAGTTGAGCCCAGCCCAGACCAGAGGAGCTGTGCAGACGATCCATAAAACTAAATGGTTTATAAGCGATGATAAACAGTTATTGTTTTAACTCAGCAAGGTCTGGGGGGTGGGATGGTTTTTTATGTAGCATTACTATGTCAATAGGTAACTGATAAGAGTTCATCCAATGGTTTTAGTAACCAACCAAAGTAACGCCCAGGGAAATCACCCTAGTCCCTGAACTTTGGGGCTCCTGACCCTCTGCGGACCAGAGTTCTACCAATTGGTGCTAAAAACCTGAAGTATGTACACTCTACCCCTGCAACAAAAACTCCACACAGCCAGTCCATGCCTTTCTCAAAGAGACTGCCATCAAAAGGCCATTCACATTTCCCAATGTAACTTAAGTCCTAGGGTTAAAGGTAACAATCTCCAAGACAACCAGGCCAGTTTTAGCTCCAAGATTCTAGACAATACTGCTTTTTTTTCTAGAATGGACAGACAAATACCATCTTGCCTCAACCTCCGCAGTCTGCCTGAGTCATTGAACTATTTTGTGTAAATGGCAAGGGTCATGATTGGCTAAAAAAAATGGGAGTACTTGTATTTCTACTGCTCCTATAAATAAATGATCAGAAATGTAGTGTCTTCAACAATACAAACATGTTATCTGACTGTTCTAAAGGTCAGAAGTCTGACATGGGCCTCAGGAAGCTACAGTGTGGTGTGGTGTGGTGTCAGGGCCACCTTCCTTTCCAGAAGTTCTAGGGGAAAATCTGTTCCTTATTTTCCCAGATTCTAGCAGTTGCCCTTACTCCTTGGCTCATGGCCTCTTCCTCCATCTTCAAAGTCAGCAACGATGGATAGAGTCCTTCTCATGTCACAGCTCTCTGACCCACTCTCCTTCCTGCCTATTCTACTTTTAAGGACTTGGTTTATTAAATTGGACCCAATCAGAATGGAATCATATATTGTATGATTCCATTTATACAAAGTGTGTAGACCAGGCACATAATCCAAGATAATAACCATCCCAAAATGCAAGAGTCAGACAAAACTTAGGGACTAAACCACCAACCACCAATCATATCTTCCAACTCCCATTATAAAGTAACATAGCTACAGTTTCCAGAGATTAGGACATGGACATCTTATTCTGCCTATCACGATTCCACTGTAACTTTGTATAACAAAGATTGAAAGATAGGAACTTTTTGTTTTTCTCCATAGAACTGCCTGTTAGAAAAGAAAGGAGGGATTGAAATGAACCAGGATCCACAACGCTCTGTAAGTTGTCCCCAGAGTTGCAGGGCATCCCTCCCTCCATGAAACAGTGGTCTTACTGCTGAGGAAGCAGGATCTGGCTCCTAGTTCGAAGGCAGCATTAGATACCTTAGCCCACAAGGAACACAGATCCTCATGATGCTGTAACCCCACACAGAACTGTCTGAAACTGTTGATGCCCCTTGTGGCAATTTCAAGGCCATTCAGGAGCCACGGCAGACTATGCAACCAACAAGGTTTTTCCCCATTCATTGAACTCTGTGCTAAGAGCTGAGGGGTTGCAGGGGAGATGGAAAGGGTGGAACGAATGGAGAGAGTAGCAGGGAAACATGCACACTACCATATGCAAAATAGATAGCCAGTGGGAATTTGCTGTACGACTCAGGGAACTCAGACCAGGCTCTGTGACAACCTAGAGCGGTGGGATGGGGTGGAAGGTGGGAGTGAGGTTCAAGAGGGAGGGGACTTCTGTATACTTGTGGCTGACGCATGTTGATGTATGGCAGAAACCAACATAGTATTGTAAAGCAATAATCCTTCAATTAAAAATAAATAAATGTTTAAAAAAGAGTTGAGGGGTTGCAGAGATGGATCTGAAGAGATTCTGCCTGCAAAGGAACTACAGACTATAGATTATACAGAACAGGTATTTATTTATGTATTAGCCACGCCACGTGACATACCGGATCTTAGTTCCCCAACCAGCGATTAAATCCATGCCCTCTGCAGTGGAAGCATAGACTTAACCACTGGACACCAGAGAAATACCAGAACAAACATTTAAACACATGACTGTTTCAGTTTTAAAAAAAGAGAAACACATCACAAGAAACAAAGACATAAAATGTGATGGAAGTTCAGAGCAAGAGACGATGGGAAGAGTACAGATAGGGAGAGGAAGAACATAGAATCATCTGGAAAGGCTTTTTGAAAGAATTTAAGGGAACATAAATTCAAGTTATAAACTTTATAGTTCAAGTTTTTCTGAAAAGGGAAAAATAGTAAATCTTTTAGGCTTTGTGGGTCATATGGTCCCTGTTAGAACTATTCAGCTCTTTTGATATAGTATAAAACAGCTAAGTAAGTGTGTGAGCATGGCTGGGTTCCAATGAAACTTTATAGAAAGAGGTGGGCCAAATCTGTCAGATCTCCCATTTTAAGCCATGTTGTAGCCATCCACTTGCATAATCATGAAAGGATTTATAGACGATACAATAATTCTTTGGTTAAGCTTTGGTGAATGGATAGAACTTGAATAGGAATGAAGGACAACTCAGAAGTAAAATAAACAATTTTTGTGGGATGTTGCAGAGAGCAAGTCTTCAAGAGTTTGAAATAGAGGATTTGGTATGGGAGAAATACTTGAAATACAGCTAGTTTGAGTAGGAGCATTTTATGGAAAGGGCTTTAGCTGGTGGCTCAGTGGTAAAGAATCTGCCACCAATGCAGGAGATGTGGGTTTGATCCCTGTGTTGGGAAGATCCCCTGGAGAAGGAAATAGCAACTCACTCCAGTATTCTGGCCTGGGAAATCCCATGGACAGAGGAGCCTATCGGGCTACAGTCCATGGAGTTGCAAAAGAGTCAGACAGGACTTAGTGACTAAACAACAAGGCCAGATTTTATGGAGAACCTTGATAGGCAAGTAATAAAGTTTTGATGTAAGACGAGAATTAGGGAACCAGTGACAGGTTCTGAGCTGGAAATTATGGCATGCAAATATTTTTCAAATCAGTGAGTCAGTTCAAGGATTGACATCTAGGGCCATGCAAGCAAGCAAAGCAGAGGTCCTGAAGACTGTCTCCACAGGGTTAAAAACTAACCCTTTATTCCCCAGCCAACAATGGTCATGATGCTACCTGCTTCCACACACAACTGGAGCTGGTCTGCACCTCACACAGAGCTGGGCCCAGATTCCCAGAAGTTTCAAGGTGCCCATCAGGGTCTGGCTTGGTTTCCCCAAAGCCTTGGGTGTTTTTGCCTTCCTGTCCTCTACCAAGGGGACTGTTCCTCCATCTTTTCCCCTGCTGTCTGCTCTGCCTCCTGCATCCCAGGGCCCTCTCACTGCTGGGAATCGCATGTTATCACAAATGAGTTACCAAAGGCTCCGACAAGCTGCTCGTCGCTATCCCCAGCAGGAGAAAAGCAGCCACGACCTGGAGCGGGGACCTTGTTAGAGTCTGTAATGAGCGGACAGGAAAATATATCTCCCTGATTAGAATCCCGAATGAGCTGCTGACGGCGGTGAGCAGAGAAAGGCCAGATTCCAGCTCTTTTCCCCCAGCTGCCCCCATACCTCTCCTTGCTCCCAAGCAGAGCTCCAGGCAGGAAAGGGTTCTTTGCCAGCAGTTAAAACCATAAAGAACAAGCACAAAGCAGCCCCAGACCCCCATCCATCCCTCTTCTCCCTCACCCAGGAGGCTACCTCCCTCCTATTCATTTCTTCCATGCACCCTCATCTCTGCCACCTACTAACATCCTAGCGATGCCACCTGGACCATACATAATCGGTCACAGGTGCCCCCTGGGGCCTGGCAAGGGCCTCACTCAGAAAGAAATAGAAATGCAGGAGAATACAGCATCTGACCAACCACTGGAAACATGAGGCCACAGGCCAAATTCCCACCACGACCAGTCAGAGTCAAGTCTCCAATGAAAAGATTTTTGCTCATGTTCAATTCAGAGAGTTTTCTGATATCCCCATCTTCTTCTAGTTGACTGATTTTAGAAAGCATCCGGATTAGTTTCAGAGTGAATTGATTCATCACAATGATGGTTTTTTTAGAAGGAAAATAAAAACTCAGAACATATTTGGGGGGTAGTTCATGGTTCAATAAAAACATAATATTTGGGTTCAGCTTGGGATTCAGGTTGTGCTTATGGTCAAGTCCCTGTGTTGGAGGGACTTGAATTTTTAAAGCTTATGAGGTGTTTACGTAGTCCTGAGTTATGAATTCAAAGGAAGAGAAGATATTTTGCAGTGGCAAGAAAAGAAAGTATTCCAGGATTTGGTGAAATCCCCGTGGGGGTACCTGTGCATCCTGTCTGTTGGATAAAGCCCAGCCTGGCCCCTCTGCCAGGCACCTGGCACTGAAGTGGGCACCTTCCACTTCATTTCGAAGGGACCTCACCAGCATCAAGGTCCCTTTGTTGTGTCCACAAGAGAAGCAGGCTTTGACTGTAGGCTAAACCTACAAAACATGAGCACTTTCAGCTCCTGTTAAGCAAATGGACCCTGAATATTCATTGGAAGGACTGATGCTGAAGTTGAAGCTCCAATACTTTGGCCATCTGATGCGAGGAGCTGACTCATTGGAAAAGACCCTGATGCTGGGAAAGATTGAACGCAAAAGAAGAGCGTGACAGAGGATGAGATGGTTGGATGGTGTCATTGACGCAATGGACATGAGTCTGAGCAAACTCCAGGAGACGGTGAAGGACGGGGAAGCCTGACCTGCTACTGTTCATGGATCACAAAGAGTCGGACACAACTTAATGACTGAACAACAACAAGCAAATCAGAACAAAGCAGTGATCATCGACCTTGGCTGTACATTGCCAAGCCTGTACATTGTTCTCTCCCAGGGAACTTTTAAAAATGAGGATATCAGGATCCACCCTCAGAAATGTTGATTTAATTGGTCTGGGGTGTGGTTTGGGTGTTGGGACTTTAAGTGTACATTCAGAGCTGAGGGCTACTGGTATAGAGTAACGCTTCTCAGACTTCAGTGTATATATGAATAGCCTGGGCTCCTGTTAAAATGCATGTTTTTATTCAATAGGTCTTGGCTAGACCCGAGATTCTGCCTTTCCAACAAGTTCCCAGGGGATGTCCATGCTGGTCTTTGGACCACTATGACTAGAAAAAAATCTAGCTTATCACCCTGAAGTGTTGTTCTATTTATTGGATGATGTATTTGCCAGAACTCTGTCAACCACAATCAGTAGAAATCCAGCTCAAATTGGAATAATCAGAAGGAGGAATTTATTGGTACAAATAAATGGGAAAATTTGAGAGTGGGGCTGGCTTTAGGCTTGGATATTTAGGCAGGAGTTCAGATTATGTCACTAGGACCTTCTGTTTCTATTTTTGCTTTCCCTGGAGTGTGCTCCGTTTTCAGGCAGGTTCACTCCATGTGGCATCAAAGATGTTCCCAACAGTTCCAGACTTACCTCATCCACACAGCTAGCGAAGCCAGAGAAAGGAGCCTGCCGCTGTCTCCCTCACCATCCAAAGAGGCCCCTGAATATGACTCATAAGTCCCAGCTTAGGTCAGATTCCCACTGCTGGGCAGGAACAGGCAGTGAACAGCCTCGCCTGAAACACAGCTATTGAGGATTGACAGTTTCCCAAGGGAAGCAGGCAGAGCAAACCACATGGGAGCTCGGGAAGAGGACCACAGAACAGATCCTGCTTTAGAGACAGAAATAACATTCTGAGCACATGTTGAATCCCTCCATTTTACAGATGAGAATACTGAGGCTCCGCGTGACTGAGTAACTTGTGCAGGAGCGCTCAGGCAAAGACTAGCAGAGCCACAATCTAAATTCAGGTTTTCCTTTCTGGCAATAACCAGGAAGCCAACCTGAGCTGTCAGAAACAGAGGGACTGGTCCCCGACTAACTCAGTGTTGGGTTTGTTTTGTTTCCAGGCTGGATGCTACATGCCCCACTGGCCGGAGCCAGGGCAGAGAGATCTCCACTCTCCAGGGGCCTCGGGGTGTCCTAGGACAGCAGGGTGATCTGGGCTGGCTCCTCGAGCCCTCGCCCGCCTGCCAGTCCACCAGGCGCCGCGCCCCTGGCAGAGGAGGCTGTGCCCGCTCTCCTGGCCCTAATGATCCGTGACTGCAGCCAGACTCCCGGGGACACTCGACCTTCCTTTGCAAACACAAGGGCCTGGGAGAGAGGGGGAAGGCAGCAGTTTGAGCAGGCCTGTCTGGGAGCCTCCCCTATCCATGGCCCCCAGCAGCAGCTGGCGTGATGTCCCCCACAGGCCCATTCCTAGGTGAGGCGGCTGAGGAAGGGGGCAGCAGGGTCGCGTGCGGGAGGGGACACGCACATACAGAGTCTCGGCCGTGCCTCGGGCCCAGCCACCATTCTGCCAACCCACCCTGCTCCCCACATGAACCATCGGGCCCCAGGCTGCGCCAGCTGTTCTGGGTGGAAGGACATGGAAGCAGCCAAGACTCGCCAACCTCCAGCCATCACTGCCCGTCTCACCGATCCCCAGCTCAGAAAACCCCAGGATGCCAGCCAACAAGAAAACAGTGGGTCCCATGGCAAACTCTCATGGTTGTGGGGCTGCCCTTACCTCCTACACAAAGGCTGGGAGTTGCAGCCCAGAGATGGGGTGGCTGGCAGCTCTGGTGGAGGTTTGGGGCTTTGCAGTGCAGGGAGAGGCTGCCCAGCACCCAGACTGTCAGGATCAGGTTACCTTTACTCTCCAGGTTCCATCACCTCCATGCTGACCTTCACCTCCCTGTCCAGCCATCATTCAGCTCACGCTGTGTGGCTTTCTGCTCTGTACTTCTCACTGCCAAGTGTTATATGTTATATGTTTGCTGTCTCTCCCTCACCTGGGCCCCAAGCACCGCTTGCTATATATGCAACACCTACAACCATCCCTGGCCTGCAAAAGACTCAATAACGGCAATGGATTATTGCCGTTGTGTTAATGGCATTGTGTAAGCAATGGCCTCCGCTGAAGACAGCTGCCTGGGCCAAAGTCACACAGGCCCTTCCCAGGTTGGCCCACATCCCTGGACTGAGGGAGGCCCAGCATTGAGGCCTGAGCCCAGACCCCTCTGAAGCTCCAGCACACCCCTGTGAAGGATCTTCGGTCCTGCTCCCGAGCCCCCTGTGGGGTTGGCTGAAGCTGTGTGGTTTTCCTCTACCCTCTCCTGCAGCTGTTCCCTCCTTTCCCCAGGTGTTCGTGCAAGAATGCTCCTTAATATTCATGCTCGATAAACTCGGCCTCGGAGACCACTTCCCAGGAAGCCAGAGCAGTCCAGCACATGTGTGTGGAATGAAAGAGAGAGTTCGACTCTTTACTGTTATCACTGTCACTTCCCCAAAGTACCTCAAACCTGCCTACTTCTCTCCCCGCCCAATGCCACTGCTGTAATTAAAGCCACCACTCTCTCCTGTTTAGAGATGCTGCAAAGCCCACCCCGGATCCCCTAGCCTCCTCTGAGCTCAGCTGCCCAGAGCAGGGCAGCCCACACTGTTACAGACTTGATGGCCCCCAGGGACACTCCGTAAGTGGCACGGATGACCACCCGTTCCCCTCCCCAGGGAGGACCATGCTGAGGCATATTCCACGAGGTTCTCAGAGGTCCCGCACTGAAATCCTGCACTGCCCCCCTTTCACTCTCCCGCCCTTTATTTTTCTCTCTTTTCATCTCAGTTCCCCTGTCCCTTCACTTGTGCTTCCCAGCTAGAAACTAGCAGCACCTAGATCTCGTTCTCAGCACCTGCTTTGGGGAGGAATCCAAACTAAAGAGCCTCCTACCTGGCTCCTGGACCTCAGCTTCAGAAGCTGCTTCGAGCTTCTAAAGGCAGCGCTGCAGAGAACCAGCCTTGCAGTTTCCTCCAGGCCACAGGGACTTTGCTGCACAACTGGTCTACTCTTTCACTCAACGGCTCTTGGTTGAGTGCCTACTGCTTCACACGTTAGGATACACAGCAAACCAAAGCCGGAAACCCTTCCCTCCTGCACCTGGCATCCGGCCCTCACCTGCCCCAGTCCCTTCTCCTCCCCAGTACAGGTGCTGCTTCTCCTGCCTCACTCCTACTTACCACTGAGGTCTCAGCTCAAAGGTCCCTGAGATCTGACCTGCCTGTGCCCTTCCCAGTCTAATTCCCTCCTGAGAACTGCCCTCCCGGATCTGTTCGATTCCCCTTACGACCCGTCTCCTCCACCATCACACCCACGAGCACCAGACCATGCCTGCTTCACTCTCAAGGTAGCCGAGGCCCTTCGCAATGGGCCTGGCACCTAGAGAATGAATGGATGAACAAATGAATGAGCTAGTGGCTCCATTCTTGCGAGTGCCGGGCAGGAGGAGACGTGAGACGTTCATCCTTATGGATGGACAAGGAGAAGCAGATAAGGAGAAAAATGTCACCAATACTGGTGACTGAGATGACCACAAATTTTGGTGTCCTAGACCACTGGGTGGAGAAGGCAATGGCACCCCGTTCCAGTACTCTTGCCTGGAAAATCCCATGGACAGAGGAGCCTGGTAAACTGCAGTCCATGGGGTCGCGAAGAGTCAGGCATGACTGAGCGACTTCACTTCCACTTTTCACTTTCATGCATTGGAGG